>NW_026783445.1:645217-967826 GCF_949774975.1 Lagenorhynchus albirostris | reverse complement strand
CTTGGCTACACAGGAACTGAATTACAAAACAGAACAGGGTCTCAAATTTAGAAACCCAACTTATGCTTGCTTAAGGGGAAAGGTGAGTTGGGGTGCTGCATAAAACCAGAGATTGAAATGAGCACAGATAAAGTTCCTTAAGCCAAATATGGAATAGACAAGAGCTACTCCTTGCTCAACGAAATGGACTCAACACCCCATATTAAATGCCTAAGAGTGTACCTGACTAGGAAGTATCTTAAAACCTATGGATTGCTATGTCTCTGAAAGAGAATCAAGTGTGTGTACAGGGGCATAAACGCAGCAGTGATAGGATTGGAGAGGTTTGGTGAGCAAATGAAGACCCTTTGAAGTCATATTGCATGGTACCCATTCCACGGGTCTCAACTCTCCAGGTTTAAGGTATTCTTCCTTCAGCTAAAACATGCATGTGGAACCCAGAGTATGATCAACCGTGTGATCGGGAGACGTGTTCCAATATGTCTCAGTTTTCGTCCCCTGGTACTCGGGTGCAACATTCCAGACGCTTTACTAACACTCTCCCGACTTGGAGAGTCAGTGCCTTTAACCTCCTGTTTGGCCCAGTTTGCAATTTCTGCGGAAGATGAACAGGAATAGGGAGAACCAATGACAGACTAGCTGGAGGTGTCTGGACGGGCAAATTTAACTCTCATTTCCCACCAGGAAGAGGAATTAACCAAAGGCTCAGCGTGCCGTGCCGGAACCAGATTAGGGCCTGAAGCCATCCTGCGGTGTTGCGGCCAGCTCACGAGAAAGCGAGTTGAAGAAAGGAGCTCAGGGGCACTGTAATTCACAAACCTGCAGAGTTATAAATGACAGCTATCGTCCAAAAATATACTGAAGTAAGGCTGCCAAGAGGACTTGAAAGCGGGGCAGAATTGCAGGAAACCGATTTCAGGAGGTAGACTGGAATTGCATTGAAAGCATAGGAAAAGAGGCAGAACGTCCACAATGATGCACTTGGCCAAAAAGGGCGTATGCGTTTTTTCCTGAATATATTCAGGAAAAAACGCATACGCCCTTTTTGGCCAACCAAGCAAGCTTGCAAAGGAAATCTGCACTACAATGAAGTCTCACTTCCCCCCGGTCAAAAGGGCCATCTGAACAAAGTGTAAAATCCAGAAAGGCAGGACAGGCCATGGAGAACTGGGAGCCTTGTTATGCTGATGGGCGGGATGTAAATTGACAACAGCCACTCGGGAGAAGTGTATGGTGTTTCCTGAAACATCTAAAAAACAAAGCAACAGAGCCTAGGGCACTTCCACTTATGGTCCTATAGCTTAGGGAAATTAAAATCAAGAAGACACAGCCACCCCAAAGGTTGGGACGGCTCTGTTTACAAGAACCTGGTTTACGGTACAAGTTCAATATCGCAGAAAGTGAAAAATGGATAAAGAAGTTGTGGTACTTACGTACAATGCAGTATCACTCAGCAATGAAATCTATGTCATCAGGCCCGTAGCAGCATAAAGAGTGGATTCAGGTACGATGATTCTAACTGAAATAAGTCACACAGGAAAAGAAACATCATAAGATATCACTAATACACGGAATGTAACCTTGGCTACACAGGAACTGAATTACAAAACAGAACAGGGTCTCAAATTTAGAAACCCAACTTATGCTTGCTTAAGGGGAAAGGTGAGTTGGGGTGCTGCATAAAACCAGAGATTGAAATGAGCACAGATAAAGTTCCTTAAGCCAAATATGGAATAGACAAGAGCTACTCCTTGCTCAACGAAATGGACTCAACACCCCATATTAAATGCCTAAGAGTGTACCTGACTAGGAAGTATCTTAAAACCTATGGATTGCTATGTCTCTGAAAGAGAATCAAGCGTGTGTACAGGGGCATAAACGCAGCAGTGATAGGATTGGAGAGGTTCGGTGAGCAAATGAAGACCCTTTGAAGTCATATTGCATGGTACCCATTCCACGGGTCTCAACTCTCCAGGTTTAAGGTATTCTTCCTTCAGCTAAAACATGCATGTGGAACCCAGAGTATGATCAACCGTGTGATCGGGAGACGTGTTCCAATATGTCTCAGTTTTCGTCCCCTGGTACTCGGGTGCAACATGCCAGACGCTTTACTAACACTCTCCCGACTTGGAGAGTCAGTGCCTTTAACCTCCTGTTTGGCCCAGTTTGCAATTTCTGCGGAAGATGAACAGGAATAGGGAGAACCAATGACAGACTAGCTGGAGGTGTCTGGACGGGCAAATTTAACTCTCATTTCCCACCAGGAAGAGGAATTAACCAAAGGCTCAGCGTGCCGTGCCGGAACCAGATTAGGGCCTGAAGCCATCCTGCGGTGTTGCGGCCAGCTCACGAGAAAGCGAGTTGAAGAAAGGAGCTCAGGGGCACTGTAATTCACAAACCTGCAGAGTTATACATGACAGCTATCGTCCAAAAATATACTGAAGTAAGGCTGCCAAGAGGACTTGAAAGCGGGGCAGAATTGCAGGAAACCGATTTCAGGAGGTAGACTGGAATTGCATTGAAAGCATAGGAAAAGAGGCAGAACGTCCACAATGATGCACTTGGCCAAAAAGGGCGTATGCGTTTTTTCCTGAATATATTCAGGAAAAAACGCATACGCCCTTTTTGGCCAACCAAGCAAGCTTGCAAAGGAAATCTGCACTACAATGAAGTCTCACTTCCCCCCGGTCAAAAGGGCCATCTGAAAAAAGTGTAAAATCCAGAAAGGCAGGACAGGCCATGGAGAACTGGGAGCCTTGTTATGCTGATGGGCGGGATGTCAATTGCCAACAGCCACTCGGGAGAAGTGTATGGTGTTTCCTGAAACATCTAAAAAACAAAGCAACAGAGCCTAGGGCACTTCCACTTATGGTCCTATAGCTTAGGGAAATTAAAATCAAAAAGACACAGCCACCCCAAAGGTTGGGACGGCTCTGTTTACAAGAACCTGGTTTACGGTACAAGTTCAATATCGCAGAAAGTGAAAAATGGATAAAGAAGTTGTGGTACTTACGTACAATGCAGTATCACTCAGCAATGAAATCTATGTCATCAGGCCCGTAGCAGCATAATGAGTGGATTCAGGTACGATGATTCTAACTGAAATAAGTCACACAGGAAAAGAAACATCATAAGATATCACCAATACACGGAATGTAACCTTGGCTACACAGGAACTGAATTACAAAACAGAACAGGGTCTCAAATTTAGAAACCCAACTTATGCTTGCTTAAGGGGAAAGGTGAGTTGGGGTGCTGCATAAAACCAGAGATTGAAATGAGCACAGATAAAGTTCCTTAAGCCAAATATGGAATAGACAAGAGCTACTCCTTGCTCAACGAAATGGACTCAACACCCCATATTAAATGCCTAAGAGTGTACCTGACTAGGAAGTATCTTAAAACCTATGGATTGCTATGTCTCTGAAAGAGAATCAAGTGTGTGTACAGGGGCATAAACGCAGCAGTGATAGGATTGGAGAGGTTCGGTGAGCAAATGAAGACCCTTTGAAGTCATATTGCATGGTACCCATTCCACGGGTCTCAACTCTCCAGGTTTAAGGTATTCTTCCTTCAGCTAAAACATGCATGTGGAACCCAGAGTATGATCAACCGTGTGATCGGGAGACGTGTTCCAATATGTCTCAGTTTTCGTCCCCTGGTACTCGGGTGCAACATGCCAGACGCTTTACTAACACTCTCCCGACTTGGAGAGTCAGTGCCTTTAACCTCCTGTTTGGCCCAGTTTGCAATTTCTGTGGAAGATGAACAGGAATAGGGAGAACCAATGACAGACTAGCTGGAGGTGTCTGGACGGGCAAATTTAACTCTCATTTCCCACCAGGAAGAGGAATTAACCAAAGGCTCAGCGTGCCGTGCCGGAACCAGATTAGGGCCTGAAGCCATCCTGCGGTGTTGCGGCCAGCTCACGAGAAAGCGAGTTGAAGAAAGGAGCTCAGGGGCACTGTAATTCACAAACCTGCAGAGTTATACATGACAGCTATCGTCCAAAAATATACTGAAGTAAGGCTGCCAAGAGGACTTGAAAGTGGGGCAGAATTGCAGGAAACCGATTTCAGGAGGTAGACTGGAATTGCATTGAAAGCATAGGAAAAGAGGCAGAACGTCCACAATGATGCACTTGGCCAAAAAGGGCGTATGCGTTTTTTCCTGAATATATTCAGGAAAAAACGCATACGCCCTTTTTGGCCAACCAAGCAAGCTTGCAAAGGAAATCTGCACTACAATGAAGTCTCACTTCCCCCCGGTCAAAAGGGCCATCTGAAAAAAGTGTAAAATCCAGAAAGGCAGGACAGGCCATGGAGAACTGGGAGCCTTGTT
Source organism: Lagenorhynchus albirostris (assembly GCF_949774975.1). Classification (NCBI taxonomy): domain Eukaryota; kingdom Metazoa; phylum Chordata; class Mammalia; order Artiodactyla; family Delphinidae; genus Lagenorhynchus; species Lagenorhynchus albirostris. The sequence continues at coordinate 963,485 of NW_026783445.1, read as the reverse complement.
ATGCTGATGGGCGGGATGTAAATTGCCAACAGCCACTCCGGAGAAGTGTATGGTGTTTCCTGAAACATCTAAAAAACAAAGCAACAGAGCCTAGGGCACTTCCACGTATGGTCCTATAGCTTAGGGAAATTAAAATCAAAAAGACACAGCCACCCCAAAGGTTGGGACGGCTCTGTTTACAAGAACCTGGTTTACGGTACAAGTTCAATATCGCAGAAAGTGAAAAATGGATAAAGAAGTTGTGGTACTTACGTACAATGCAGTATCACTCAGCAATGAAATCTATGTCATCAGGCCCGTAGCAGCATAATGAGTGGATTCAGGTACGATGATTCTAACTGAAATAAGTCACACAGGAAAAGAAACATCATAAGATATCACTAATACACGGAATGTAACCTTGGCTACACAGGAACTGAATTACAAAACAGAACAGGGTCTCAAATTTAGAAACCCAACTTATGCTTGCTTAAGGGGAAAGGTGAGTTGGGGTGCTGCATAAAACCAGAGATTGAAATGAGCACAGATAAAGTTCCTTAAGCCAAATATGGAATAGACAAGAGCTACTCCTTGCTCAACGAAATGGACTCAACACCCCATATTAAATGCCTAAGAGTGTACCTGACTAGGAAGTATCTTAAAACCTATGGATTGCTATGTCTCTGAAAGAGAATCAAGCGTGTGTACAGGGGCATAAACGCAGCAGTGATAGGATTGGAGAGGTTCGGTGAGCAAATGAAGACCCTTTGAAGTCATATTGCATGGTACCCATTCCACGGGTCTCAACTCTCCAGGTTTAAGGTATTCTTCCTTCAGCTAAAACATGCATGTGGAACCCAGAGTATGATCAACCGTGTGATCGGGAGACGTGTTCCAATATGTCTCAGTTTTCGTCCCCTGGTACTCGGGTGCAACATTCCAGACGCTTTACTAACACTCTCCCGACTTGGAGAGTCAGTGCCTTTAACCTCCTGTTTGGCCCAGTTTGCAATTTCTGCGGAAGATGAACAGGAATAGGGAGAACCAATGACAGACTAGCTGGAGGTGTCTGGACGGGCAAATTTAACTCTCATTTCCCACCAGGAAGAGGAATTAACCAAAGGCTCAGCGTGCCGTGCCGGAACCAGATTAGGGCCTGAAGCCATCCTGCGGTGTTGCGGCCAGCTCACGAGAAAGCGAGTTGAAGAAAGGAGCTCAGGGGCACTGTAATTCACAAACCTGCAGAGTTATAAATGACAGCTATCGTCCAAAAATATACTGAAGTAAGGCTGCCAAGAGGACTTGAAAGCGGGGCAGAATTGCAGGAAACCGATTTCAGGAGGTAGACTGGAATTGCATTGAAAGCATAGGAAAAGAGGCAGAACGTCCACAATGATGCACTTGGCCAAAAAGGGCGTATGCGTTTTTTCCTGAATATATTCAGGAAAAAACGCATACGCCCTTTTTGGCCAACCAAGCAAGCTTGCAAAGGAAATCTGCACTACAATGAAGTCTCACTTCCCCCCGGTCAAAAGGGCCATCTGAAAAAAGTGTAAAATCCAGAAAGGCAGGACAGGCCATGGAGAACTGGGAGCCTTGTTATGCTGATGGGCGGGATGTCAATTGCCAACAGCCACTCGGGAGAAGTGTATGGTGTTTCCTGAAACATGTAAAAAACAAAGCAACAGAGCCTAGGGCACTTCCACTTATGGTCCTATAGCTTAGGGAAATTAAAATCAAAAGACACAGCCACCCCAAATGTTGGGACGGCTCTGTTTACAAGAACCTGGTTTACGGTACAAGTTCAATATCGCAGAAAGTGAAAAATGGATAAAGAAGTTGTGGTACTTACGTACAATGCAATATCACTCAGCAATGAAATCTATGTCATCAGGCCCGTAGCAGCATAATGAGTGGATTCAGGTACGATGATTCTAACTGAAATAAGTCACACAGGAAAAGAAACATCATAAGATATCACTAATACACGGAATGTAAACTTGGCTACACAGGAACTGAATTACAAAACAGAACAGGGTCTCAAATTTAGAAACCCAACTTATGCTTGCTTAAGGGGAAAGGTGAGTTGGGGTGCTGCATAAAACCAGAGATTGAAATGAGCACAGATAAAGTTCCTTAAGCCAAATATGGAATAGACAAGAGCTACTCCTTGCTCAACGAAATGGACTCAACACCCCATATTAAATGCCTAAGAGTGTACCTGACTAGGAAGTATCTTAAAACCTATGGATTGCTATGTCTCTGAAAGAGAATCAAGCGTGTGTACAGGGGCATAAACGCAGCAGTGATAGGATTGGAGAGGTTCCGTGAGCAAATGAAGACCCTTTGAAGTCATATTGCATGGTACCCATTCCACGGGTCTCAACTCTCCAGGTTGAAGGTATTCTTCCTTCAGCTAAAACATGCATGTGGAACCCAGAGTATGATCAACCGTGTGATCGGGAGACGTGTTCCAATATGTCTCAGTTTTCGTCCCTTGCTACTCGGGTGCAACATGCCAGACGCTTTACTAACACTCTCCCGACTTGGAGAGTCAGTGCCTTTAACCTCCTGTTTGGCCCAGTTTGCAATTTCTGCGGAAGATGAACAGGAATAGGGAGAACCAATGACAGACTAGCTGGAGGTGTCTGGACGGGCAAATTTAACTCTCATTTCCCACCAGGAAGAGGAATTAACCAAAGGCTCAGCGTGCCGTGCCGGAACCAGATTAGGGCCTGAAGCCATCCTGCGGTGTTGCGGCCAGCTCACGAGAAAGCGAGTTGAAGAAAGGAGCTCAGGGGCACTGTAATTCACAAACCTGCAGAGTTATAAATGACAGCTATCGTCCAAAAATATACTGAAGTCAGGCTGCCAAGAGGACTTGAAAGCGGGGCAGAATTGCAGGAAACCGATTTCAGGAGGTAGACTGGAATTGCATTTAAAGCATAGGAAAAGAGGCAGAACGTCCACAATGATGCACTTGGCCAAAAAGGGCGTATGCGTTTTTTCCTGAATATATTCAGGAAAAAACGCATACGCCCTTTTTGGCCAACCAAGCAAGCTTGCAAAGGAAATCTGCACTACAATGAAGTCTCACTTCCCCCCGGTCAAAAGGGCCATCTGAACAAAGTGTAAAATCCAGAAAGGCAGGACAGGCCATGGAGAACTGGGAGCCTTGTTATGCTGATGGGCGGGATGTCAATTGCCAACAGCCACTCGGGAGAAGTGTATGGTGTTTCCTGAAACATCTAAAAAACAAAGCAACAGAGCCTAGGGCACTTCCACTTATGGTCCTATAGCTTAGGGAAATTAAAATCAAAAAGACACAGCCACCCCAAAGGTTGGGACGGCTCTGTTTACAAGAACCTGGTTTACGGTACAAGTTCAATATCGCAGAAAGTGAAAAATGGATAAAGAAGTTGTGGTACTTACGTACAATGCAGTATCACTCAGCAATGAAATCTATGTCATCAGGCCCGTAGCAGCATAATGAGTGGATTCAGGTACGATGATTCTAACTGAAATAAGTCACACAGGAAAAGAAACATCATAAGATATCACTAATACACGGAATGTAACCTTGGCTACACAGGAACTGAATTACAAAACAGAACAGGGTCTCAAATTTAGAAACCCAACTTATGCTTGCTTAAGGGGAAAGGTGAGTTGGGGTGCTGCATAAAACCAGAGATTGAAATGAGCACAGATAAAGTTCCTTAAGCCAAATATGGAATAGACAAGAGCTACTCCTTGCTCAACGAAATGGACTCAACACCCCATATTAAATGCCTAAGAGTGTACCTGACTAGGAAGTATCTTAAAACCTATGGATTGCTATGTCTCTGAAAGAGAATCAAGCGTGTGTACAGGGGCATAAACGCAGCAGTGATAGGATTGGAGAGGTTCGGTGAGCAAATGAAGACCCTTTGAAGTCATATTGCATGGTACCCATTCCACGGGTCTCAACTCTCCAGGTTTAAGGTATTCTTCCTTCAGCTAAAACATGCATGTGGAACCCAGAGTATGATCAACCGTGTGATCGGGAGACGTGTTCCAATATGTCTCAGTTTTTGTCCCCTGGTACTCGGGTGCAACATTCCAGACGCTTTACTAACACTCTCCCGACTTGGAGAGTCAGTGCCTTTAACCTCCTGTTTGGCCCAGTTTGCAATTTCTGCGGAAGATGAACAGGAATAGGGAGAACCAATGACAGACTAGCTGGAGGTGTCTGGACGGGCAAATTTAACTCTCATTTCCCACCAGGAAGAGGAATTAACCAAAGGCTCAGCGTGCCGTGCCGGAACCAGATTAGGGCCTGAAGCCATCCTGCGGTGTTGCGGCCAGCTCACGAGAAAGCGAGTTGAAGAAAGGAGCTCAGGGGCACTGTAATTCACAAACCTGCAGAGTTATAAATGACAGCTATCGTCCAAAAATATACTGAAGTAAGGCTGCCAAGAGGACTTGAAAGCGGGGCAGAATTGCAGGAAACCGATTTCAGGAGGTAGACTGGAATTGCATTGAAAGCATAGGAAAAGAGGCAGAACGTCCACAATGATGCACTTGGCCAAAAAGGGCGTATGCGTTTTTTCCTGAATATATTCAGGAAAAAACGCATACGCCCTTTTTGGCCAACCAAGCAAGCTTGCAAAGGAAATCTGCACTACAATGAAGTCTCACTTCCCCCCGGTCAAAAGGGCCATCTGAACAAAGTGTAAAATCCAGAAAGGCAGGACAGGCCATGGAGAACTGGGAGCCTTGTTATGCTGATGGGCGGGATGTAAATTGCCAACAGCCACTCCGGAGAAGTGTATGGTGTTTCCTGAAACATCTAAAAAACAAAGCAACAGAGCCTAGGGCACTTCCACGTATGGTCCTATAGCTTAGGGAAATTAAAATCAAAAAGACACAGCCACCCCAAAGGTTGGGACGGCTCTGTTTACAAGAACCTGGTTTACGGTACAAGTTCAATATCGCAGAAAGTGAAAAATGGATAAAGAAGTTGTGGTACTTACGTACAATGCAGTATCACTCAGCAATGAAATCTATGTCATCAGGCCCGTAGCAGCATAATGAGTGGATTCAGGTACGATGATTCTAACTGAAATAAGTCACACAGGAAAAGAAACATCATAAGATATCACTAATACACGGAATGTAACCTTGGCTACACAGGAACTGAATTACAAAACAGAACAGGGTCTCAAATTTAGAAACCCAACTTATGCTTGCTTAAGGGGAAAGGTGAGTTGGGGTGCTGCATAAAACCAGAGATTGAAATGAGCACAGATAAAGTTCCTTAAGCCAAATATGGAATAGACAAGAGCTACTCCTTGCTCAACGAAATGGACTCAACACCCCATATTAAATGCCTAAGAGTGTACCTGACTAGGAAGTATCTTAAAACCTATGGATTGCTATGTCTCTGAAAGAGAATCAAGCGTGTGTACAGGGGCATAAACGCAGCAGTGATAGGATTGGAGAGGTTCGGTGAGCAAATGAAGACCCTTTGAAGTCATATTGCATGGTACCCATTCCACGGGTCTCAACTCTCCAGGTTTAAGGTATTCTTCCTTCAGCTAAAACATGCATGTGGAACCCAGAGTATGATCAACCGTGTGATCGGGAGACGTGTTCCAATATGTCTCAGTTTTCGTCCCCTGGTACTCGGGTGCAACATTCCAGACGCTTTACTAACACTCTCCCGACTTGGAGAGTCAGTGCCTTTAACCTCCTGTTTGGCCCAGTTTGCAATTTCTGCGGAAGATGAACAGGAATAGGGAGAACCAATGACAGACTAGCTGGAGGTGTCTGGACGGGCAAATTTAACTCTCATTTCCCACCAGGAAGAGGAATTAACCAAAGGCTCAGCGTGCCGTGCCGGAACCAGATTAGGGCCTGAAGCCATCCTGCGGTGTTGCGGCCAGCTCACGAGAAAGCGAGTTGAAGAAAGGAGCTCAGGGGCACTGTAATTCACAAACCTGCAGAGTTATACATGACAGCTATCGTCCAAAAATATACTGAAGTAAGGCTGCCAAGAGGACTTGAAAGTGGGGCAGAATTGCAGGAAACCGATTTCAGGAGGTAGACTGGAATTGCATTGAAAGCATAGGAAAAGAGGCAGAACGTCCACAATGATGCACTTGGCCAAAAAGGGCGTATGCGTTTTTTCCTGAATATATTCAGGAAAAAACGCATACGCCCTTTTTGGCCAACCAAGCAAGCTTGCAAAGGAAATCTGCACTACAATGAAGTCTCACTTCCCCCCGGTCAAAAGGGCCATCTGAACAAAGTGTAAAATCCAGAAAGGCAGGACAGGCCATGGAGAACTGGGAGCCTTGTTATGCTGATGGGCGGGATGTAAATTGCCAACAGCCACTCGGGAGAAGTGTATGGTGTTTCCTGAAACATCTAAAAAACAAAGCAACAGAGCCTAGGGCACTTCCACTTATGGTCCTATAGCTTAGGGAAATTAAAATCAAAAGACACAGCCACCCCAAAGGTTGGGACGGCTCTGTTTACAAGAACCTGGTTTACGGTACAAGTTCAATATCGCAGAAAGTGAAAAATGGATAAAGAAGTTGTGGTACTTACGTACAATGCAGTATCACTCAGCAATGAAATCTATGTCATCAGGCCCGTAGCAGCATAATGAGTGGATTCAGGTACGATGATTCTAACTGAAATAAGTCACACAGGAAAAGAAACATCATAAGATATCACCAATACACGGAATGTAACCTTGGCTACACAGGAACTGAATTACAAAACAGAACAGGGTCTCAAATTTAGAAACCCAACTTATGCTTGCTTAAGGGGAAAGGTGAGTTGGGGTGCTGCATAAAACCAGAGATTGAAATGAGCACAGATAAAGTTCCTTAAGCCAAATATGGAATAGACAAGAGCTACTCCTTGCTCAACGAAATGGACTCAACACCCCATATTAAATGCCTAAGAGTGTACCTGACTAGGAAGTATCTTAAAACCTATGGATTGCTATGTCTCTGAAAGAGAATCAAGTGTGTGTACAGGGGCATAAACGCAGCAGTGATAGGATTGGAGAGGTTCGGTGAGCAAATGAAGACCCTTTGAAGTCATATTGCATGGTACCCATTCCACGGGTCTCAACTCTCCAGGTTTAAGGTATTCTTCCTTCAGCTAAAACATGCATGTGGAACCCAGAGTATGATCAACCGTGTGATCGGGAGACGTGTTCCAATATGTCTCAGTTTCCGTCCCCTGGTACTCGGGTGCAACATTCCAGATGCTTTACTAACACTCTCCCGACTTGGAGAGTCAGTGCCTTTAACCTCCTGTTTGGCCCAGTTTGCAATTTCTGCGGAAGATGAACAGGAATAGGGAGAACCAATGACAGACTAGCTGGAGGTGTCTGGACGGGCAAATTTAACTCTCATTTCCCACCAGGAAGAGGAATTAACCAAAGGCTCAGCGTGCCGTGCCGGAACCAGATTAGGGCCTGAAGCCATCCTGCGGTGTTGCGGCCAGCTCACGAGAAAGCGAGTTGAAGAAAGGAGCTCAGGGGCACTGTAATTCACAAACCTGCAGAGTTATAAATGACAGCTATCGTCCAAAAATATACTGAAGTAAGGCTGCCAAGAGGACTTGAAAGCGGGGCAGAATTGCAGGAAACCGATTTCAGGAGGTAGACTGGAATTGCATTGAAAGCATAGGAAAAGAGGCAGAACGTCCACAATGATGCACTTGGCCAAAAAGGGCGTATGCGTTTTTTCCTGAATATATTCAGGAAAAAACGCATACGCCCTTTTTGGCCAACCAAGCAAGCTTGCAAAGGAAATCTGCACTACAATGAAGTCTCACTTCCCCCCGGTCAAAAGGGCCATCTGAAAAAAGTGTAAAATCCAGAAAGGCAGGACAGGCCATGGAGAACTGGGAGCCTTGTTATGCTGATGGGCGGGATGTCAATTGCCAACAGCCACTCGGGAGAAGTGTATGGTGTTTCCTGAAACATCTAAAAAACAAAGCAACAGAGCCTAGGGCACTTCCACTTATGGTCCTATAGCTTAGGGAAATTAAAATCAAAAGACACAGCCACCCCAAAGGTTGGGACGGCTCTGTTTACAAGAACCTGGTTTACGGTACAAGTTCAATATCGCAGAAAGTGAAAAATGGATAAAGAAGTTGTGGTACTTACGTACAATGCAATATCACTCAGCAATGAAATCTATGTCATCAGGCCCGTAGCAGCATAATGAGTGGATTCAGGTACGATGATTCTAACTGAAATAAGTCACACAGAAAAAGAAACATCATAAGATATCACTAATACACGGAATGTAACCTTGGCTACACAGGAACTGAATTACAAAACAGAACAGGGTCTCAAATTTAGAAACCAAACTTATGCTTGCTTAAGGGGAAAGGTGAGTTGGGGTGCTGCATAAAACCAGAGATTGAAATGAGCACAGATAAAGTTCCTTAAGCCAAATATGGAATAGACAAGAGCTACTCCTTGCTCAACGAAATGGACTCAACACCCCATATTAAATGCCTAAGAGTGTACCTGACTAGGAAGTATCTTAAAACCTATGGATTGCTATGTCTCTGAAAGAGAATCAAGTGTGTGTACAGGGGCATAAACGCAGCAGTGATAGGATTGGAGAGGTTTGGTGAGCAAATGAAGACCCTTTGAAGTCATATTGCATGGTACCCATTCCACGGGTCTCAACTCTCCAGGTTTAAGGTATTCTTCCTTCAGCTAAAACATGCATGTGGAACCCAGAGTATGATCAACCGTGTGATCGGGAGACGTGTTCCAATATGTCTCAGTTTTCGTCCCCTGGTACTCGGGTGCAACATGCCAGACGCTTTACTAACACTCTCCCGACTTGGAGAGTCAGTGCCTTTAACCTCCTGTTTGGCCCAGTTTGCAATTTCTGCGGAAGATGAACAGGAATAGGGAGAACCAATGACAGACTAGCTGGAGGTGTCTGGACGGGCAAATTTAACTCTCATTTCCCACCAGGAAGAGGAATTAACCAAAGGCTCAGCGTGCCGTGCCGGAACCAGATTAGGGCCTGAAGCCATCCTGCGGTGTTGCGGCCAGCTCACGAGAAAGCGACTTGAAGAAAGGAGCTCAGGGGCACTGTAATTCACAAACCTGCAGAGTTATAAATGACAGCTATCGTCCAAAAATATACTGAAGTAAGGCTGCCAAGAGGACTTGAAAGCGGGGCAGAATTGCAGGAAACCGATTTCAGGAGGTAGACTGGAATTGCATTGAAAGCATAGGAAAAGAGGCAGAACGTCCACAATGATGCACTTGGCCAAAAAGGGCGTATGCGTTTTTTCCTGAATATATTCAGGAAAAAACGCATACGCCCTTTTTGGCCAACCAAGCAAGCTTGCAAAGGAAATCTGCACTACAATGAAGTCTCACTTCCCCCCGGTCAAAAGGGCCATCTGAAAAAAGTGTAAAATCCAGAAAGGCAGGACAGGCCATGGAGAACTGGGAGCCTTGTTATGCTGATGGGCGGGATGTCAATTGCCAACAGCCACTCGGGAGAAGTGTATGGTGTTTCCTGAAACATCTAAAAAACAAAGCAACAGAGCCTAGGGCACTTCCACTTATGGTCCTATAGCTTAGGGAAATTAAAATCAAGAAGACACAGCCACCCCAAAGGTTGGGACGGCTCTGTTTACAAGAACCTGGTTTACGGTACAAGTTCAATATCGCAGAAAGTGAAAAATGGATAAAGAAGTTGTGGTACTTACGTACAATGCAGTATCACTCAGCAATGAAATCTATGTCATCAGGCCCGTAGCAGCATAATGAGTGGATTCAGGTACGATGATTCTAACTGAAATAAGTCACACAGGAAAAGAAACATCATAAGATATCACCAATACACGGAATGTAACCTTGGCTACACAGGAACTGAATTACAAAACAGAACAGGGTCTCAAATTTAGAAACCCAACTTATGCTTGCTTAAGGGGAAAGGTGAGTTGGGGTGCTGCATAAAACCAGAGATTGAAATGAGCACAGATAAAGTTCCTTAAGCCAAATATGGAATAGACAAGAGCTACTCCTTGCTCAACAAAATGGACTCAACACCCCATATTAAATGCCTAAGAGTGTACCTGACTAGGAAGTATCTTAAAACCTATGGATTGCTATGTCTCTGAAAGAGAATCAAGTGTGTGTACAGGGGCATAAACGCAGCAGTGATAGGATTGGAGAGGTTCGGTGAGCAAATGAAGACCCTTTGAAGTCATATTGCATGGTACCCATTCCACGGGTCTCAACTCTCCAGGTTTAAGGTATTCTTCCTTCAGCTAAAACATGCATGTGGAACCCAGAGTATGATCAACCGTGTGATCGGGAGACGTGTTCCAATATGTCTCAGTTTTCGTCCCCTGGTACTCGGGTGCAACATTCCAGACGCTTTACTAACACTCTCCCGACTTGGAGAGTCAGTGCCTTTAACCTCCTGTTTGGCCCAGTTTGCAATTTCTGTGGAAGATGAACAGGAATAGGGAGAACCAATGACAGACTAGCTGGAGGTGTCTGGACGGGCAAATTTAACTCTCATTTCCCACCAGGAAGAGGAATTAACCAAAGGCTCAGCGTGCCGTGCCGGAACCAGATTAGGGCCTGAAGCCATCCTGCGGTGTTGCGGCCAGCTCACGAGAAAGCGAGTTGAAGAAAGGAGCTCAGGGGCACTGTAATTCACAAACCTGCAGAGTTATAAATGACAGCTATCGTCCAAAAATATACTGAAGTAAGGCTGCCAAGAGGACTTGAAAGCGGGGCAGAATTGCAGGAAACCGATTTCAGGAGGTAGACTGGAATTGCATTGAAAGCATAGGAAAAGAGGCAGAACGTCCACAATGATGCACTTGGCCAAAAAGGGCGTATACGTTTTTTCCTGAATATATTCAGGAAAAAACGCATACGCCCTTTTTGGCCAACCAAGCAAGCTTGCAAAGGAAATCTGCACTACAATGAAGTCTCACTTCCCCCCGGTCAAAAGGGCCATCTGAAAAAAGTGTAAAATCCAGAAAGGCAGGACAGGCCATGGAGAACTGGGAGCCTTGTTATGCTGATGGGCGGGATGTAAATTGCCAACAGCCACTCGGGAGAAGTGTATGGTGTTTCCTGAAACATCTAAAAAACAAAGCAACAGAGCCTAGGGCACTTCCACTTATGGTCCTATAGCTTAGGGAAATTAAAATCAAAAAGACACAGCCACCCCAAAGTTTGGGACGGCTCTGTTTACAAGAACCTGGTTTACGGTACAAGTTCAATATCGCAGAAAGTGAAAAATGGATAAAGAAGTTGTGGTACTTACGTACAATGCAGTATCACTCAGCAATGAAATCTATGTCATCAGGCCCGTAGCAGCATAATGAGTGGATTCAGGTACGATGATTCTAACTGAAATAAGTCACACAGGAAAAGAAACATCATAAGATATCACTAATACACGGAATGTAACCTTGGCTACACAGGAACTGAATTACAAAACAGAACAGGGTCTCAAATTTAGAAACCCAACTTATGCTTGCTTAAGGGGAAAGGTGAGTTGGGGTGCTGCATAAAACCAGAGATTGAAATGAGCACAGATAAAGTTCCTTAAGCCAAATATGGAATAGACAAGAGCTACTCCTTGCTCAACGAAATGGACTCAACACCCCATATTAAATGCCTAAGAGTGTACCTGACTAGGAAGTATCTTAAAACCTATGGATTGCTATGTCTCTGAAAGAGAATCAAGTGTGTGTACAGGGGCATAAACGCAGCAGTGATAGGATTGGAGAGGTTTGGTGAGCAAATGAAGACCCTTTGAAGTCATATTGCATGGTACCCATTCCACGGGTCTCAACTCTCCAGGTTTAAGGTATTCTTCCTTCAGCTAAAACATGCATGTGGAACCCAGAGTATGATCAACCGTGTGATCGGGAGACGTGTTCCAATATGTCTCAGTTTTCGTCCCCTGGTACTCGGGTGCAACATTCCAGACGCTTTACTAACACTCTCCCGACTTGGAGAGTCAGTGCCTTTAACCTCCTGTTTGGCCCAGTTTGCAATTTCTGCGGAAGATGAACAGGAATAGGGAGAACCAATGACAGACTAGCTGGAGGTGTCTGGACGGGCAAATTTAACTCTCATTTCCCACCAGGAAGAGGAATTAACCAAAGGCTCAGCGTGCCGTGCCGGAACCAGATTAGGGCCTGAAGCCATCCTGCGGTGTTGCGGCCAGCTCACGAGAAAGCGAGTTGAAGAAAGGAGCTCAGGGGCACTGTAATTCACAAACCTGCAGAGTTATAAATGACAGCTATCGTCCAAAAATATACTGAAGTAAGGCTGCCAAGAGGACTTGAAAGCGGGGCAGAATTGCAGGAAACCGATTTCAGGAGGTAGACTGGAATTGCATTGAAAGCATAGGAAAAGAGGCAGAACGTCCACAATGATGCACTTGGCCAAAAAGGGCGTATGCGTTTTTTCCTGAATATATTCAGGAAAAAACGCATACGCCCTTTTTGGCCAACCAAGCAAGCTTGCAAAGGAAATCTGCACTACAATGAAGTCTCACTTCCCCCCGGTCAAAAGGGCCATCTGAACAAAGTGTAAAATCCAGAAAGGCAGGACAGGCCATGGAGAACTGGGAGCCTTGTTATGCTGATGGGCGGGATGTAAATTGACAACAGCCACTCGGGAGAAGTGTATGGTGTTTCCTGAAACATCTAAAAAACAAAGCAACAGAGCCTAGGGCACTTCCACTTATGGTCCTATAGCTTAGGGAAATTAAAATCAAGAAGACACAGCCACCCCAAAGGTTGGGACGGCTCTGTTTACAAGAACCTGGTTTACGGTACAAGTTCAATATCGCAGAAAGTGAAAAATGGATAAAGAAGTTGTGGTACTTACGTACAATGCAGTATCACTCAGCAATGAAATCTATGTCATCAGGCCCGTAGCAGCATAAAGAGTGGATTCAGGTACGATGATTCTAACTGAAATAAGTCACACAGGAAAAGAAACATCATAAGATATCACTAATACACGGAATGTAACCTTGGCTACACAGGAACTGAATTACAAAACAGAACAGGGTCTCAAATTTAGAAACCCAACTTATGCTTGCTTAAGGGGAAAGGTGAGTTGGGGTGCTGCATAAAACCAGAGATTGAAATGAGCACAGATAAAGTTCCTTAAGCCAAATATGGAATAGACAAGAGCTACTCCTTGCTCAACGAAATGGACTCAACACCCCATATTAAATGCCTAAGAGTGTACCTGACTAGGAAGTATCTTAAAACCTATGGATTGCTATGTCTCTGAAAGAGAATCAAGTGTGTGTACAGGGGCATAAACGCAGCAGTGATAGGATTGGAGAGGTTCGGTGAGCAAATGAAGACCCTTTGAAGTCATATTGCATGGTACCCATTCCACGGGTCTCAACTCTCCAGGTTTAAGGTATTCTTCCTTCAGCTAAAACATGCATGTGGAACCCAGAGTATGATCAACCGTGTGATCGGGAGACGTGTTCCAATATGTCTCAGTTTTCGTCCCCTGGTACTCGGGTGCAACATGCCAGACGCTTTACTAACACTCTCCCGACTTGGAGAGTCAGTGCCTTTAACCTCCTGTTTGGCCCAGTTTGCAATTTCTGCGGAAGATGAACAGGAATAGGGAGAACCAATGACAGACTAGCTGGAGGTGTCTGGACGGGCAAATTTAACTCTCATTTCCCACCAGGAAGAGGAATTAACCAAAGGCTCAGCGTGCCGTGCCGGAACCAGATTAGGGCCTGAAGCCATCCTGCGGTGTTGCGGCCAGCTCACGAGAAAGCGAGTTGAAGAAAGGAGCTCAGGGGCACTGTAATTCACAAACCTGCAGAGTTATACATGACAGCTATCGTCCAAAAATATACTGAAGTAAGGCTGCCAAGAGGACTTGAAAGCGGGGCAGAATTGCAGGAAACCGATTTCAGGAGGTAGACTGGAATTGCATTGAAAGCATAGGAAAAGAGGCAGAACGTCCACAATGATGCACTTGGCCAAAAAGGGCGTATGCGTTTTTTCCTGAATATATTCAGGAAAAAACGCATACGCCCTTTTTGGCCAACCAAGCAAGCTTGCAAAGGAAATCTGCACTACAATGAAGTCTCACTTCCCCCCGGTCAAAAGGGCCATCTGAAAAAAGTGTAAAATCCAGAAAGGCAGGACAGGCCATGGAGAACTGGGAGCCTTGTTATGCTGATGGGCGGGATGTCAATTGCCAACAGCCACTCGGGAGAAGTGTATGGTGTTTCCTGAAACATCTAAAAAACAAAGCAACAGAGCCTAGGGCACTTCCACTTATGGTCCTATAGCTTAGGGAAATTAAAATCAAAAAGACACAGCCACCCCAAAGGTTGGGACGGCTCTGTTTACAAGAACCTGGTTTACGGTACAAGTTCAATATCGCAGAAAGTGAAAAATGGATAAAGAAGTTGTGGTACTTACGTACAATGCAGTATCACTCAGCAATGAAATCTATGTCATCAGGCCCGTAGCAGCATAATGAGTGGATTCAGGTACGATGATTCTAACTGAAATAAGTCACACAGGAAAAGAAACATCATAAGATATCACCAATACACGGAATGTAACCTTGGCTACACAGGAACTGAATTACAAAACAGAACAGGGTCTCAAATTTAGAAACCCAACTTATGCTTGCTTAAGGGGAAAGGTGAGTTGGGGTGCTGCATAAAACCAGAGATTGAAATGAGCACAGATAAAGTTCCTTAAGCCAAATATGGAATAGACAAGAGCTACTCCTTGCTCAACGAAATGGACTCAACACCCCATATTAAATGCCTAAGAGTGTACCTGACTAGGAAGTATCTTAAAACCTATGGATTGCTATGTCTCTGAAAGAGAATCAAGTGTGTGTACAGGGGCATAAACGCAGCAGTGATAGGATTGGAGAGGTTCGGTGAGCAAATGAAGACCCTTTGAAGTCATATTGCATGGTACCCATTCCACGGGTCTCAACTCTCCAGGTTTAAGGTATTCTTCCTTCAGCTAAAACATGCATGTGGAACCCAGAGTATGATCAACCGTGTGATCGGGAGACGTGTTCCAATATGTCTCAGTTTTCGTCCCCTGGTACTCGGGTGCAACATGCCAGACGCTTTACTAACACTCTCCCGACTTGGAGAGTCAGTGCCTTTAACCTCCTGTTTGGCCCAGTTTGCAATTTCTGTGGAAGATGAACAGGAATAGGGAGAACCAATGACAGACTAGCTGGAGGTGTCTGGACGGGCAAATTTAACTCTCATTTCCCACCAGGAAGAGGAATTAACCAAAGGCTCAGCGTGCCGTGCCGGAACCAGATTAGGGCCTGAAGCCATCCTGCGGTGTTGCGGCCAGCTCACGAGAAAGCGAGTTGAAGAAAGGAGCTCAGGGGCACTGTAATTCACAAACCTGCAGAGTTATAAATGACAGCTATCGTCCAAAAATATACTGAAGTAAGGCTGCCAAGAGGACTTGAAAGCGGGGCAGAATTGCAGGAAACCGATTTCAGGAGGTAGACTGGAATTGCATTGAAAGCATAGGAAAAGAGGCAGAACGTCCACAATGATGCACTTGGCCAAAAAGGGCGTATGCGTTTTTTCCTGAATATATTCAGGAAAAAACGCATACGCCCTTTTTGGCCAACCAAGCAAGCTTGCAAAGGAAATCTGCACTACAATGAAGTCTCACTTCCCCCCGGTCAAAAGGGCCATCTGAAAAAAGTGTAAAATCCAGAAAGGCAGGACAGGCCATGGAGAACTGGGAGCCTTGTTATGCTGATGGGCGGGATGTCAATTGCCAACAGCCACTCGGGAGAAGTGTATGGTGTTTCCTGAAACATCTAAAAAACAAAGCAACAGAGCCTAGGGCACTTCCACTTATGGTCCTATAGCTTAGGGAAATTAAAATCAAAAGACACAGCCACCCCAAAAGTTGGGACGGCTCTGTTTACAAGAACCTGGTTTACGGTACAAGTTCAATATCGCAGAAAGTGAAAAATGGATAAAGAAGTTGTGGTACTTACGTACAATGCAATATCACTCAGCAATGAAATCTATGTCATCAGGCCCGTAGCAGCATAATGAGTGGATTCAGGTACGATGATTCTAACTGAAATAAGTCACACAGGAAAAGAAACATCATAAGATATCACTAATACACGGAATGTAAACTTGGCTACACAGGAACTGAATTACAAAACAGAACAGGGTCTCAAATTTAGAAAACCAACTTATGCTTGCTTAAGGGGAAAGGTGAGTTGGGGTGCTGCATAAAACCAGAGATTGAAATGAGCACAGATAAAGTTCCTTAAGCCAAATATGGAATAGACAAGAGCTACTCCTTGCTCAACGAAATGGACTCAACACCCCATATTAAATGCCTAAGAGTGTACCTGACTAGGAAGTATCTTAAAACCTATGGATTGCTATGTCTCTGAAAGAGAATCAAGTGTGTGTACAGGGGCATAAACGCAGCAGTGATAGGATTGGAGAGGTTCGGTGAGCAAATGAAGACCCTTTGAAGTCATATTGCATGGTACCCATTCCACGGGTCTCAACTCTCCAGGTTTAAGGTATTCTTCCTTCAGCTAAAACATGCATGTGGAACCCAGAGTATGATCAACCGTGTGATCGGGAGACGTGTTCCAATATGTGTCAGTTTCCGTCCCCTGGTACTCGGGTGCAACATGCCAGACGCTTTACTAACACTCTCCCGACTTGGAGAGTCAGTGCCTTTAACCTCCTGTTTGACCCAGTTTGCAATTTCTGCGGAAGATGAACAGGAATAGGGAGAACCAATGACAGACTAGCTGGAGGTGTCTGGACGGGCAAATTTAACTCTCATTTCCCACCAGGAAGTGGAATTAACCAAAGGCTCAGCGTGCCGTGCCGGAACCAGATTAGGGCCTGAAGCCACCCTGCGGTGTTGCGGCCAGCTCACGAGAAAGCGAGTTGAAGAAAGGAGCTCAGGGGCACTGTAATTCACAAACCTGCAGAGTTATAAATGACAGCTATCGTCCAAAAATATACTGAAGTAAGGCTGCCAAGAGGACTTGAAAGCGGGGCAGAATTGCAGGAAACCGATTTCAGGAGGTAGACTGGAATTGCATTGAAAGCATAGGAAAAGAGGCAGAACGTCCACAATGATGCACTTGGCCAAAAAGGGCGTATGCGTTTTTTCCTGAATATATTCAGGAAAAAACGCATACGCCCTTTTTGGCCAACCAAGCAAGCTTGCAAAGGAAATCTGCACTACAATGAAGTCTCACTTCCCCCCGGTCAAAAGGGCCATCTGAAAAAAGTGTAAAATCCAGAAAGGCAGGACAGGCCATGGAGAACTGGGAGCCTTGTTATGCTGATGGGCGGGATGTCAATTGCCAACAGCCACTCGGGAGAAGTGTATGGTGTTTCCTGAAACATCTAAAAAACAAAGCAACAGAGCCTAGGGCACTTCACTTATGGTCCTATAGCTTAGGGAAATTAAAATCAAAAGACACAGCCACCCCAAAGGTTGGGACGGCTCTGTTTACAAGAACCTGGTTTACGGTACAAGTTCAATATCGCAGAAAGTGAAAAATGGATAAAGAAGTTGTGGTACTTACGTACAATGCAATATCACTCAGCAATGAAATCTATGTCATCAGGCCCGTAGCAGCATAATGAGTGGATTCAGGTACGATGATTCTAACTGAAATAAGTCACACAGAAAAAGAAACATCATAAGATATCACTAATACACGGAATGTAACCTTGGCTACACAGGAACTGAATTACAAAACAGAACAGGGTCTCAAATTTAGAAACCCAACTTATGCTTGCTTAAGGGGAAAGGTGAGTTGGGGTGCTGCATAAAACCAGAGATTGAAATGAGCACAGATAAAGTTCCTTAAGCCAAATATGGAATAGACAAGAGCTACTCCTTGCTCAACGAAATGGACTCAACACCCCATATTAAATGCCTAAGAGTGTACCTGACTAGGAAGTATCTTAAAACCTATGGATTGCTATGTCTCTGAAAGAGAATCAAGCATGTGTACAGGGGCATAAACGCAGCAGTGATAGGATTGGAGAGGTTCGGTGAGCAAATGAAGACCCTTTGAAGTCATATTGCATGGTACCCATTCCACGGGTCTCAACTCTCCAGGTTTAAGGTATTCTTCCTTCAGCTAAAACATGCATGTGGAACCCAGAGTATGATCAACCGTGTGATCGGGAGACGTGTTCCAATATGTCTCAGTTTTCGTCCCCTGGTACTCGGGTGCAACATTCCAGACGCTTTACTAACACTCTCCCGACTTGGAGAGTCAGTGCCTTTAACCTCCTGTTTGGCCCAGTTTGCAATTTCTGTGGAAGATGAACAGGAATAGGGAGAACCAATGACAGACTAGCTGGAGGTGTCTGGACGGGCAAATTTAACTCTCATTTCCCACCAGGAAGAGGAATTAACCAAAGGCTCAGCGTGCCGTGCCGGAACCAGATTAGGGCCTGAAGCCATCCTGCGGTGTTGCGGCCAGCTCACGAGAAAGCGAGTTGAAGAAAGGAGCTCAGGGGCACTGTAATTCACAAACCTGCAGAGTTATAAATGACAGCTATCGTCCAAAAATATACTGAAGTAAGGCTGCCAAGAGGACTTGAAAGCGGGGCAGAATTGCAGGAAACCGATTTCAGAAGGTAGACTGGAATTGCATTTAAAGCATAGGAAAAGAGGCAGAACGTCCACAATGATGCACTTGGCCAAAAAGGGCGTATGCGTTTTTTCCTGAATATATTCAGGAAAAAACGCATACGCCCTTTTTGGCCAACCAAGCAAGCTTGCAAAGGAAATCTGCACTACAATGAAGTCTCACTTCCCCCCGGTCAAAAGGGCCATCTGAAAAAAGTGTAAAATCCAGAAAGGCAGGACAGGCCATGGAGAACTGGGAGCCTTGTTATGCTGATGGGCGGGATGTAAATTGCCAACAGCCACTCGGGAGAAGTGTATGGTGTTTCCTGAAACATCTAAAAAACAAAGCAACAGAGCCTAGGGCACTTCCACTTATGGTCCTATAGCTTAGGGAAATTAAAATCAAAAAGACACAGCCACCCCAAAGGTTGGGACGGCTCTGTTTACAAGAACCTGGTTTACGGTACAAGTTCAATATCGCAGAAAGTGAAAAATGGATAAAGAAGTTGTGGTACTTACGTACAATGCAGTATCACTCAGCAATGAAATCTATGTCATCAGTCCCGTAACAGCATTATGAGTGGATTCAGGTACGATGATTCTAACTGAAATAAGTCACACAGGAAAAGAAACATCATAAGATATCACTAATACACGGAATGTAACCTTGGCTACACAGGAACTGAATTACAAAACAGAACAGGGTCTCAAATTTAGAAACCCAACTTATGCTTGCTTAAGGGGAAAGGTGAGTTGGGGTGCTGCATAAAACCAGAGATTGAAATGAGCACAGATAAAGTTCCTTAAGCCAAATATGGAATAGACAAGAGCTACTCCTTGCTCAACGAAATGGACTCAACACCCCATATTAAATGCCTAAGAGTGTACCTGACTAGGAAGTATCTTAAAACCTATGGATTGCTATGTCTCTGAAAGAGAATCAAGTGTGTGTACAGGGGCATAAACGCAGCAGTGATAGGATTGGAGAGGTTCGGTGAGCAAATGAAGACCCTTTGAAGTCATATTGCATGGTACCCATTCCACGGGTCTCAACTCTCCAGGTTTAAGGTATTCTTCCTTCAGCTAAAACATGCATGTGGAACCCAGAGTATGATCAACCGTGTGATCGGGAGACGTGTTCCAATATGTCTCAGTTTTCGTCCCCTGGTACTCGGGTGCAACATTCCAGACGCTTTACTAACACTCTCCCGACTTGGAGAGTCAGTGCCTTTAACCTCCTGTTTGGCCCAGTTTGCAATTTCTGCGGAAGATGAACAGGAATAGGGAGAACCAATGACAGACTAGCTGGAGGTGTCTGGACGGGCAAATTTAACTCTCATTTCCCACCAGGAAGAGGAATTAACCAAAGGCTCAGCGTGCCGTGCCGGAACCAGATTAGGGCCTGAAGCCATCCTGCGGTGTTGCGGCCAGCTCACGAGAAAGCGACTTGAAGAAAGGAGCTCAGGGGCACTGTAATTCACAAACCTGCAGAGTTATAAATGACAGCTATCGTCCAAAAATATACTGAAGTAAGGCTGCCAAGAGGACTTGAACTTGGGGCAGACTTGCAGGAAACCGATTTCAGGAGGTAGACTGGAATTGCATTGAAAGCATAGGAAAAGAGGCAGAACGTCCACAATGATGCACTTGGCCAAAAAGGGCGTATGCGTTTTTTCCTGAATATATTCAGGAAAAAACGCATACGCCCTTTTTGGCCAACCAAGCAAGCTTGCAAAGGAAATCTGCACTACAATGAAGTCTCACTTCCCCCCGGTCAAAAGGGCCATCTGAAAAAAGTGTAAAATCCAGAAAGGCAGGACAGGCCATGGAGAACTGGGAGCCTTGTTATGCTGATGGGCGGGATGTCAATTGCCAACAGCCACTCGGGAGAAGTGTATGGTGTTTCCTGAAACATCTAAAAAACAAAGCAACAGAGCCTAGGGCACTTCCACTTATGGTCCTATAGCTTAGGGAAATTAAAATCAAAAAGACACAGCCACCCCAAAGGTTGGGACGGCTCTGTTCACAAGAACCTGGTTTACGGTACAAGTTCAATATCGCAGAAAGTGAAAAATGGATAAAGAAGTTGTGGTACTTACGTACAATGCAGTATCACTCAGCAATGAAATCTATGTCATCAGGCCCGTAGCAGCATAATGAGTGGATTCAGGTACGATGATTCTAACTGAAATAAGTCACACAGGAAAAGAAACATCATAAGATATCACTAATACACGGAATGTAACCTTGGCTACACAGGAACTGAATTACAAAACAGAACAGGGTCTCAAATTTAGAAACCCAACTTATGCTTGCTTAAGGGGAAAGGTGAGTTGGGGTGCTGCATAAAACCAGAGATTGAAATGAGCACAGATAAAGTTCCTTAAGCCAAATATGGAATAGACAAGAGCTACTCCTTGCTCAACGAAATGGACTCAACACCCCATATTAAATGCCTAAGAGTGTACCTGACTAGGAAGTATCTTAAAACCTATGGATTGCTATGTCTCTGAAAGAGAATCAAGTGTGTGTACAGGGGCATAAACGCAGCAGTGATAGGATTGGAGAGGTTCGGTGAGCAAATGAAGACCCTTTGAAGTCATATTGCATGGTACCCATTCCACGGGTCTCAACTCTCCAGGTTTAAGGTATTCTTCCTTCAGCTAAAACATGCATGTGGAACCCAGAGTATGATCAACCGTGTGATCGGGAGACGTGTTCCAATATGTCTCAGTTTTCGTCCCCTGGTACTCGGGTGCAACATGCCAGACGCTTTACTAACACTCTCCCGACTTGGAGAGTCAGTGCCTTTAACCTCCTGTTTGGCCCAGTTTGCAATTTCTGCGGAAGATGAACAGGAATAGGGAGAACCAATGACAGACTAGCTGGAGGTGTCTGGACGGGCAAATTTAACTCTCATTTCCCACCAGGAAGAGGAATTAACCAAAGGCTCAGCGTGCCGTGCCGGAACCAGATTAGGGCCTGAAGCCATCCTGCGGTGTTGCGGCCAGGTCACGAGAAAGCGAGTTGAAGAAAGGAGCTCAGGGGCACTGTAATTCACAAACCTGCAGAGTTATAAATGACAGCTATCGTCCAAAAATATACTGAAGTAAGGCTGCCAAGAGGACTTGAAAGCGGGGCAGAATTGCAGGAAACCGATTTCAGGAGGTAGACTGGAATTGCATTGAAAGCATAGGAAAAGAGGCAGAACGTCCACAATGATGCACTTGGCCAAAAAGGGCGTATGCGTTTTTTCCTGAATATATTCAGGAAAAAACGCATACGCCCTTTTTGGCCAACCAAGCAAGCTTGCAAAGGAAATCTGCACTACAATGAAGTCTCACTTCCCCCCGGTCAAAAGGGCCATCTGAAAAAAGTGTAAAATCCAGAAAGGCAGGACAGGCCATGGAGAACTGGGAGCCTTGTTATGCTGATGGGTGGGATGTAAATTGCCAACAGCCACTCGGGAGAAGTGTATGGTGTTTCCTGAAACATCTAAAAAACAAAGCAACAGAGCCTAGGGCACTTCCACTTATGGTCCTATAGCTTAGGGAAATTAAAATCAAAAGACACAGCCACCCCAAAGGTTGGGACGGCTCTGTTTACAAGAACCTGGTTTACGGTACAAGTTCAATATCGCAGAAAGTGAAAAATGGATAAAGAAGTTGTGGTACTTACGTACAATGCAATATCACTCAGCAATGAAATCTATGTCATCAGGCCCGTAGCAGCATAATGAGTGGATTCAGGTACGATGATTCTAACTGAAATAAGTCACACAGAAAAAGAAACATCATAAGATATCACTAATACACGGAATGTAACCTTGGCTACACAGGAACTGAATTACAAAACAGAACAGGGTCTCAAATTAAGAAACCCAACTTATGCTTGCTTAAGGGGAAAGGTGAGTTGGGGTGCTGCATAAAACCAGAGATTGAAATGAGCACAGATAACGTTCCTTAAGCCAAATATGGAATAGACAAGAGCTACTCCTTGCTCAACGAAATGGACTCAACACCCCATATTAAATGCCTAAGAGTGTACCTGACTAGGAAGTATCTTAAAACCTATGGATTGCTATGTCTCTGAAAGAGAATCAAGTGTGTGTACAGGGGCATAAACGCAGCAGTGATAGGATTGGAGAGGTTCGGTGAGCAAATGAAGACCCTTTGAAGTCATATTGCATGGTACCCATTCCACGGGTCTCAACTCTCCAGGTTTAAGGTATTCTTCCTTCAGCTAAAACATGCATGTGGAACCCAGAGTATGATCAACCGTGTGATCGGGAGACGTGTTCCAATATGTGTCAGTTTCCGTCCCCTGGTACTCGGGTGCAACATTCCAGACGCTTTACTAACACTCTCCCGACTTGGAGAGTCAGTGCCTTTAACCTCCTGTTTGGCCCAGTTTGCAATTTCTGCGGAAGATGAACAGGAATAGGGAGAACCAATAACAGACTAGCTGGAGGTGTCTGGACGGGCAAATTTAACTCTCATTTCCCACCAGGAAGAGGAATTAACCAAAGGCTCAGCGTGCCGTGCCGGAACCAGATTAGGGCCTGAAGCCATCCTGCGGTGTTGCGGCCAGCTCACGAGAAAGCGAGTTGAAGAAAGGAGCTCAGGGGCACTGTAATTCACAAACCTGCAGAGTTATAAATGACAGCTATCGTCCAAAAATATACTGAAGTAAGGCTGCCAAGAGGACTTGAAAGCGGGGCAGAATTGCAGGAAACCGATTTCAGGAGGTAGACTGGAATTGCATTTAAAGCATAGGAAAAGAGGCAGAACGTCCACAATGATGCACTTGGCCAAAAAGGGCGTATGCGTTTTTTCCTGAATATATTCAGGAAAAAACGCATACGCCCTTTTTGGCCAACCAAGCAAGCTTGCAAAGGAAATCTGCACTACAATGAAGTCTCACTTCCCCCCGGTCAAAAGGGCCATCTGAAAAAAGTGTAAAATCCAGAAAGGCAGGACAGGCCATGGAGAACTGGGAGCCTTGTTATGCTGATGGGCGGGATGTCAATTGCCAACAGCCACTCGGGAGAAGTGTATGGTGTTTCCTGAAACATCTAAAAAACAAAGCAACAGAGCCTAGGGCACTTCCACTTATGGTCCTATAGCTTAGGGAAATTAAAATCAAAAGACACAGCCACCCCAAAGGTTGGGACGGCTCTGTTTACAAGAACCTGGTTTACGGTACAAGTTCAATATCGCAGAAAGTGAAAAATGGATAAAGAAGTTGTGGTACTTACGTACAATGCAATATCACTCAGCAATGAAATCTATGTCATCAGGCCCGTAGCAGCATAATGAGTGGATTCAGGTACGATGATTCTAACTGAAATAAGTCACACAGAAAAAGAAACATCATAAGATATCACTAATACACGGAATGTAAACTTGGCTACACAGGAACTGAATTACAAAACAGAACAGGGTCTCAAATTTAGAAAACCAACTTATGCTTGCTTAAGGGGAAAGGTGAGTTGGGGTGCTGCATAAAACCAGAGATTGAAATGAGCACAGATAAAGTTCCTTAAGCCAAATATGGAATAGACAAGAGCTACTCCTTGCTCAACGAAATGGACTCAACACCCCATATTAAATGCCTAAGAGTGTACCTGACTAGGAAGTATCTTAAAACCTATGGATTGCTATGTCTCTGAAAGAGAATCAAGTGTGTGTACAGGGGCATAAACGCAGCAGTGATAGGATTGGAGAGGTTCGGTGAGCAAATGAAGACCCTTTGAAGTCATATTGCATGGTACCCATTCCACGGGTCTCAACTCTCCAGGTTTAAGGTATTCTTCCTTCAGCTAAAACATGCATGTGGAACCCAGAGTATGATCAACCGTGTGATCGGGAGACGTGTTCCAATATGTGTCAGTTTCCGTCCCCTGGTACTCGGGTGCAACATTCCAGACGCTTTACTAACACTCTCCCGACTTGGAGAGTCAGTGCCTTTAACCTCCTGTTTGGCCCAGTTTGCAATTTCTGCGGAAGATGAACAGGAATAGGGAGAACCAATGACAGACTAGCTGGAGGTGTCTGGACGGGCAAATTTAACTCTCATTTCCCACCAGGAAGAGGAATTAACCAAAGGCTCAGCGTGCCGTGCCGGAACCAGATTAGGGCCTGAAGCCATCCTGCAGTGTTGCGGCCAGCTCACGAGAAAGCGAGTTGAAGAAAGGAGCTCAGGGGCACTGTAATTCACAAACCTGCAGAGTTATAAATGACAGCTATCGTCCAAAAATACACTGAAGTAAGGCTGCCAAGAGGACTTGAAAGCGGGGCAGAATTGCAGGAAACCGATTTCAGGAGGTAGACTGGAATTGCATTTAAAGCATAGGAAAAGAGGCAGAACGTCCACAATGATGCACTTGGCCAAAAAGGGCGTATGCGCTTTTTCCTGAATATATTCAGGAAAAAACGCATACGCCCTTTTTGGCCAACCAAGCAAGCTTGCAAAGGAAATCTGCACTACAATGAAGTCTCACTTCCCCCCGGTCAAAAGGGCCATCTGAAAAAAGTGTAAAATCCAGAAAGGCAGGACAGGCCATGGAGAACTGGGAGCCTTGTTATGCTGATGGGCGGGATGTCAATTGCGAACAGCCACTCGGGAGAAGTGTATGGTGTTTCCTGAAACATCTAAAACACAAAGCAACAGAGCCTAGGGCACTTCCACTTATGGTCCTATAGCTTAGGGAAATTAAAATCAAAAAGACACAGCCACCCCAAAGGTTGGGACGGCTCTGTTTACAAGAACCTGGTTTACGGTACAAGTTCAATATCGCAGAAAGTGAAAAATGGATAAAGAAGTTGTGGTACTTACGTACAATGCAGTATCACTCAGCAATGAAATCTATGTCATCAGGCCCGTAGCAGCATAATGAGTGGATTCAGGTATGATGATTCTAACTGAAATAAGTCATACAGGAAAAGAAACATCATAAGATATCACTAATACACGGAATGTAACCTTGGCTACACAGGAACTGAATTACAAAACAGAACAGGGTCTCAAATTAAGAAACCCAACTTATGCTTGCTTAAGGGGAAAGGTGAGTTGGGGTGCTGCATAAAACCAGAGATTGAAATGAGCACAGATAAAGTTCCTTAAGCCAAATATGGAATAGACAAGAGCTACTCCTTGCTCAACGAAATGGACTCAACACCCCATATTAAATGCCTAAGAGTGTACCTGACTAGGAAGTATCTTAAAACCTATGGATTGCTATGTCTCTGAAAGAGAATCAAGTGTGTGTACAGGGGCATAAACGCAGCAGTGATAGGATTGGAGAGGTTCGGTGAGCAAATGAAGACCCTTTGAAGTCATATTGCATGGTACCCATTCCACGGGTCTCAACTCTCCAGGTTGAAGGTATTCTTCCTTCAGCTAAAACATGCATGTGGAACCCAGAGTATGATCAACCGTGTGATCGGGAGACGTGTCCCAATATGTCTCAGTTTTCGTCCCCTGGTACTCGGGTGCAACATTCCAGACGCTTTACTAACACTCTCCCGACTTGGAGAGTCAGTGCCTTTAACCTCCTGTTTGGCCCAGTTTGCAATTTCTGCGGAAGATGAACAGGAATAGGGAGAACCAATGACAGACTAGCTGGAGGTGTCTGGACGGGCAAATTTAACTCTCATTTCCCACCAGGAAGAGGAATTAACCAAAGGCTCAGCGTGCCGTGCCGGAACCAGATTAGGGCCTGAAGCCATCCTGCGGTGTTGCGGCCAGCTCACGAGAAAGCGAGTTGAAGAAAGGAGCTCAGGGGCACTGTAATTCACAAACCTGCAGAGTTATAAATGACAGCTATCGTCCAAAAATATACTGAAGTAAGGCTGCCAAGAGGACTTGAAAGCGGGGCAGAATTGCAGGAAACCGATTTCAGGAGGTAGACTGGAATTGCATTGAAAGCATAGGAAAAGAGGCAGAACGTCCACAATGATGCACTTGGCCAAAAAGGGCGTATGCGTTTTTTCCTGAATATATTCAGGAAAAAACGCATACGCCATTTTTGGCCAACCAAGCAAGCTTGCAAAGGAAATCTACACTACAATGAAGTCTCACTTCCCCCCGGTCAAAAGGGCCATCTGAAAAAAGTGTAAAATCCAGAAAGGCAGGACAGGCCATGGAGAACTGGGAGCCTTGTTATGCTGATGGGCGGGATGTAATTTGCCAACAGCCACTCGGGAGAAGTGTATGGTGTTTCCTGAAACATCTAAAACACAAAGCAACAGAGCCTAGGGCACTTCCACTTATGGTCCTATAGCTTAGGGAAATTAAAATCAAAAAGACACAGCCACCCCAAAGGTTGGGACGGCTCTGTTTACAAGAACCTGGTTTACGGTACAAGTTCAATATCGCAGAAAGTGAAAAATGGATAAAGAAGTTGTGGTACTTACGTACAATGCAATATCACTCAGCAATGAAATCTATGTCATCAGGCCCGTAGCAGCATAATGAGTGGATTCAGGTACGATGATTCTAACTGAAATAAGTCACACAGGAAAAGAAACATCATAAGATATCACTAATACACGGAATGTAACCTTGGCTACACAGGAACTGAATTACAAAACAGAACAGGGTCTCAAATTAAGAAACCCAACTTATGCTTGCTTAAGGGGAAAGGTGAGTTGGGGTGCTGCATAAAACCAGAGATTGAAATGAGCACAGATAAAGTTCCTTAAGCCAAATATGGAATAGACAAGAGCTACTCCTTGCTCAACGAAATGGACTCAACACCCCATATTAAATGCCTAAGAGTGTACCTGACTAGGAAGTATCTTAAAACCTATGGATTGCTATGTCTCTGAAAGAGAATCAAGTGTGTGTACAGGGGCATAAACGCAGCAGTGATAGGATTGGAGAGGTTCGGTGAGCAAATGAAGACCCTTTGAAGTCATATTGCATGGTACCCATTCCACGGGTCTCAACTCTCCAGGTTTAAGGTATTCTTCCTTCAGCTAAAACATGCATGTGGAACCCAGAGTATGATCAACCGTGTGATCGGGAGACGTGTTCCAATATGTGTCAGTTTCCGTCCCCTGGTACTCGGGTGCAACATGCCAGACGCTTTACTAACACTCTCCCGACTTGGAGAGTCAGTGCCTTTAACCTCCTGTTTGGCCCAGTTTGCAATTTCTGTGGAAGATGAACAGGAATAGGGAGAACCAATGACAGACTAGCTGGAGGTGTCTGGACGGGCAAATTTAACTCTCATTTCCCACCAGGAAGAGGAATTAACCAAAGGCTCAGCGTGCCATGCCGGAACCAGATTAGGGCCTGAAGCCATCCTGCGGTGTTGCGGCCAGCTCACGAGAAAGCGAGTTGAAGAAAGGAGCTCAGGGGCACTGTAATTCACAAACCTGCAGAGTTATAAATGACAGCTATCGTCCAAAAATATACTGAAGTAAGGCTGCCAAGAGGACTTGAAAGCGGGGCAGAATTGCAGGAAACCGATTTCAGGAGGTAGACTGGAATTGCATTGAAAGCATAGGAAAAGAGGCAGAACGTCCACAATGATGCACTTGGCCAAAAAGGGCGTATGCGTTTTTTCCTGAATATATTCAGGAAAAAACGCATACGCCCTTTTTGGCCAACCAAGCAAGCTTGCAAAGGAAATCTGCACTACAATGAAGTCTCACTTCCCCCCGGTCAAAAGGGCCATCTGAAAAAAGTGTAAAATCCAGAAAGGCAGGACAGGCCATGGAGAACTGGGAGCCTTGTTATGCTGATGGGCGGGATGTAATTTGCCAACAGCCACTCCGGAGAAGTGTATGGTGTTTCCTGAAACATCTAAAAAACAAAGCAACAGAGCCTAGGGCACTTCCACTTATGGTCCTATAGCTTAGGGAAATTAAAATCAAAAAGACACAGCCACCCCAAAGGTTGGGACGGCTCTGTTTACAAGAACCTGGTTTACGGTACAAGTTCAATATCGCAGAAAGTGAAAAATGGATAAAGAAGTTGTGGTACTTACGTACAATGCAGTATCACTCAGCAATGAAATCTATGTCATCAGGCCCGTAGCAGCATAATGAGTGGATTCAGGTACGATGATTCTAACTGAAATAAGTCACACAGGAAAAGAAACATCATAAGATATCACTAATACACGGAATGTAAACTTGGCTACACAGGAACTGAATTACAAAACAGAACAGGGTCTCAAATTAAGAAACCCAACTTATGCTTGCTTAAGGGGAAAGGTGAGTTGGGGTGCTGCATAAAACCAGAGATTGAAATGAGCACAGATAACGTTCCTTAAGCCAAATATGGAATAGACAAGAGCTACTCCTTGCTCAACGAAATGGACTCAACACCCCATATTAAATGCCTAAGAGTGTACCTGACTAGGAAGTATCTTAAAACCTATGGATTGCTATGTCTCTGAAAGAGAATCAAGTGTGTGTACAGGGGCATAAACGCAGCAGTGATAGGATTGGAGAGGTTCGGTGAGCAAATGAAGACCCTTTGAAGTCATATTGCATGGTACCCATTCCACGGGTCTCAACTCTCCAGGTTTAAGGTATTCTTCCTTCAGCTAAAACATGCATGTGGAACCCAGAGTATGATCAACCGTGTGATCGGGAGACGTGTTCCAATATGTGTCAGTTTCCGTCCCCTGGTACTCGGGTGCAACATGCCAGACGCTTTACTAACACTCTCCCGACTTGGAGAGTCAGTGCCTTTAACCTCCTGTTTGGCCCAGTTTGCAATTTCTGCGGAAGATGAACAGGAATAGGGAGAACCAATGACAGACTAGCTGGAGGTGTCTGGACGGGCAAATTTAACTCTCATTTCCCACCAGGAAGAGGAATTAACCAAAGGCTCAGCGTGCTGTGCCGGAACCAGATTAGGGCCTGAAGCCATCCTGCAGTGTTGCGGCCAGCTCACGAGAAAGCGAGTTGAAGAAAGGAGCTCAGGGGCACTGTAATTCACAAACCTGCAGAGTTATAAATGACAGCTATCGTCCAAAAATACACTGAAGTAAGGCTGCCAAGAGGACTTGAAAGCGGGGCAGAATTGCAGGAAACCGATTTCAGGAGGTAGACTGGAATTGCATTTAAAGCATAGGAAAAGAGGCAGAACGTCCACAATGATGCACTTGGCCAAAAAGGGCGTATGCGCTTTTTCCTGAATATATTCAGGAAAAAACGCATACGCCCTTTTTGGCCAACCAAGCAAGCTTGCAAAGGAAATCTGCACTACAATGAAGTCTCACTTCCCCCCGGTCAAAAGGGCCATCTGAAAAAAGTGTAAAATCCAGAAAGGCAGGACAGGCCATGGAGAACTGGGAGCCTTGTTATGCTGATGGGCGGGATGTAAATTGCCAACAGCCACTCGGGAGAAGTGTATGGTGTTTCCTGAAACATCTAAAACACAAAGCAACAGAGCCTAGGGCACTTCCACTTATGGTCCTATAGCTTAGGGAAATTAAAATCAAAAAGACACAGCCACCCCAAAGGTTGGGACGGCTCTGTTCACAAGAACCTGGTTTACGGTACAAGTTCAATATCGCAGAAAGTGAAAAATGGATAAAGAAGTTGTGGTACTTACGTACAATGCAGTATCACTCAGCAATGAAATCTATGTCATCAGGCCCGTAGCAGCATAATGAGTGGATTCAGGTATGATGATTCTAACTGAAATAAGTCATACAGGAAAAGAAACATCATAAGATATCACTAATACACGGAATGTAACCTTGGCTACACAGGAACTGAATTACAAAACAGAACAGGGTCTCAAATTAAGAAACCCAACTTATGCTTGCTTAAGGGGAAAGGTGAGTTGGGGTGCTGCATAAAACCAGAGATTGAAATGAGCACAGATAAAGTTCCTTAAGCCAAATATGGAATAGACAAGAGCTACTCCTTGCTCAACGAAATGGACTCAACACCCCATATTAAATGGCTAAGAGTGTACCTGACTAGGAAGTATCTTAAAACCTATGGATTGCTATGTCTCTGAAAGAGAATCAAGTGTGTGTACAGGGGCATAAACGCAGCAGTGATAGGATTGGAGAGGTTCGGTGAGCAAATGAAGACCCTTTGAAGTCATATTGCATGGTACCCATTCCACGGGTCTCAACTCTCCAGGTTGAAGGTATTCTTCCTTCAGCTAAAACATGCATGTGGAACCCAGAGTATGATCAACCGTGTGATCGGGAGACGTGTCCCAATATGTCTCAGTTTTCGTCCCCTGGTACTCGGGTGCAACATTCCAGACGCTTTACTAACACTCTCCCGACTTGGAGAGTCAGTGCCTTTAACCTCCTGTTTGGCCCAGTTTGCAATTTCTGCGGAAGATGAACAGGAATAGGGAGAACCAATGACAGACTAGCTGGAGGTGTCTGGACGGGCAAATTTAACTCTCATTTCCCACCAGGAAGAGGAATTAACCAAAGGCTCAGCGTGCCGTGCCGGAACCAGATTAGGGCCTGAAGCCATCCTGCGGTGTTGCGGCCAGCTCACGAGAAAGCGAGTTGAAGAAAGGAGCTCAGGGGCACTGTAATTCACAAACCTGCAGAGTTATAAATGACAGCTATCGTCCAAAAATATACTGAAGTAAGGCTGCCAAGAGGACTTGAAAGCGGGGCAGAATTGCAGGAAACCGATTTCAGGAGGTAGACTGGAATTGCATTGAAAGCATAGGAAAAGAGGCAGAACGTCCACAATGATGCACTTGGCCAAAAAGGGCGTATGCGTTTTTTCCTGAATATATTCAGGAAAAAACGCATACGCCATTTTTGGCCAACCAAGCAAGCTTGCAAAGGAAATCTACACTACAATGAAGTCTCACTTCCCCCCGGTCAAAAGGGCCATCTGAAAAAAGTGTAAAATCCAGAAAGGCAGGACAGGCCATGGAGAACTGGGAGCCTTGTTATGCTGATGGGCGGGATGTAATTTGCCAACAGCCACTCGGGAGAAGTGTATGGTGTTTCCTGAAACATCTAAAACACAAAGCAACAGAGCCTAGGGCACTTCCACTTATGGTCCTATAGCTTAGGGAAATTAAAATCAAAAAGACACAGCCACCCCAAAGGTTGGGACGGCTCTGTTTACAAGAACCTGGTTTACGGTACAAGTTCAATATCGCAGAAAGTGAAAAATGGATAAAGAAGTTGTGGTACTTACGTACAATGCAATATCACTCAGCAATGAAATCTATGTCATCAGGCCCGTAGCAGCATAATGAGTGGATTCAGGTATGATGATTCTAACTGAAATAAGTCACACAGGAAAAGAAACATCATAAGATATCACTAATACACGGAATGTAACCTTGGCTACACAGGAACTGAATTACAAAACAGAACAGGGTCTCAAATTAAGAAACCCAACTTATGCTTGCTTAAGGGGAAAGGTGAGTTGGGGTGCTGCATAAAACCAGAGATTGAAATGAGCACAGATAAAGTTCCTTAAGCCAAATATGGAATAGACAAGAGCTACTCCTTGCTCAACGAAATGGACTCAACACCCCATATTAAATGCCTAAGAGTGTACCTGACTAGGAAGTATCTTAAAACCTATGGATTGCTATGTCTCTGAAAGAGAATCAAGTGTGTGTACAGGGGCATAAACGCAGCAGTGATAGGATTGGAGAGGTTTGGTGAGCAAATGAAGACCCTTTGAAGTCATATTGCATGGTACCCATTCCACGGGTCTCAACTCTCCAGGTTTAAGGTATTCTTCCTTCAGCTAAAACATGCATGTGGAACCCAGAGTATGATCAACCGTGTGATCGGGAGACGTGTTCCAATATGTCTCAGTTTTCGTCCCCTGGTACTCGGGTGCAACATGCCAGACGCTTTACTAACACTCTCCCGACTTGGAGAGTCAGTGCCTTTAACCTCCTGTTTGGCCCAGTTTGCAATTTCTGTGGAAGATGAACAGGAATAGGGAGAACCAATGACAGACTAGCTGGAGGTGTCTGGACGGGCAAATTTAACTCTCATTTCCCACCAGGAAGAGGAATTAACCAAAGGCTCAGCGTGCCATGCCGGAACCAGATTAGGGCCTGAAGCCATCCTGCGGTGTTGCGGCCAGCTCACGAGAAAGCGAGTTGAAGAAAGGAGCTCAGGGGCACTGTAATTCACAAACCTGCAGAGTTATAAATGACAGCTATCGTCCA
Source organism: Lagenorhynchus albirostris (assembly GCF_949774975.1). NCBI lineage: Eukaryota > Metazoa > Chordata > Mammalia > Artiodactyla > Delphinidae > Lagenorhynchus > Lagenorhynchus albirostris. The sequence continues at coordinate 930,644 of NW_026783445.1, read as the reverse complement.
AAAATATACTGAAGTAAGGCTGCCAAGAGGACTTGAAAGCGGGGCAGAATTGCAGGAAACCGATTTCAGGAGGTAGACTGGAATTGCATTGAAAGCATAGGAAAAGAGGCAGAACGTCCACAATGATGCACTTGGCCAAAAAGGGCGTATGCGTTTTTTCCTGAATATATTCAGGAAAAAACGCATACGCCCTTTTTGGCCAACCAAGCAAGCTTGCAAAGGAAATCTGCACTACAATGAAGTCTCACTTCCCCCCGGTCAAAAGGGCCATCTGAAAAAAGTGTAAAATCCAGAAAGGCAGGACAGGCCATGGAGAACTGGGAGCCTTGTTATGCTGATGGGCGGGATGTAATTTGCCAACAGCCACTCCGGAGAAGTGTATGGTGTTTCCTGAAACATCTAAAAAACAAAGCAACAGAGCCTAGGGCACTTCCACTTATGGTCCTATAGCTTAGGGAAATTAAAATCAAAAAGACACAGCCACCCCAAAGGTTGGGACGGCTCTGTTTACAAGAACCTGGTTTACGGTACAAGTTCAATATCGCAGAAAGTGAAAAATGGATAAAGAAGTTGTGGTACTTACGTACAATGCAGTATCACTCAGCAATGAAATCTATGTCATCAGGCCCGTAGCAGCATAATGAGTGGATTCAGGTATGATGATTCTAACTGAAATAAGTCACACAGGAAAAGAAACATCATAAGATATCACTAATACACGGAATGTAAACTTGGCTACACAGGAACTGAATTACAAAACAGAACAGGGTCTCAAATTAAGAAACCCAACTTATGCTTGCTTAAGGGGAAAGGTGAGTTGGGGTGCTGCATAAAACCAGAGATTGAAATGAGCACAGATAACGTTCCTTAAGCCAAATATGGAATAGACAAGAGCTACTCCTTGCTCAACGAAATGGACTCAACACCCCATATTAAATGCCTAAGAGTGTACTTGACTAGGAAGTATCTTAAAACCTATGGATTGCTATGTCTCTGAAAGAGAATCAAGTGTGTGTACAGGGGCATAAACGCAGCAGTGATAGGATTGGAGAGGTTCGGTGAGCAAATGAAGACCCTTTGAAGTCATATTGCATGGTACCCATTCCACGGGTCTCAACTCTCCAGGTTTAAGGTATTCTTCCTTCAGCTAAAACATGCATGTGGAACCCAGAGTATGATCAACCGTGTGATCGGGAGACGTGTTCCAATATGTGTCAGTTTTCGTCCCCTGGTACTCGGGTGCAACATGCCAGACGCTTTACTAACACTCTCCCGACTTGGAGAGTCAGTGCCTTTAACCTCCTGTTTGGCCCAGTTTGCAATTTCTGCGGAAGATGAACAGGAATAGGGAGAACCAATGACAGACTAGCTGGAGGTGTCTGGACGGGCAAATTTAACTCTCATTTCCCACCAGGAAGAGGAATTAACCAAAGGCTCAGCGTGCCGTGCCGGAACCAGATTAGGGCCTGAAGCCATCCTGCGGTGTTGCGGCCAGCTCACGAGAAAGCGAGTTGAAGAAAGGAGCTCAGGGGCACTGTAATTCACAAACCTGCAGAGTTATAAATGACAGCTATCGTCCAAAAATACACTGAAGTAAGGCTGCCAAGAGGACTTGAAAGCGGGGCAGAATTGCAGGAAACCGATTTCAGGAGGTAGACTGGAATTGCATTTAAAGCATAGGAAAAGAGGCAGAACGTCCACAATGATGCACTTGGCCAAAAAGGGCGTATGCGTTTTTTCCTGAATATATTCAGGAAAAAACGCATACGCCCTTTTTGGCCAACCAAGCAAGCTTGCAAAGGAAATCTGCACTACAATGAAGTCTCACTTCCCCCCGGTCAAAAGGGCCATCTGAAAAAAGTGTAAAATCCAGAAAGGCAGGACAGGCCATGGAGAACTGGGAGCCTTGTTATGCTGATGGGCGGGATGTAATTTGCCAACAGCCACTCGGGAGAAGTGTATGGTGTTTCCTGAAACATCTAAAAAACAAAGCAACAGAGCCTAGGGCACTTCCACTTATGGTCCTATAGCTTAGGGAAATTAAAATCAAAAAGACACAGCCACCCCAAAGGTTGGGACGGCTCTGTTTACAAGAACCTGGTTTACGGTACAAGTTCAATATCGCAGAAAGTGAAAAATGGATAAAGAAGTTGTGGTACTTACGTACAATGCAGTATCACTCAGCAATGAAATCTATGTCATCAGGCCCGTAGCAGCATAATGAGTGGATTCAGGTATGATGATTCTAACTGAAATAAGTCACACAGGAAAAGAAACATCATAAGATATCACTAATACACGGAATGTAAACTTGGCTACACAGGAACTGAATTACAAAACAGAACAGGGTCTCAAATTAAGAAACCCAACTTATGCTTGCTTAAGGGGAAAGGTGAGTTGGGGTGCTGCATAAAACCAGAGATTGAAATGAGCACAGATAACGTTCCTTAAGCCAAATATGGAATAGACAAGAGCTACTCCTTGCTCAACGAAATGGACTCAACACCCCATATTAAATGCCTAAGAGTGTACTTGACTAGGAAGTATCTTAAAACCTATGGAATGCTATGTCTCTGAAAGAGAATCAAGTGTGTGTACAGGGGCATAAACGCAGCAGTGATAGGATTGGAGAGGTTCGCTGAGCAAATGAAGACCCTTTGAAGTCATATTGCATGGTACCCATTCCACGGGTCTCAACTCTCCAGGTTTAAGGTATTCTTCCTTCAGCTAAAACATGCATGTGGAACCCAGAGTATGATCAACCGTGTGATCGGGAGACGTGTTCCAATATGTGTCAGTTTTCGTCCCCTGGTACTCGGGTGCAACATGCCAGACGCTTTACTAACACTCTCCCGACTTGGAGAGTCAGTGCCTTTAACCTCCTGTTTGGCCCAGTTTGCAATTTCTGCGGAAGATGAACAGGAATAGGGAGAACCAATGACAGACTAGCTGGAGGTGTCTGGACGGGCAAATTTAACTCTCATTTCCCACCAGGAAGAGGAATTAACCAAAGGCTCAGCGTGCCGTGCCGGAACCAGATTAGGGCCTGAAGCCATCCTGCGGTGTTGCGGCCAGCTCACGAGAAAGCGAGTTGAAGAAAGGAGCTCAGGGGCACTGTAATTCACAAACCTGCAGAGTTATAAATGACAGCTATCGTCCAAAAATACACTGAAGTAAGGCTGCCAAGAGGACTTGAAAGCGGGGCAGAATTGCAGGAAACCGATTTCAGGAGGTAGACTGGAATTGCATTTAAAGCATAGGAAAAGAGGCAGAACGTCCACAATGATGCACTTGGCCAAAAAGGGCGTATGCGTTTTTTCCTGAATATATTCAGGAAAAAACGCATACGCCCTTTTTGGCCAACCAAGCAAGCTTGCAAAGGAAATCTGCACTACAATGAAGTCTCACTTCCCCCCGGTCAAAAGGGCCATCTGAAAAAAGTGTAAAATCCAGAAAGGCAGGACAGGCCATGGAGAACTGGGAGCCTTGTTATGCTGATGGGCGGGATGTCAATTGCCAACAGCCACTCGGGAGAAGTGTATGGTGTTTCCTGAAACATCTAAAAAACAAAGCAACAGAGCCTAGGGCACTTCCACTTATGGTCCTATAGCTTAGGGAAATTAAAATCAAAAAGACACAGCCACCCCAAAGGTTGGGACGGCTCTGTTTACAAGAACCTGGTTTACGGTACAAGTTCAATATCGCAGAAAGTGAAAAATGGATAAAGAAGTTGTGGTACTTACGTACAATGCAGTATCACTCAGCAATGAAATCTATGTCATCAGGCCCGTAGCAGCATAATGAGTGGATTCAGGTACGATGATTCTAACTGAAATAAGTCACACAGAAAAAGAAACATCGTAAGATATCACTAATACACGGAATGTAACCTTGGCTACACAGGAACTGAATTACAAAACAGAACAGGGTCTCAAATTTAGAAACCCAACTTATGCTTGCTTAAGGGGAAAGGTGAGTTGGGGTGCTGCATAAAACCAGAGATTGAAATGAGCACAGATAAAGTTCCTTAAGCCAAATATGGAATAGACAAGAGCTACTCCTTGCTCAACGAAATGGACTCAACACCCCATATTAAATGCCTAAGAGTGTACTTGACTAGGAAGTATCTTAAAACCTATGGATTGCTATGTCTCTGAAAGAGAATCAAGTGTGTGTACAGGGGCATAAACGCAGCAGTGATAGGATTGGAGAGGTTCGGTGAGCAAATGAAGACCCTTTGAAGTCATATTGCATGGTACCCATTCCACGGGTCTCAACTCTCCAGGTTGAAGGTATTCTTCCTTCAGCTAAAACATGCATGTGGAACCCAGAGTATGATCAACCGTGTGATCGGGAGACGTGTCCCAATATGTCTCAGTTTTCGTCCCCTGGTACTCGGGTGCAACATTCCAGACGCTTTACTAACACTCTCCCGACTTGGAGAGTCAGTGCCTTTAACCTCCTGTTTGGCCCAGTTTGCAATTTCTGCGGAAGATGAACAGGAATAGGGAGAACCAATGACAGACTAGCTGGAGGTGTCTGGACGGGCAAATTTAACTCTCATTTCCCACCAGGAAGAGGAATTAACCAAAGGCTCAGCGTGCCGTGCCGGAACCAGATTAGGGCCTGAAGCCATCCTGCGGTGTTGCGGCCAGCTCACGAGAAAGCGACTTGAAGAAAGGAGCTCAGGGGCACTGTAATTCACAAACCTGCAGAGTTATAAATGACAGCTATCGTCCAAAAATATACTGAAGTAAGGCTGCCAAGAGGACTTGAAAGCGGGGCAGAATTGCAGGAAACCGATTTCAGGAGGTAGACTGGAATTGCATTGAAAGCATAGGAAAAGAGGCAGAACGTCCACAATGATGCACTTGGCCAAAAAGGGCGTATGCGTTTTTTCCTGAATATATTCAGGAAAAAACGCATACGCCCTTTTTGGCCAACCAAGCAAGGTTGCAAAGGAATCTGCACTACAATGAAGTCTCACTTCCCCCCGGTCAAAAGGGCCATCTGAAAAAAGTGTAAAATCCAGAAAGGCAGGACAGGCCATGGAGAACTGGGAGCCTTGTTATGCTGATGGGCGGGATGTAATTTGCCAACAGCCACTCGGGAGAAGTGTATGGTGTTTCCTGAAACATCTAAAAAACAAAGCAACAGAGCCTAGGGCACTTCCCCTTATGGTCCTATAGCTTAGGGAAATTAAAATCAAAAAGACACAGCCACCCCAAAAGTTGGGACGGCTCTGTTTACAAGAACCTGGTTTACGGTACAAGTTCAATATCGCAGAAAGTGAAAAATGGATAAAGAAGTTGTGGTACTTACGTACAATGCAGTATCACTCAGCAATGAAATCTATGTCATCAGGCCCGTAGCAGCATAATGAGTGGATTCAGGTACGATGATTCTAACTGAAATAAGTCACACAGAAAAAGAAACATCGTAAGATATCACTAATACACGGAATGTAACCTTGGCTACACAGGAACTGAATTACAAAACAGAACAGGGTCTCAAATTTAGAAACCCAACTTATGCTTGCTTAAGGGGAAAGGTGAGTTGGGGTGCTGCATAAAACCAGAGATTGAAATGAGCACAGATAAAGTTCCTTAAGCCAAATATGGAATAGACAAGAGCTACTCCTTGCTCAACGAAATGGACTCAACACCCCATATTAAATGCCTAAGAGTGTACTTGACTAGGAAGTATCTTAAAACCTATGGATTGCTATGTCTCTGAAAGAGAATCAAGTGTGTGTACAGGGGCATAAACGCAGCAGTGATAGGATTGGAGAGGTTCGGTGAGCAAATGAAGACCCTTTGAAGTCATATTGCATGGTACCCATTCCACGGGTCTCAACTCTCCAGGTTGAAGGTATTCTTCCTTCAGCTAAAACATGCATGTGGAACCCAGAGTATGATCAACCGTGTGATCGGGAGACGTGTCCCAATATGTCTCAGTTTTCGTCCCCTGGTACTCGGGTGCAACATTCCAGACGCTTTACTAACACTCTCCCGACTTGGAGAGTCAGTGCCTTTAACCTCCTGTTTGGCCCAGTTTGCAATTTCTGCGGAAGATGAACAGGAATAGGGAGAACCAATGACAGACTAGCTGGAGGTGTCTGGACGGGCAAATTTAACTCTCATTTCCCACCAGGAAGAGGAATTAACCAAAGGCTCAGCGTGCCGTGCCGGAACCAGATTAGGGCCTGAAGCCATCCTGCGGTGTTGCGGCCAGCTCACGAGAAAGCGACTTGAAGAAAGGAGCTCAGGGGCACTGTAATTCACAAACCTGCAGAGTTATAAATGACAGCTATCGTCCAAAAATATACTGAAGTAAGGCTGCCAAGAGGACTTGAAAGCGGGGCAGAATTGCAGGAAACCGATTTCAGGAGGTAGACTGGAATTGCATTGAAAGCATAGGAAAAGAGGCAGAACGTCCACAATGATGCACTTGGCCAAAAAGGGCGTATGCGTTTTTTCCTGAATATATTCAGGAAAAAACGCATACGCCCTTTTTGGCCAACCAAGCAAGGTTGCAAAGGAATCTGCACTACAATGAAGTCTCACTTCCCCCCGGTCAAAAGGGCCATCTGAAAAAAGTGTAAAATCCAGAAAGGCAGGACAGGCCATGGAGAACTGGGAGCCTTGTTATGCTGATGGGCGGGATGTAATTTGCCAACAGCCACTCGGGAGAAGTGTATGGTGTTTCCTGAAACATCTAAAAAACAAAGCAACAGAGCCTAGGGCACTTCCCCTTATGGTCCTATAGCTTAGGGAAATTAAAATCAAAAAGACACAGCCACCCCAAAAGTTGGGACGGCTCTGTTTACAAGAACCTGGTTTACGGTACAAGTTCAATATCGCAGAAAGTGAAAAATGGATAAAGAAGTTGTGGTACTTACGTACAATGCAGTATCACTCAGCAATGAAATCTATGTCATCAGGCCCGTAGCAGCATAATGAGTGGATTCAGGTATGATGATTCTAACTGAAATAAGTCACACAGGAAAAGAAACATCATAAGATATCACTAATACACGGAATGTAAACTTGGCTACACAGGAACTGAATTACAAAACAGAACAGGGTCTCAAATTAAGAAACCCAACTTATGCTTGCTTAAGGGGAAAGGTGAGTTGGGGTGCTGCATAAAACCAGAGATTGAAATGAGCACAGATAACGTTCCTTAAGCCAAATATGGAATAGACAAGAGCTACTCCTTGCTCAACGAAATGGACTCAACACCCAATATTAAATGCCTAAGAGTGTACCTGACTAGGAAGTATCTTAAAACCTATGGATTGCTATGTCTCTGAAAGAGAATCAAGTGTGTGTACAGGGGCATAAACGCAGCAGTGATAGGTTTGGAGAGGTTCGGTGAGCAAATGAAGACCCTTTGAAGTCATATTGCATGGTACCCATTCCACGGGTCTCAACTCTCCAGGTTTAAGGTATTCTTCCTTCAGCTAAAACATGCATGTGGAACCCAGAGTATGATCAACCGTGTGATCGGGAGACGTGTCCCAATATGTCTCAGTTTTCGTCCCCTGGTACTCGGGTGCAACATGCCAGACGCTTTACTATCACTCTCCCGACTTGGAGAGTCAGTGCCTTTAACCTCCTGTTTGGCCCAGTTTGCAATTTCTGCGGAAGATGAACAGGAATAGGGAGAACCAATGACAGACTAGCTGGAGGTGTCTGGACGGGCAAATTTAACTCTCATTTCCCACCAGGAAGAGGAATTAACCAAAGGCTCAGCGTGCCGTGCCGGAACCAGATTAGGGCCTGAAGCCATCCTGCGGTGTTGCGGCCAGCTCACGAGAAAGCGAGTTGAAGAAAGGAGCTCAGGGGCACTGTAATTCACAAACCTGCAGAGTTATAAATGACAGCTATCGTCCAAAAATATACTGAAGTAAGGCTGCCAAGAGGACTTGAAAGCGGGGCAGAATTGCAGGAAACCGATTTCAGGAGGTAGACTGGAATTGCATTGAAAGCATAGGAAAAGAGGCAGAACGTCCACAATGATGCACTTGGCCAAAAAGGGCGTATGCGTTTTTTCCTGAATATATTCAGGAAAAAACGCATACGCCCTTTTTGGCCAACCAAGCAAGCTTGCAAAGGAAATCTGCACTACAATGAAGTCTCACTTCCCCCCGGTCAAAAGGGCCATCTGAAAAAAGTGTAAAATCCAGAAAGGCAGGACAGGCCATGGAGAACTGGGAGCCTTGTTATGCTGATGGGCGGGATGTCAATTGCCAACAGCCACTCGGGAGAAGTGTATGGTGTTTCCTGAAACATCTAAAAAACAAAGCAACAGAGCCTAGGGCACTTCCACTTATGGTCCTATAGCTTAGGGAAATTAAAATCAAAAAGACACAGCCACCCCAAAGGTTGGGACGGCTCTGTTTACAAGAACCTGGTTTACGGTACAAGTTCAATATCGCAGAAAGTGAAAAATGGATAAAGAAGTTGTGGTACTTACGTACAATGCAGTATCACTCAGCAATGAAATCTATGTCATCAGGCCCGTAGCAGCATAATGAGTGGATTCAGGTACGATGATTCTAACTGAAATAAGTCACACAGAAAAAGAAACATCGTAAGATATCACTAATACACGGAATGTAACCTTGGCTACACAGGAACTGAATTACAAAACAGAACAGGGTCTCAAATTAAGAAACCCAACTTATGCTTGCTTAAGGGGAAAGGTGAGTTGGGGTGCTGCATAAAACCAGAGATTGAAATGAGCACAGATAACGTTCCTTAAGCCAAATATGGAATAGACAAGAGCTACTCCTTGCTCAACGAAATGGACTCAACACCCAATATTAAATGCCTAAGAGTGTACCTGACTAGGAAGTATCTTAAAACCTATGGATTGCTATGTCTCTGAAAGAGAATCAAGTGTGTGTACAGGGGCATAAACGCAGCAGTGATAGGTTTGGAGAGGTTCGGTGAGCAAATGAAGACCCTTTGAAGTCATATTGCATGGTACCCATTCCACGGGTCTCAACTCTCCAGGTTTAAGGTATTCTTCCTTCAGCTAAAACATGCATGTGGAACCCAGAGTATGATCAACCGTGTGATCGGGAGACGTGTCCCAATATGTCTCAGTTTTCGTCCCCTGGTACTCGGGTGCAACATGCCAGACGCTTTACTATCACTCTCCCGACTTGGAGAGTCAGTGCCTTTAACCTCCTGTTTGGCCCAGTTTGCAATTTCTGCGGAAGATGAACAGGAATAGGGAGAACCAATGACAGACTAGCTGGAGGTGTCTGGACGGGCAAATTTAACTCTCATTTCCCACCAGGAAGAGGAATTAACCAAAGGCTCAGCGTGCCGTGCCGGAACCAGATTAGGGCCTGAAGCCATCCTGCGGTGTTGCGGCCAGCTCACGAGAAAGCGAGTTGAAGAAAGGAGCTCAGGGGCACTGTAATTCACAAACCTGCAGAGTTATAAATGACAGCTATCGTCCAAAAATATACTGAAGTAAGGCTGCCAAGAGGACTTGAAAGCGGGGCAGAATTGCAGGAAACCGATTTCAGGAGGTAGACTGGAATTGCATTGAAAGCATAGGAAAAGAGGCAGAACGTCCACAATGATGCACTTGGCCAAAAAGGGCGTATGCGTTTTTTCCTGAATATATTCAGGAAAAAACGCATACGCCCTTTTTGGCCAACCAAGCAAGCTTGCAAAGGAAATCTGCACTACAATGAAGTCTCACTTCCCCCCGGTCAAAAGGGCCATCTGAACAAAGTGTAAAATCCAGAAAGGCAGGACAGGCCATGGAGAACTGGGAGCCTTGTTATGCTGATGGGCGGGATGTCAATTGCCAACAGCCACTCGGGAGAAGTGTATGGTGTTTCCTGAAACATCTAAAAAACAAAGCAACAGAGCCTAGGGCACTTCCACTTATGGTCCTATAGCTTAGGGAAATTAAAATCAAAAGACACAGCCACCCCAAAGGTTGGGACGGCTCTGTTTACAAGAACCTGGTTTACGGTACAAGTTCAATTTCGCAGAAAGTGAAAAATGGATAAAGAAGTTGTGGTACTTACGTACAATGCAATATCACTCAGCAATGAAATCTATGTCATCAGGCCCGTAGCAGCATAATGAGTGGATTCAGGTACGATGATTCTAACTGAAATAAGTCACACAGAAAAAGAAACATCATAAGATATCACTAATACACGGAATGTAACCTTGGCTACACAGGAACTGAATTACAAAACAGAACAGGGTCTCAAATTTAGAAAACCAACTTATGCTTGCTTAAGGGGAAAGGTGAGTTGGGGTGCTGCATAAAACCAGAGATTGAAATGAGCACAGATAAAGTTCCTTAAGCCAAATATGGAATAGACAAGAGCTACTCCTTGCTCAACGAAATGGACTCAACACCCCATATTAAATGCCTAAGAGTGTACCTGACTAGGAAGTATCTTAAAACCTATGGATTGCTATGTCTCTGAAAGAGAATCAAGTGTGTGTACAGGGGCATAAACGCAGCAGTGATAGGATTGGAGAGGTTCGGTGAGCAAATGATGACCCTTTGAAATCATATTGCATGGTACCCATTCCACGGGTCTCAACTCTCCAGGTTTAAGGTATTCTTCCTTCAGCTAAAACATGCATGTGGAACCCAGAGTATGATCAACCGTGTGATCGGGAGACGTGTTCCAATATGTCTCAGTTTTCGTCCCCTGGTACTCGGGTGCAACATTCCAGACGCTTTACTAACACTCTCCCGACTTGGAGAGTCAGTGCCTTTAACCTCCTGTTTGGCCCAGTTTGCAATTTCTGCGGAAGATGAACAGGAATAGGGAGAACCAATGACAGACTAGCTGGAGGTGTCTGGACGGGCAAATTTAACTCTCATTTCCCACCAGGAAGAGGAATTAACCAAAGGCTCAGCGTGCCGTGCCGGAACCAGATTAGGGCCTGAAGCCATCCTGCGGTGTTGCGGCCAGCTCACGAGAAAGCGAGTTGAAGAAAGGAGCTCAGGGGCACTGTAATTCACAAACCTGCAGAGTTATAAATGACAGCTATCGTCCAAAAATATACTGAAGTAAGGCTGCCAAGAGGACTTGAAAGCGGGGCAGAATTGCAGGAAACCGATTTCAGGAGGTAGACTGGAATTGCATTTAAAGCATAGGAAAAGAGGCAGAACGTCCACAATGATGCACTTGGCCAAAAAGGGCGTATGCGTTTTTTCCTGAATATATTCAGGAAAAAACGCATACGCCCTTTTTGGCCAACCAAGCAAGCTTGCAAAGGAAATCTGCACTACAATGAAGTCTCACTTCCCCCCGGTCAAAAGGGCCATCTGAAAAAAGTGTAAAATGCAGAAAGGCAGGACAGGCCATGGAGAACTGGGAGCCTTGTTATGCTGATGGGCGGGATGTCAATTGCCAACAGCCACTCGGGAGAAGTGTATGGTGTTTCCTGAAACATCTAAAAAACAAAGCAACAGAGCCTAGGGCACTTCCACTTATGGTCCTATAGCTTAGGGAAATTAAAATCAAAAGACACAGCCACCCCAAAGGTTGGGACGGCTCTGTTTACAAGAACCTGGTTTACGGTACAAGTTCAATATCGCAGAAAGTGAAAAATGGATAAAGAAGTTGTGGTACTTACGTACAATGGAATATCACTCAGCAATGAAATCTATGTCATCAGGCCCGTAGCAGCATAATGAGTGGATTCAGGTACGATGATTCTAACTGAAATAAGTCACACAGGAAAAGAAACATCATAAGATATCACTAATACACGGAATGTAACCTTGGCTACACAGGAACTGAATTACAAAACAGAACAGGGTCTCAAATTTAGAAACCCAACTTATGCTTGCTTAAGGGGAAAGGTGAGTTGGGGTGCTGCATAAAACCAGAGATTGAAATGAGCACAGATAAAGTTCCTTAAGCCAAATATGGAATAGACAAGAGCTACTCCTTGCTCAACGAAATGGACTCAACACCCCATATTAAATGCCTAAGAGTGTACCTGACTAGGAAGTATCTTCAAACCTATGGATTGCTATGTCTCTGAAAGAGAATCAAGTGTGTGTACAGGGGCATAAACGCAGCAGTGATAGGATTGGAGAGGTTCGGTGAGCAAATGAAGACCCTTTGAAGTCATATTGCATGGTACCCATTCCACGGGTCTCAACTCTCCAGGTTTAAGGTATTCTTCCTTCAGCTAAAACATGCATGTGGAACCCAGAGTATGATCAACCGTGTGATCGGGAGACGTGTTCCAATATGTCTCAGTTTTCGTCCCCTGGTACTCGGGTGCAACATTCCAGACGCTTTACTAACACTCTCCCGACTTGGAGAGTCAGTGCCTTTAACCTCCTGTTTGGCCCAGTTTGCAATTTCTGCGGAAGATGAACAGGAATAGGGAGAACCAATGACAGACTAGCTGGAGGTGTCTGGACGGGCAAATTTAACTCTCATTTCCCACCAGGAAGAGGAATTAACCAAAGGCTCAGCGTGCCGTGCCGGAACCAGATTAGGGCCTGAAGCCATCCTGCGGTGTTGCGGCCAGCTCAGGAGAAAGCGACTTGAAGAAAGGAGCTCAGGGGCACTGTAATTCACAAACCTGCAGAGTTATAAATGACAGCTATCGTCCAAAAATATACTGAAGTAAGGCTGCCAAGAGGACTTGAAAGCGGGGCAGAATTGCAGGAAACCGATTTCAGGAGGTAGACTGGAATTGCATTTAAAGCATAGGAAAAGAGGCAGAACGTCCACAATGATGCACTTGGCCAAAAAGGGCGTATGCGTTTTTTCCTGAATATATTCAGGAAAAAACGCATACGCCCTTTTTGGCCAACCAAGCAAGCTTGCAAAGGAAATCTGCACTACAATGAAGTCTCACTTCCCCCCGGTCAAAAGGGCCATCTGAAAAAAGTGTAAAATCCAGAAAGGCAGGACAGGCCATGGAGAACTGGGAGCCTTGTTATGCTGATGGGCGGGATGTCAATTGCCAACAGCCACTCGGGAGAAGTGTATGGTGTTTCCTGAAACATCTAAAAAACAAAGCAACAGAGCCTAGGGCACTTCCACTTATGGTCCTATAGCTTAGGGAAATTAAAATCAAAAAGACACAGCCACCCCAAAGGTTGGGACGGCTCTGTTTACAAGAACCTGGTTTACGGTACAAGTTCAATATCGCAGAAAGTGAAAAATGGATAAAGAAGTTGTGGTACTTACGTACAATGCAGTATCACTCAGCAATGAAATCTATGTCATCAGGCCCGTAGCAGCATAATGAGTGGATTCAGGTACGATGATTCTAACTGAAATAAGTCACACAGGAAAAGAAACATCATAAGATATCACCAATATACGGAATGTAACCTTGGCTACACAGGAACTGAATTACAAAACAGAACAGGGTCTCAAATTTAGAAACCCAACTTATGCTTGCTTAAGGGGAAAGGTGAGTTGGGGTGCTGCATAAAACCAGAGATTGAAATGAGCACAGATAAAGTTCCTTAAGCCAAATATGGAATAGACAAGAGCTACTCCTTGCTCAACGAAATGGACTCAACACCCCATATTAAATGCCTAAGAGTGTACCTGACTAGGAAGTATCTTCAAACCTATGGATTGCTATGTCTCTGAAAGAGAATCAAGTGTGTGTACAGGGGCATAAACGCAGCAGTGATAGGATTGGAGAGGTTCGGTGAGCAAATGAAGACCCTTTGAAGTCATATTGCATGGTACCCATTCCACGGGTCTCAACTCTCCAGGTTGAAGGTATTCTTCCTTCAGCTAAAACATGCATGTGGAACCCAGAGTATGATCAACCGTGTGATCGGGAGACGTGTTCCAATATGTGTCAGTTTTCGTCCCCTGGTACTCGGGTGCAATATTCCAGACGCTTTACTAACACTCTCCCGACTTGGAGAGTCAGTGCCTTTAACCTCCTGTTTGGCCCAGTTTGCAATTTCTGCGGAAGATGAACAGGAATAGGGAGAACCAATGACAGACTAGCTGGAGGTGTCTGGACGGGCAAATTTAACTCTCATTTCCCACCAGGAAGAGGAATTAACCAAAGGCTCAGCGTGCCGTGCCGGAACCAGATTAGGGCCTGAAGCCATCCTGCGGTGTTGCGGCCAGCTCACGAGAAAGCGAGTTGAAGAAAGGAGCTCAGGGGCACTGTAATTCACAAACCTGCAGAGTTATAAATGACAGCTATCGTCCAAAAATACACTGAAGTAAGGCTGCCAAGAGGACTTGAAAGCGTGGCAGAATTGCAGGAAACCGATTTCAGAAGGTAGACTGGAATTGCATTTAAAGCATAGGAAAAGAGGCAGAACGTCCACAATGATGCACTTGGCCAAAAAGGGCGTATGCGTTTTTTCCTGAATATATTCAGGAAAAAACGCATACGCCCTTTTTGGCCAACCAAGCAAGCTTGCAAAGGAAATCTGCACTACAATGAAGTCTCACTTCCCCCCGGTCAAAAGGGCCATCTGAAAAAAGTGTAAAATCCAGAAAGGCAGGACAGGCCATGGAGAACTGGGAGCCTTGTTATGCTGATGGGCGGGATGTCAATTGCCAACAGCCACTCGGGAGAAGTGTATGGTGTTTCCTGAAACATCTAAAAAACAAAGCAACAGAGCCTAGGGCACTTCCACTTATGGTCCTATAGCTTAGGGAAATTAAAATCAAAAAGACACAGCCACCCCAAAGGTTGGGACGGCTCTGTTTACAAGAACCTGGTTTACGGTACAAGTTCAATATCGCAGAAAGTGAAAAATGGATAAAGAAGTTGTGGTACTTACGTACAATGCAGTATCACTCAGCAATGAAATCTATGTCATCAGGCCCGTAGCAGCATAATGAGTGGATTCAGGTACGATGATTCTAACTGAAATAAGTCACACAGAAAAAGAAACATCATAAGATATCACTAATACACGGAATGTAACCTTGGCTACACAGGAACTGAATTACAAAACAGAACAGGGTCTCAAATTTAGAAACCCAACTTATGCTTGCTTAAGGGGAAAGGTGAGTTGGGGTGCTGCATAAAACCAGAGATTGAAATGAGCACAGATAAAGTTCCTTAAGCCAAATATGGAATAGACAAGAGCTACTCCTTGCTCAACGAAATGGACTCAACACCCCATATTAAATGCCTAAGAGTGTACCTGACTAGGAAGTATCTTAAAACCTATGGATTGCTATGTCTCTGAAAGAGAATCAAGTGTGTGTACAGGGGCATAAACGCAGCAGTGATAGGATTGGAGAGGTTCGGTGAGCAAATGAAGACCCTTTGAAGTCATATTGCATGGTACCCATTCCACGGGTCTCAACTCTCCAGGTTGAAGGTATTCTTCCTTCAGCTAAAACATGCATGTGGAACCCAGAGTATGATCAACCGTGTGATCGGGAGACGTGTTCCAATATGTGTCAGTTTTCGTCCCCTGGTACTCGGGTGCAATATTCCAGACGCTTTACTAACACTCTCCCGACTTGGAGAGTCAGTGCCTTTAACCTCCTGTTTGGCCCAGTTTGCAATTTCTGCGGAAGATGAACAGGAATAGGGAGAACCAATGACAGACTAGCTGGAGGTGTCTGGACGGGCAAATTTAACTCTCATTTCCCACCAGGAAGAGGAATTAACCAAAGGCTCAGCGTGCCGTGCCGGAACCAGATTAGGGCCTGAAGCCATCCTGCGGTGTTGCGGCCAGCTCACGAGAAAGCGAGTTGAAGAAAGGAGCTCAGGGGCACTGTAATTCACAAACCTGCAGAGTTATAAATGACAGCTATCGTCCAAAAATACACTGAAGTAAGGCTGCCAAGAGGACTTGAAAGCGGGGCAGAATTGCAGGAAACCGATTTCAGGAGGTAGACTGGAATTGCATTTAAAGCATAGGAAAAGAGGCAGAACGTCCACAATGATGCACTTGGCCAAAAAGGGCGTATGCGTTTTTTCCTGAATATATTCAGGAAAAAACGCATACGCCCTTTTTGGCCAACCAAGCAAGCTTGCAAAGGAAATCTGCACTACAATGAAGTCTCACTTCCCCCCGGTCAAAAGGGCCATCTGAAAAAAGTGTAAAATCCAGAAAGGCAGGACAGGCCATGGAGAACTGGGAGCCTTGTTATGCTGATGGGCGGGATGTAAATTGCCAACAGCCACTCGGGAGAAGTGTATGGTGTTTCTTGAAACATCTAAAACACAAAGCAACAGAGCCTAGGGCACTTCCACTTATGGTCCTATAGCTTAGGGAAATTAAAATCAAAAAGACACAGCCACCCCAAAGGTTGGGACGGCTCTGTTTACAAGAACCTGGTTTACGGTACAAGTTCAATATCGCAGAAAGTGAAAAATGGATAAAGAAGTTGTGGTACTGACGTACAATGCAGTATCACTCAGCAATGAAATCTATGTCATCAGGCCCGTAGCAGCATAATGAGTGGATTCAGGTACGATGATTCTAACTGAAATAAGTCACACAGAAAAAGAAACATCATAAGATATCACTAATACACGGAATGTAACCTTGGCTACACAGGAACTGAATTACAAAACAGAACAGGGTCTCAAATTTAGAAACCCAACTTATGCTTGCTTAAGGGGAAAGGTGAGTTGGGGTGCTGCATAAAACCAGAGATTGAAATGAGCACAGATAAAGTTCCTTAAGCCAAATATGGAATAGACAAGAGCTACTCCTTGCTCAACGAAATGGACTCAACACCCCATATTAAATGCCTAAGAGTGTACCTGACTAGGAAGTATCTTAAAACCTATGGATTGCTATGTCTCTGAAAGAGAATCAAGTGTGTGTACAGGGGCATAAACGCAGCAGTGATAGGATTGGAGAGGTTCGGTGAGCAAATGAAGACCCTTTGAAGTCATATTGCATGGTACCCATTCCACGGGTCTCAACTCTCCAGGTTGAAGGTATTCTTCCTTCAGCTAAAACATGCATGTGGAACCCAGAGTATGATCAACCGTGTGATCGGGAGACGTGTTCCAATATGTGTCAGTTTTCGTCCCCTGGTACTCGGGTGCAACATTCCAGACGCTTTACTAACACTCTCCCGACTTGGAGAGTCAGTGCCTTTAACCTCCTGTTTGGCCCAGTTTGCAATTTCTGCGGAAGATGAACAGGAATAGGGAGAACCAATGACAGACTAGCTGGAGGTGTCTGGACGGGCAAATTTAACTCTCATTTCCCACCAGGAAGAGGAATTAACCAAAGGCTCAGCGTGCCGTGCCGGAACCAGATTAGGGCCTGAAGCCATCCTGCGGTGTTGCGGCCAGCTCACGAGAAAGCGAGTTGAAGAAAGGAGCTCAGGGGCACTGTAATTCACAAACCTGCAGAGTTATAAATGACAGCTATCGTCCAAAAATATACTGAAGTAAGGCTGCCAAGAGGACTTGAAAGCGGGGCAGAATTGCAGGAAACCGATTTCAGGAGGTAGACTGGAATTGCATTTAAAGCATAGGAAAAGAGGCAGAACGTCCACAATGATGCACTTGGCCAAAAAGGGCGTATGCGTTTTTTCCTGCATATATTCAGGAAAAAACGCATACGCCCTTTTTGGCCAACCAAGCAAGCTTGCAAAGGAAATCTGCACTACAATGAAGTCTCACTTCCCCCCGGTCAAAAGGGCCATCTGAAAAAAGTGTAAAATCCAGAAAGGCAGGACAGGCCATGGAGAACTGGGAGCCTTGTTATGCTGATGGGCGGGATGTCAATTGCCAACAGCCACTCGGGAGAAGTGTATGGTGTTTCCTGAAACATCTAAAAAACAAAGCAACAGAGCCTAGGGCACTTCCACTTATGGTCCTATAGCTTAGGGAAATTAAAATCAAAAGACACAGCCACCCCAAAGGTTGGGACGGCTCTGTTTACAAGAACCTGGTTTACGGTACAAGTTCAATATCGCAGAAAGTGAAAAATGGATAAAGAAGTTGTGGTACTGACGTACAATGCAATATCACTCAGCAATGAAATCTATGTCATCAGGCCCGTAGCAGCATAATGAGTGGATTCAGGTACGATGATTCTAACTGAAATAAGTCACACAGGAAAAGAAACATCATAAGATATCACTAATACACGGAATGTAACCTTGGCTACACAGGAACTGAATTACAAAACAGAACAGGGTCTCAAATTTAGAAACCCAACTTATGCTTGCTTAAGGGGAAAGGTGAGTTGGGGTGCTGCATAAAACCAGAGATTGAAATGAGCACAGATAAAGTTCCTTAAGCCAAATATGGAATAGACAAGAGCTACTCCTTGCTCAACGAAATGGACTCAACACCCCATATTAAATGCCTAAGAGTGTACCTGACTAGGAAGTATCTTCAAACCTATGGATTGCTATGTCTCTGAAAGAGAATCAAGTGTGTGTACAGGGGCATAAACGCAGCAGTGATAGGATTGGAGAGGTTCGGTGAGCAAATGAAGACCCTTTGAAGTCATATTGCATGGTACCCATTCCACGGGTCTCAACTCTCCAGGTTTAAGGTATTCTTCCTTCAGCTAAAACATGCATGTGGAACCCAGAGTATGATCAACCGTGTGATCGGGAGACGTGTTCCAATATGTCTCAGTTTTCGTCCCCTGGTACTCGGGTGCAACATTCCAGACGCTTTACTAACACTCTCCCGACTTGGAGAGTCAGTGCCTTTAACCTCCTGTTTGGCCCAGTTTGCAATTTCTGCGGAAGATGAACAGGAATAGGGAGAACCAATGACAGACTAGCTGGAGGTGTCTGGACGGGCAAATTTAACTCTCATTTCCCACCAGGAAGAGGAATTAACCAAAGGCTCAGCGTGCCGTGCCGGAACCAGATTAGGGCCTGAAGCCATCCTGCGGTGTTGCGGCCAGCTCACGAGAAAGCGAGTTGAAGAAAGGAGCTCAGGGGCACTGTAATTCACAAACCTGCAGAGTTATAAATGACAGCTATCGTCCAAAAATATACTGAAGTAAGGCTGCCAAGAGGACTTGAAAGCGGGGCAGAATTGCAGGAAACCGATTTCAGGAGGTAGACTGGAATTGCATTGAAAGCATAGGAAAAGAGGCAGAACGTCCACAATGATGCACTTGGCCAAAAAGGGCGTATGCGTTTTTTCCTGAATATATTCAGGAAAAAACGCATACGCCCTTTTTGGCCAACCAAGCAAGCTTGCAAAGGAAATCTGCACTACAATGAAGTCTCACTTCCCCCCGGTCAAAAGGGCCATCTGAAAAAAGTGTAAAATCCAGAAAGGCAGGACAGGCCATGGAGAACTGGGAGCCTTGTTATGCTGATGGGCGGGATGTCAATTGCCAACAGCCACTCGGGAGAAGTGTATGGTGTTTCCTGAAACATCTAAAAAACAAAGCAACAGAGCCTAGGGCACTTCCACTTATGGTCCTATAGCTTAGGGAAATTAAAATCAAAAGACACAGCCACCCCAAAGGTTGGGACGGCTCTGTTTACAAGAACCTGGTTTACGGTACAAGTTCAATATCGCAGAAAGTGGAAAATGGATAAAGAAGTTGTGGTACTTACGTACAATGCAATATCACTCAGCAATGAAATCTATGTCATCAGGCCCGTAGCAGCATAATGAGTGGATTCAGGTACGATGATTCTAACTGAAATAAGTCACACAGGAAAAGAAACATCATAAGATATCACTAATACACGGAATGTAACCTTGGCTACACAGGAACTGAATTACAAAACAGAACAGGGTCTCAAATTTAGAAACCCAACTTATGCTTGCTTAAGGGGAAAGGTGAGTTGGGGTGCTGCATAAAACCAGAGATTGAAATGAGCACAGATAAAGTTCCTTAAGCCAAATATGGAATAGACAAGAGCTACTCCTTGCTCAACGAAATGGACTCAACACCCCATATTAAATGCCTAAGAGTGTACCTGACTAGGAAGTATCTTCAAACCTATGGATTGCTATGTCTCTGAAAGAGAATCAAGTGTGTGTACAGGGGCATAAACGCAGCAGTGATAGGATTGGAGAGGTTCGGTGAGCAAATGAAGACCCTTTGAAGTCATATTGCATGGTACCCATTCCACGGGTCTCAACTCTCCAGGTTTAAGGTATTCTTCCTTCAGCTAAAACATGCATGTGGAACCCAGAGTATGATCAACCGTGTGATCGGGAGACGTGTTCCAATATGTCTCAGTTTTCGTCCCCTGGTACTCGGGTGCAACATTCCAGACGCTTTACTAACACTCTCCCGACTTGGAGAGTCAGTGCCTTTAACCTCCTGTTTGGCCCAGTTTGCAATTTCTGCGGAAGATGAACAGGAATAGGGAGAACCAATGACAGACTAGCTGGAGGTGTCTGGACGGGCAAATTTAACTCTCATTTCCCACCAGGAAGAGGAATTAACCAAAGGCTCAGCGTGCCGTGCCGGAACCAGGTTAGGGCCTGAAGCCATCCTGCGGTGTTGCGGCCAGCTCACGAGAAAGCGACTTGAAGAAAGGAGCTCAGGGGCACTGTAATTCACAAACCTGCAGAGTTATAAATGACAGCTATCGTCCAAAAATATACTGAAGTAAGGCTGCCAAGAGGACTTGAAAGCGGGGCAGAATTGCAGGAAACCGATTTCAGGAGGTAGACTGGAATTGCATTGAAAGCATAGGAAAAGAGGCAGAACGTCCACAATGATGCACTTGGCCAAAAAGGGCGTATGCGTTTTTTCCTGAATATATTCAGGAAAAAACGCATATGCCCTTTTTGGCCAACCAAGCAAGCTTGCAAAGGAAATCTGCACTACAATGAAGTCTCACTTCCCCCCGGTCAAAAGGGCCATCTGAAAAAAGTGTAAAATCCAGAAAGGCAGGACAGGCCATGGAGAACTGGGAGCCTTGTTATGCTGATGGGCGGGATGTAAATTGCCAACAGCCACTCGGGAGAAGTGTATGGTGTTTCCTGAAACATCTAAAAAACAAAGCAACAGAGCCTAGGGCACTTCCACTTATGGTCCTATAGCTTAGGGAAATTAAAATCAAAAGACACAGCCACCCCAAAGGTTGGGACGGCTCTGTTTACAAGAACCTGGTTTACGGTACAAGTTCAATATCGCAGAAAGTGAAAAATGGATAAAGAAGTTGTGGTACTTACGTACAATGCAATATCACTCAGCAATGAAATCTATGTCATCAGGCCCGTAGCAGCATAATGAGTGGATTCAGGTACGATGATTCTAACTGAAATAAGTCACACAGGAAAAGAAACATCATAAGATATCACTAATACACGGAATGTAACCTTGGCTACACAGGAACTGAATTACAAAACAGAACAGGGTCTCAAATTTAGAAACCCAACTTATGCTTGCTTAAGGGGAAAGGTGAGTTGGGGTGCTGCATAAAACCAGAGATTGAAATGAGCACAGATAAAGTTCCTTAAGCCAAATATGGAATAGACAAGAGCTACTCCTTGCTCAACGAAATGGACTCAACACCCCATATTAAATGCCTAAGAGTGTACCTGACTAGGAAGTATCTTCAAACCTATGGATTGCTATGTCTCTGAAAGAGAATCAAGTGTGTGTACAGGGGCATAAACGCAGCAGTGATAGGATTGGAGAGGTTCGGTGAGCAAATGAAGACCCTTTGAAGTCATATTGCATGGTACCCATTCCACGGGTCTCAACTCTCCAGGTTTAAGGTATTCTTCCTTCAGCTAAAACATGCATGTGGAACCCAGAGTATGATCAACCGTGTGATCGGGAGACGTGTTCCAATATGTCTCAGTTTTCGTCCCCTGGTACTCGGGTGCAACATTCCAGACGCTTTACTAACACTCTCCCGACTTGGAGAGTCAGTGCCTTTAACCTCCTGTTTGGCCCAGTTTGCAATTTCTGCGGAAGATGAACAGGAATAGGGAGAACCAATGACAGACTAGCTGGAGGTGTCTGGACGGGCAAATTTAACTCTCATTTCCCACCAGGAAGAGGAATTAACCAAAGGCTCAGCGTGCCGTGCCGGAACCAGATTAGGGCCTGAAGCCATCCTGCGGTGTTGCGGCCAGCTCACGAGAAAGCGACTTGAAGAAAGGAGCTCAGGGGCACTGTAATTCACAAACCTGCAGAGTTATAAATGACAGCTATCGTCCAAAAATATACTGAAGTAAGGCTGCCAAGAGGACTTGAAAGCGGGGCAGAATTGCAGGAAACCGATTTCAGGAGGTAGACTGGAATTGCATTTAAAGCATAGGAAAAGAGGCAGAACGTCCACAATGATGCACTTGGCCAAAAAGGGCGTATGCGTTTTTTCCTGCATATATTCAGGAAAAAACGCATACGCCCTTTTTGGCCAACCAAGCAAGCTTGCAAAGGAAATCTGCACTACAATGAAGTCTCACTTCCCCCCGGTCAAAAGGGCCATCTGAAAAAAGTGTAAAATCCAGAAAGGCAGGACAGGCCATGGAGAACTGGGAGCCTTGTTATGCTGATGGGCGGGATGTCAATTGCCAACAGCCACTCGGGAGAAGTGTATGGTGTTTCCTGAAACATCTAAAAAACAAAGCAACAGAGCCTAGGGCACTTCCACTTATGGTCCTATAGCTTAGGGAAATTAAAATCAAAAGACACAGCCACCCCAAAGGTTGGGACGGCTCTGTTTACAAGAACCTGGTTTACGGTACAAGTTCAATATCGCAGAAAGTGAAAAATGGATAAAGAAGTTGTGGTACTTACGTACAATGCAATATCACTCAGCAATGAAATCTATGTCATCAGGCCCGTAGCAGCATAATGAGTGGATTCAGGTACGATGATTCTAACTGAAATAAGTCACACAGGAAAAGAAACATCATAAGATATCACTAATACACGGAATGTAACCTTGGCTACACAGGAACTGAATTACAAAACAGAACAGGGTCTCAAATTTAGAAACCCAACTTATGCTTGCTTAAGGGGAAAGGTGAGTTGGGGTGCTGCATAAAACCAGAGATTGAAATGAGCACAGATAAAGTTCCTTAAGCCAAATATGGAATAGACAAGAGCTACTCCTTGCTCAACGAAATGGACTCAACACCCCATATTAAATGCCTAAGAGTGTACCTGACTAGGAAGTATCTTCAAACCTATGGATTGCTATGTCTCTGAAAGAGAATCAAGTGTGTGTACAGGGGCATAAACGCAGCAGTGATAGGATTGGAGAGGTTCGGTGAGCAAATGAAGACCCTTTGAAGTCATATTGCATGGTACCCATTCCACGGGTCTCAACTCTCCAGGTTTAAGGTATTCTTCCTTCAGCTAAAACATGCATGTGGAACCCAGAGTATGATCAACCGTGTGATCGGGAGACGTGTTCCAATATGTGTCAGTTTTCGTCCCCTGGTACTCGGGTGCAACATTCCAGACGCTTTACTAACACTCTCCCGACTTGGAGAGTCAGTGCCTTTAACCTCCTGTTTGGCCCAGTTTGCAATTTCTGCGGAAGATGAACAGGAATAGGGAGAACCAATGACAGACTAGCTGGAGGTGTCTGGACGGGCAAATTTAACTCTCATTTCCCACCAGGAAGAGGAATTAACCAAAGGCTCAGCGTGCCGTGCCGGAACCAGATTAGGGCCTGAAGCCATCCTGCGGTGTTGCGGCCAGCTCACGAGAAAGCGACTTGAAGAAAGGAGCTCAGGGGCACTGTAATTCACAAACCTGCAGAGTTATAAATGACAGCTATCGTCCAAAAATATACTGAAGTAAGGCTGCCAAGAGGACTTGAAAGCGGGGCAGAATTGCAGGAAACCGATTTCAGGAGGTAGACTGGAATTGCATTTAAAGCATAGGAAAAGAGGCAGAACGTCCACAATGATGCACTTGGCCAAAAAGGGCGTATGCGTTTTTTCCTGCATATATTCAGGAAAAAACGCATACGCCCTTTTTGGCCAACCAAGCAAGCTTGCAAAGGAAATCTGCACTACAATGAAGTCTCACTTCCCCCCGGTCAAAAGGGCCATCTGAAAAAAGTGTAAAATCCAGAAAGGCAGGACAGGCCATGGAGAACTGGGAGCCTTGTTATGCTGATGGGCGGGATGTCAATTGCCAACAGCCACTCGGGAGAAGTGTATGGTGTTTCCTGAAACATCTAAAAAACAAAGCAACAGAGCCTAGGGCACTTCCACTTATGGTCCTATAGCTTAGGGAAATTAAAATCAAAAAGACACAGCCACCCCAAAGGTTGGGACGGCTCTGTTTACAAGAACCTGGTTTACGGTACAAGTTCAATATCACAGAAACTGAAAAATGGATAAAGAAGTTGTGGTACTTACGTACAATGCAGTAGCACTCAGCAATGAAATCTATGTCATCAGGCCCGTAGCAGCATAATGAGTGGATTCAGGTACGATGATTCTAACTGAAATAAGTCACACAGGAAAAGAAACATCATAAGATATCACTAATACACGGAATGTAACCTTGGCTACACAGGAACTGAATTACAAAACAGAACAGGGTCTCAAATTTAGAAACCCAACTTATGCTTGCTTAAGGGGAAAGGTGAGTTGGGGTGCTGCATAAAACCAGAGATTGAAATGAGCACAGATAAAGTTCCTTAAGCCAAATATGGAATAGACAAGAGCTACTCCTTGCTCAACGAAATGGACTCAACACCCCATATTAAATGCCTAAGAGTGTACCTGACTAGGAAGTATCTTAAAACCTATGGATTGCTATGTCTCTGAAAGAGAATCAAGTGTGTGTACAGGGGCATAAACGCAGCAGTGATAGGATTGGAGAGGTTCGGTGAGCAAATGAAGACCCTTTGAAGTCATATTGCATGGTACCCATTCCACGGGTCTCAACTCTCCAGGTTTAAGGTATTCTTCCTTCAGCTAAAACATGCATGTGGAACCCAGAGTATGATCAACCGTGTGATCGGGAGACGTGTTCCAATATGTGTCAGTTTTCGTCCCCTGGTACTCGGGTGCAACATTCCAGACGCTTTACTAACACTCTCCCGACTTGGAGAGTCAGTGCCTTTAACCTCCTGTTTGGCCCAGTTTGCAATTTCTGCGGAAGATGAACAGGAATAGGGAGAACCAATGACAGACTAGCTGGAGGTGTCTGGACGGGCAAATTTAACTCTCATTTCCCACCAGGAAGAGGAATTAACCAAAGGCTCAGTGTGCCGTGCCGGAACCAGATTAGGGCCTGAAGCCATCCTGCGGTGTTGCGGCCAGCTCACGAGAAAGCGAGTTGAAGAAAGGAGCTCAGGGGCACTGTAATTCACAAACCTGCAGAGTTATAAATGACAGCTATCGTCCAAAAATATACTGAAGTAAGGCTGCCAAGAGGACTTGAAAGCGGGGCAGAATTGCAGGAAACCGATTGCAGGAGGTAGACTGGAATTGCATTGAAAGCATAGGAAAAGAGGCAGAACGTCCACAATGATGCACTTGGCCAAAAAGGGCGTATGCGTTTTTTCCTGAATATATTCAGGAAAAAACGCATACGCCCTTTTTGGCCAACCAAGCAAGCTTGCAAAGGAAATCTGCACTACAATGAAGTCTCACTTCCCCCCGGTCAAAAGGGCCATCTGAAAAAAGTGTAAAATCCAGAAAGGCAGGACAGGCCATGGAGAACTGGGAGCCTTGTTATGCTGATGGGCGGGATGTCAATTGCCAACAGCCACTCGGGAGAAGTGTATGGTGTTTCCTGAAACATCTAAAAAACAAAGCAACAGAGCCTAGGGCACTTCCACTTATGGTCCTATAGCTTAGGGAAATTAAAATCAAAAGACACAGCCACCCCAAAGGTTGGGACGGCTCTGTTTACAAGAACCGGGTTTACGGTACAAGTTCAATATCGCAGAAAGTGAAAAATGGATAAAGAAGTTGTGGTACTTACGTACAATGCAATATCACTCAGCAATGAAATCTATGTCATCAGGCCCGTAGCAGCATAATGAGTGGATTCAGGTACGATGATTCTAACTGAAATAAGTCACACAGGAAAAGAAACATCATAAGATATCACTAATACACGGAATGTAACCTTGGCTACACAGGAACTGAATTACAAAACAGAACAGGGTCTCAAATTTAGAAACCCAACTTATGCTTGCTTAAGGGGAAAGGTGAGTTGGGGTGCTGCATAAAACCAGAGATTGAAATGAGCACAGATAAAGTTCCTTAAGCCAAATATGGAATAGACAAGAGCTACTCCTTGCTCAACGAAATGGACTCAACACCCCATATTAAATGCCTAAGAGTGTACCTGACTAGGAAGTATCTTAAAACCTATGGATTGCTATGTCTCTGAAAGAGAATCAAGTGTGTGTACAGGGGCATAAACGCAGCAGTGATAGGATTGGAGAGGTTCGCTGAGCAAATGAAGACCCTTTGAAGTCATATTGCATGGTACCCATTCCACGGGTCTCAACTCTCCAGGTTTAAGGTATTCTTCCTTCAGCTAAAACATGCATGTGGAACCCAGAGTATGATCAACCGTGTGATCGGGAGACGTGTTCCAATATGTCTCAGTTTTCGTCCCCTGGTACTCGGGTGCAACATTCCAGACGCTTTACTAACACTCTCCCGACTTGGAGAGTCAGCGCCTTTAACCTCCTGATGGCCCAGTTTGCAATTTCTGCGGAAGATGAACAGGAATAGGGAGAACGAATGAGAGACTAGCTGGAGGTGTCTGGACGGGCAAATTTAACTCTCATTTCCCACCAGGAAGAGGAATTAACCAAAGGCTCAGCGTGCCGTGCCGGAACCAGATTAGGGCCTGAAGCCATCCTGCGGTGTTGCGGCCAGCTCACGAGAAAGCGAGTTGAAGAAAGGAGCTCAGGGGCACTGTAATTCACAAACCTGCAGAGTTATAAATGACAGCTATCGTCCAAAAATATACTGAAGTAAGGCTGCCAAGAGGACTTGAACTTGGGGCAGACTTGCAGGAAACCGATTTCAGGAGGTAGACTGGAATTGCATTTAAAGCATAGGAAAAGAGGCAGAACGTCCACAATGATGCACTTGGCCAAAAAGGGCGTATGCGTTTTTTCCTGAATATATTCAGGAAAAAACGCATACGCCCTTTTTGGCCAACCAAGCAAGCTTGCAAAGGAAATCTGCACTACAATGAAGTCTCACTTCCCCCCGGTCAAAAGGGCCATCTGAAAAAAGTGTAAAATCCAGAAAGGCAGGACAGGCCATGGAGGACTGGGAGAATGTTATGCTGATGGGTGGGATGTCAATTGCCAACAGCCACACGGGAGAAGTGTATGGTGTTTCCTGAAACATCTAAAAAACAAAGCAACAGAGCCTAGGGCACTTCCACTTATGGTCCTATAGCTTTGGGAAATTAAAATCAAAAGACACAGCCACCCCAAAGGTTGGGACGGCTCTGTTTGCAAGAACCTGGTTTACGGTAGAAGTTCAATATCACAGAAAGTGAAAAATGGATAAAGAAGTTGTGGTACTTACGTACAATGCAGTATCACTCAGCAATGAAATCTATGTCATCAGGCCCGTAGCAACATAATGAGTGGATTCAGGTATGATGATTCTAACTGAAATAAGTCACACAGGAAAAGAAACATCATAAGATATCACTAATACACGGAATGTAACCTTGGCTACACAGGAACTGAATTACAAAACAGAACAGGGTCTCAAATTTAGAAACCCAACTTATGCTTGCTTAAGGGGAAAGGTGAGTTGGGGTGCTGCATAAAACCAGAGATTGAAATGAGCACAGATAAAGTTCCTTAAGCCAAATATGGAATAGACAAGAGCTACTCCTTGCTCAACGAAATGGACTCAACACCCCATATTAAATGCCTAAGAGTGTACCTGACTAGGAAGTATCTTAAAACCTATGGATTGCTATGTCTCTGAAAGAGAATCAAGTGTGTGTACAGGGGCATAAACGCAGCAGTGATAGGATTGGAGAGGTTCGGTGAGCAAATGAAGACCCTTTGAAGTCATATTGCATGGTACCCATTCCACGGGTCTCAACTCTCCAGGTTTAAGGTATTCTTCCTTCAGCTAAAACATGCATGTGGAACCCAGAGTATGATCAACCGTGTGATCGGGAGACGTGTTCCAATATGTCTCAGTTTTCGTCCCCTGGTACTCGGGTGCAACATTCCAGACGCTTTACAAACACACTCCCGACTTGGAGAGTCAGTGCCTTTAACCTCCTGTTTGGCCCAGTTTGCAATTTCTGCGGAAGATGAACAGGAATAGGGAGAACCAATGACAGACTAGCTGGAGGTGTCTGGACGGGCAAATTTAACTCTCATTTCCCACCAGGAAGAGGAATTAACCAAAGGCTCAGCGTGCCGTGCCGGAACCAGATTAGGGCCTGAAGCCATCCTGCGGTGTTGCGGCCAGCTCACGAGAAAGCGAGTTGAAGAAAGGAGCTCAGGGGCACTGTAATTCACAAACCTGCAGAGTTATAAATGACAGCTATCGTCCAAAAATATACTGAAGTAAGGCTGCCAAGAGGACTTGAACTTGGGGCAGACTTGCAGGAAACCGATTTCAGGAGGTAGACTGGAATTGCATTTAAAGCATAGGAAAAGAGGCAGAACGTCCACAATGATGCACTTGGCCAAAAAGGGCGTATGCGTTTTTTCCTGAATATATTCAGGAAAAAACGCATACGCCCTTTTTGGCCAACCAAGCAAGCTTGCAAAGGAAATCTGCACTACAATGAAGTCTCACTTCCCCCCGGTCAAAAGGGCCATCTGAAAAAAGTGTAAAATCCAGAAAGGCAGGACAGGCCATGGAGAACTGGGAGCCTTGTTATGCTGATGGGCGGGATGTCAATTGCCAACAGCCACTCGGGAGAAGTGTATGGTGTTTCCTGAAACATCTAAAAAACAAAGCAACAGAGCCTAGGGCACTTCCACTTATGGTCCTATAGCTTAGGGAAATTAAAATCAAAAGACACAGCCACCCCAAAGGTTGGGACGGCTCTGTTTACAAGAACCTGGTTTACGGTACAAGTTCAATATCGCAGAAAGTGAAAAATGGATAAAGAAGTTGTGGTACTTACGTACAATGCAATATCACTCAGCAATGAAATCTATGTCATCAGGCCCGTAGCAGCATAATGAGTGGATTCAGGTACGATGATTCTAACTGAAATAAGTCACACAGGAAAAGAAACATCATAAGATATCACTAATACACGGAATGTAACCTTGGCTACACAGGAACTGAATTACAAAACAGAACAGGGTCTCAAATTTAGAAACCCAACTTATGCTTGCTTAAGGGGAAAGGTGAGTTGGGGTGCTGCATAAAACCAGAGATTGAAATGAGCACAGATAAAGTTCCTTAAGCCAAATATGGAATAGACAAGAGCTACTCCTTGCTCAACGAAATGGACTCAACACCCCATATTAAATGCCTAAGAGTGTACCTGACTAGGAAGTATCTTAAAACCTATGGATTGCTATGTCTCTGAAAGAGAATCAAGTGTGTGTACAGGGGCATAAACGCAGCAGTGATAGGATTGGAGAGGTTCGCTGAGCAAATGAAGACCCTTTGAAGTCATATTGCATGGTACCCATTCCACGGGTCTCAACTCTCCAGGTTGAAGGTATTCTTCCTTCAGCTAAAACATGCATGTGGAACCCAGAGTATGATCAACCGTGTGATCGGGAGACGTGTTCCAATATGTCTCAGTTTTCGTCCCCTGGTACTCGGGTGCAACATTCCAGACGCTTTACTAACACTCTCCCGACTTGGAGAGTCAGCGCCTTTAACCTCCTGATGGCCCAGTTTGCAATTTCTGCGGAAGATGAACAGGAATAGGGAGAACCAATGACAGACTAGCTGGAGGTGTCTGGACGGGCAAATTTAACTCTCATTTCCCACCAGGAAGAGGAATTAACCAAAGGCTCAGCGTGCCGTGCCGGACCAGATTAGGGCCTGAAGCCATCCTGCGGTGTTGCGGCCAGCTCACGAGAAAGCGAGTTGAAGAAAGGAGCTCAGGGGCACTGTAATTCACAAACCTGCAGAGTTATAAATGACAGCTATCGTCCAAAAATATACTGAAGTAAGGCTGCCAAGAGGACTTGAACTTGGGGCAGACTTGCAGGAAACCGATTTCAGGAGGTAGACTGGAATTGCATTTAAAGCATAGGAAAAGAGGCAGAACGTCCACAATGATGCACTTGGCCAAAAAGGGCGTATGCGTTTTTTCCTGAATATATTCAGGAAAAAACGCATACGCCCTTTTTGGCCAACCAAGCAAGCTTGCAAAGGAAATCTGCACTACAATGAAGTCTCACTTCCCCCCGGTCAAAAGGGCCATCTGAAAAAAGTGTAAAATCCAGAAAGGCAGGACAGGCCATGGAGGACTGGGAGAATGTTATGCTGATGGGTGGGATGTCAATTGCCAACAGCCACTCGGGAGAAGTGTATGGTGTTTCCTGAAACATCTAAAAAACAAAGCAACAGAGCCTAGGGCACTTCCACTTATGGTCCTATAGCTTTGGGAAATTAAAATCAAAAGACACAGCCACCCCAAAGGTTGGGATGGCTCTGTTTGCAAGAACCTGGTTTACGGTACAAGTTCAATATCACAGAAAGTGAAAAATGGATAAAGAAGTTGTGGTACTTACGTACAATGCAGTATCACTCAGCAATGAAATCTATGTCATATGGCCCGTAGCAACATACTGAGTGGATTCAGGTATGATGATTCTAACTGAAATAAGTCACACAGGAAAAGAAACATCATAAGATATCACTAATACACGGAATGTAACCTTGGCTACACAGGAACTGAATTACAAAACAGAACAGGGTCTCAAATTAAGAAACCCAACTTATGCTTGCTTAAGGGGAAAGGTGAGTTGGGGTGCTGCATAAAACCAGAGATTGAAATGAGCACAGATAAAGTTCCTTAAGCCAAATATGGAATAGACAAGAGCTACTCCTTGCTCAACGAAATGGACTCAACACCCCATATTAAATGCCTAAGAGTGTACCTGACTAGGAAGTATCTTAAAACCTATGGATTGCTATGTCTCTGAAAGAGAATCAAGTGTGTGTACAGGGGCATAAACGCAGCAGTGATAGGATTGGAGAGGTTCGGTGAGCAAATGAAGACCCTTTGAAGTCATATTGCATGGTACCCATTCCACGGGTCTCAACTCTCCAGGTTTAAGGTATTCTTCCTTCAGCTAAAACATGCATGTGGAACCCAGAGTATGATCAACCGTGTGATCGGGAGACGTGTTCCAATATGTCTCAGTTTCCGTCCCCTGGTACTCGGGTGCAACATTCCAGACGCTTTACTAACACTCTCCCGACTTGGAGAGTCAGTGCCTTTAACCTCCTGTTTGGCCCAGTTTGCAATTTCTGCGGAAGATGAACAGGAATAGGGAGAACCAATGACAGACTAGCTGGAGGTGTCTGGACGGGCAAATTTAACTCTCATTTCCCACCAGGAAGAGGAATTAACCAAAGGCTCAGCGTGCCGTGCCGGAACCAGATTAGGGCCTGAAGCCATCCTGCGGTGTTGCGGCCAGCTCACGAGAAAGCGAGTTGAAGAAAGGAGCTCAGGGGCACTGTAATTCACAAACCTGCAGAGTTATAAATGACAGCTATCGTCCAAAAATATACTGAAGTAAGGCTGCCAAGAGGACTTGAAAGCAGGGCAGAATTGCAGGAAACCGATTTCAGGAGGTAGACTGGAATTGCATTGAAAGCATAGGAAAAGAGGCAGAACGTCCACAATGATGCACTTGGCCAAAAAGGGCGTATGCGTTTTTTCCTGAATATATTCAGGAAAAAACGCATACGCCCTTTTTGGCCAACCAAGCAAGCTTGCAAAGGAAATCTGCACTACAATGAAGTCTCACTTCCCCCCGGTCAAAAGGGCCATCTGAAAAAAGTGTAAAATCCAGAAAGGCAGGACAGGCCATGGAGAACTGGGAGCCTTGTTATGCTGATGGGCGGGATGTCAATTGCCAACAGCCACTCGGGAGAAGTGTATGGTGTTTCCTGAAACATCTAAAAAACAAAGCAACAGAGCCTAGGGCACTTCCACTTATGGTCCTATAGCTTAGGGAAATTAAAATCAAAAAGACACAGCCACCCCAAAGGTTGGGACGGCTCTGTTTACAAGAACCTGGTTTACGGTACAAGTTCAATATCGCAGAAAGTGAAAAATGGATAAAGAAGTTGTGGTACTTACGTACAATGCAGTATCACTCAGCAATGAAATCTATGTCATCAGGCCCGTAGCAGCATAATGAGTGGATTCAGGTACGATGATTCTAACTGAAATAAGTCACACAGGAAAAGAAACATCATAAGATATCACTAATACACGGAATGTAACCTTGGCTACACAGGAACTGAATTACAAAACAGAACAGGGTCTCAAATTTAGAAACCCAACTTATGCTTGCTTAAGGGGAAAGGTGAGTTGGGGTGCTGCATAAAACCAGAGATTGAAATGAGCACAGATAAAGTTCCTTAAGCCAAATATGGAATAGACAAGAGCTACTCCTTGCTCAACGAAATGGACTCAACACCCCATATTAAATGCCTAAGAGTGTACCTGACTAGGAAGTATCTTAAAACCTATGGATTGCTATGTCTCTGAAAGAGAATCAAGTGTGTGTACAGGGGCATAAACGCAGCAGTGATAGGATTGGAGAGGTTCGGTGAGCAAATGAAGACCCTTTGAAGTCATATTGCATGGTACCCATTCCACGGGTCTCAACTCTCCAGGTTTAAGGTATTCTTCCTTCAGCTAAAACATGCATGTGGAACCCAGAGTATGATCAACCGTGTGATCGGGAGACGTGTTCCAATATGTCTCAGTTTTCGTCCCCTGGTACTCGGGTGCAACATTCCAGACGCTTTACTAACACTCTCCCGACTTGGAGAGTCAGTGCCTTTAACCTCCTGTTTGGCCCAGTTTGCAATTTCTGCGGAAGATGAACAGGAATAGGGAGAACCAATGACAGACTAGCTGGAGGTGTCTGGACGGGCAAATTTAACTCTCATTTCCCACCAGGAAGAGGAATTAACCAAAGGCTCAGCGTGCCGTGCCGGAACCAGATTAGGGCCTGAAGCCATCCTGCGGTGTTGCGGCCAGCTCACGAGAAAGCGAGTTGAAGAAAGGAGCTCAGGGGCACTGTAATTCACAAACCTGCAGAGTTATAAATGACAGCTATCGTCCAAAAATATACTGAAGTAAGGCTGCCAAGAGGACTTGAAAGCGGGGCAGAATTGCAGGAAACCGATTTCAGGAGGTAGACTGGAATTGCATTGAAAGCATAGGAAAAGAGGCAGAACGTCCACAATGATGCACTTGGCCAAAAAGGGCGTATGCGTTTTTTCCTGAATATATTCAGGAAAAAACGCATACGCCCTTTTTGGCCAACCAAGCAAGCTTGCAAAGGAAATCTGCACTACAATGAAGTCTCACTTCCCCCCGGTCAAAAGGGCCATCTGAAAAAAGTGTAAAATCCAGAAAGGCAGGACAGGCCATGGAGAACTGGGAGCCTTGTTATGCTGATGGGCGGGATGTCAATTGCCAACAGCCACTCGGGAGAAGTGTATGGTGTTTCCTGAAACATCTAAAAAACAAAGCAACAGAGCCTAGGGCACTTCCACTTATGGTCCTATAGCTTAGGGAAATTAAAATCAAAAGACACAGCCACCCCAAAGGTTGGGACGGCTCTGTTTACAAGAACCTGGTTTACGGTACAAGTTCAATATCGCAGAAAGTGAAAAATGGATAAAGAAGTTGTGGTACTTACGTACAATGCAGTATCACTCAGCAATGAAATCTATGTCATCAGGCCCGTAGCAGCATAATGAGTGGATTCAGGTACGATGATTCTAACTGAAATAAGTCACACAGAAAAAGAAACATCATAAGATATCACTAATACACGGAATGTAACCTTGGCTACACAGGAACTGAATTACAAAACAGAACAGGGTCTCAAATTTAGAAACCCAACTTATGCTTGCTTAAGGGGAAAGGTGAGTTGGGGTGCTGCATAAAACCAGAGATTGAAATGAGCACAGATAACGTTCCTTAAGCCAAATATGGAATAGACAAGAGCTACTCCTTGCTCAACGAAATGGACTCAACACCCCATATTAAATGCCTAAGAGTGTACCTGACTAGGAAGTATCTTAAAACCTATGGATTGCTATGTCTCTGAAAGAGAATCAAGTGTGTGTACAGGGGCATAAACGCAGCAGTGATAGGATTGGAGAGGTTCGCTGAGCAAATGAAGACCCTTTGAAGTCATATTGCATGGTACCCATTCCACGGGTCTCAACTCTCCAGGTTTAAGGTATTCTTCCTTCAGCTAAAACATGCATGTGGAACCCAGAGTATGATCAACCGTGTGATCGGGAGATGTGTTCCAATATGTGTCAGTTTTCGTCCCCTGGTACTCGGGTGCAGCATTCCAGACGCTTTACTAACACTCTCCCGACTTGGAGAGTCAGCGCCTTTAACCTCCTGTTTGGCCCAGTTTGCAATTTCTGCGGAAGATGAACAGGAATAGGGAGAACCAATGACAGACTAGCTGGAGGTGTCTGGACGGGCAAATTTAACTCTCATTTCCCACCAGGAAGAGGAATTAACCAAAGGCTCAGCGTGCCGTGCCAGAACCAGATTAGGGCCTGAAGCCATCCTGCGGTGTTGCGGCCAGCTCTTGAGAAAGCGAGCTGAAGAAAGGAGCTCAGGGGCACTGTAATTCACAAACCTGCAGAGTTATAAATGACAGCTATCGTCCAAAAATATACTGAAGTAAGGCTGCCAAGAGGACTTGAACTTGGGGCAGACTTGCAGGAAACCGATTTCAGGAGGTAGACTGGAATTGCATTGAAAGCATAGGAAAAGAGGCAGAACGTCCACAATGATGCACTTGGCCAAAAAGGGCGTATGCGTTTTTTCCTGAATATATTCAGGAAAAAACGCATACGCCCTTTTTGGCCAACCAAGCAAGCTTGCAAAGGAAATCTGCACTACAATGAAGTCTCACTTCCCCCCGGTCAAAAGGGCCATCTGAAAAAAGTGTAAAATCCAGAAAGGCAGGACAGGCCATGGAGAACTGGGAGCCTTGTTATGCTGATGGGCGGGATGTAAATTGCCAACAGCCACTCGGGAGAAGTGTATGGTGTTTCCTGAAACATCTAAAAAACAAAGCAACAGAGCCTAGGGCACTTCCACTTATGGTCCTATAGCTTAGGGAAATTAAAATCAAAAGACACAGCCACCCCAAAGTTTGGGACGGCTCTGTTTACAAGAACCTGGTTTACGGTACAAGTTCAATATCGCAGAAAGTGAAAAATGGATAAAGAAGTTGTGGTACTTACGTACAATGCAGTATCACTCAGCAATGAAATCTATGTCATCAGGCCCGTAGCAGCATAATGAGTGGATTCAGGTACGATGATTCTAACTGAAATAAGTCACACAGAAAAAGAAACATCATAAGATATCACTAATACACGGAATGTAACCTTGGCTACACAGGAACTGAATTACAAAACAGAACAGGGTCTCAAATTTAGAAACCCAACTTATGCTTGTTTAAGGGGAAAGGTGAGTTGGGGTGCTGCATAAAACCAGAGATTGAAATGAGCACAGATAAAGTTCCTTAAGCCAAATATGGAATAGACAAGAGCTACTCCTTGCTCAACGAAATGGACTCAACACCCCATATTAAATGCCTAAGAGTGTACCTGACTAGGAAGTATCTTAAAACCTATGGATTGCTATGTCTCTGAAAGAGAATCAAGTGTGTGTACAGGGGCATAAACGCAGCAGTGATAGGATGTGAGAGGTTCGGTGAGCAAATGAAGACACTTTGAAGTCATATTGCATGGTACCCATTCCACGGGTCTCAACTCTCCAGGTTTAAGGTATTCTTCCTTCAGCTAAAACATGCATGTGGAACCCAGAGTATGATCAACCGTGTGATCGGGAGACGTGTTCCAATATGTCTCAGTTTTCGTCCCCTGGTACTCGGGTGCAACATGCCAGACGCTTTACTAACACTCTCCCGACTTGGAGAGTCAGTGCCTTTAACCTCCTGTTTGGCCCAGTTTGCAATTTCTGCGGAAGATGAACAGGAATAGGGAGAACCAATGACAGACTAGCTGGAGGTGTCTGGACGGGCAAATTTAACTCTCATTTCCCACCAGGAAGAGGAATTAACCAAAGGCTCAGCGTGCCGTGCCGGAACCAGATTAGGGCCTGAAGCCATCCTGCGGTGTTGCGGCCAGCTCACGAGAAAGCGAGTTGAAGAAAGGAGCTCAGGGGCACTGTAATTCACAAACCTGCAGAGTTATAAATGACAGCTATCGTCCAAAAATATACTGAAGTAAGGCTGCCAAGAGGACTTGAAAGCGGGGCAGAATTGCAGGAAACCGATTTCAGGAGGTAGACTGGAATTGCATTGAAAGCATAGGAAAAGAGGCAGAACGTCCACAATGATGCACTTGGCCAAAAAGGGCGTATGCGTTTTTTCCTGAATATATTCAGGAAAAAACGCATACGCCCTTTTTGGCCAACCAAGCAAGCTTGCAAAGGAAATCTGCACTACAATGAAGTCTCACTTCCCCCCGGTCAAAAGGGCCATCTGAAAAAAGTGTAAAATCCAGAAAGGCAGGACAGGCCATGGAGAACTGGGAGCCTTGTTATGCTGATGGGCGGGATGTAAATTGCCAACAGCCACTCGGGAGAAGTGTATGGTGTTTCCTGAAACATCTAAAAAACAAAGCAACAGAGCCTAGGGCACTTCCACTTATGGTCCTATAGCTTAGGGAAATTAAAATCAAAAGACACAGCCACCCCAAAGGTTGGGACGGCTCTGTTTACAAGAACCGGGTTTACGGTACAAGTTCAATATCGCAGAAAGTGAAAAATGGATAAAGAAGTTGTGGTACTTACGTACAATGCAGTATCACTCAGCAATGAAATCTATGTCATCAGGCCCGTAGCAACATAATGAGTGGATTCAGGTATGATGATTCTAACTGAAATAAGTCACACAGGAAAAGAAACATCATAAGATATCACTAATACACGGAATGTAACCTTGGCTACACAGGAACTGAATTACAAAACAGAACAGGGTCTCAAATTTAGAAACCCAACTTATGCTTGCTTAAGGGGAAAGGTGAGTTGGGGTGCTGCATAAAACCAGAGATTGAAATGAGCACAGATAAAGTTCCTTAAGCCAAATATGGAATAGACAAGAGCTACTCCTTGCTCAACGAAATGGACTCAACACCCCATATTAAATGCCTAAGAGTGTACCTGACTAGGAAGTATCTTAAAACCTATGGATTGCTATGTCTCTGAAAGAGAATCAAGTGTGTGTACAGGGGCATAAACGCAGCAGTGATAGGATTGGAGAGGTTCGGTGAGCAAATGAAGACCCTTTGAAGTCATATTGCATGGTACCCATTCCACGGGTCTCAACTCTCCAGGTTTAAGGTATTCTTCCTTCAGCTAAAACATGCATGTGGAACCCAGAGTATGATCAACCGTGTGATCGGGAGACGTGTTCCAATATGTCTCAGTTTTCGTCCCCTGGTACTCGGGTGCAACATTCCAGACGCTTTACAAACACTCTCCCGACTTGGAGAGTCAGTGCCTTTAACCTCCTGTTTGGCCCAGTTTGCAATTTCTGCGGAAGATGAACAGGAATAGGGAGAACCAATGACAGACTAGCTGGAGGTGTCTGGACGGGCAAATTTAACTCTCATTTCCCACCAGGAAGAGGAATTAACCAAAGGCTCAGCGTGCCGTGCCGGAACCAGATTAGGGCCTGAAGCCATCCTGCGGTGTTGCGGCCAGCTCACGAGAAAGCGAGTTGAAGAAAGGAGCTCAGGGGCACTGTAATTCACAAACCTGCAGAGTTATAAATGACAGCTATCGTCCAAAAATATACTGAAGTAAGGCTGCCAAGAGGACTTGAAAGCGGGGCAGAATTGCAGGAAACTGATTTCAGGAGGTAGACTGGAATTGCATTGAAAGCATAGGAAAAGAGGCAGAACGTCCACAATGATGCACTTGGCCAAAAAGGGCGTATGCGTTTTTTCCTGAATATATTCAGGAAAAAACGCATACGCCCTTTTTGGCCAACCAAGCAAGCTTGCAAAGGAAATCTGCACTACAATGAAGTCTCACTTCCCCCCGGTCAAAAGGGCCATCTGAAAAAAGTGTAAAATCCAGAAAGGCAGGACAGGCCATGGAGAACTGGGAGCCTTGTTATGCTGATGGGCGGGATGTCAATTGCCAACAGCCACTCGGGAGAAGTGTATGGTGTTTCCTGAAACATCTAAAAAACAAAGCAACAGAGCCTAGGGCACTTCCACTTATGGTCCTATAGCTTAGGGAAATTAAAATCAAAAGACACAGCCACCCCAAAGGTTGGGACGGCTCTGTTTACAAGAACCTGGTTTACGGTACAAGTTCAATATCGCAGAAAGTGAAAAATGGATAAAGAAGTTGTGGTACTTACGTACAATGCAATATCACTCAGCAATGAAATCTATGTCATCAGGCCCGTAGCAGCATAATGAGTGGATTCAGGTACGATGATTCCAACTGAAATAAGTCACACAGGAAAAGAAACATCATAAGATATCACTAATACACGGAATGTAACCTTGGCTACACAGGAACTGAATTACAAAACAGAACAGGGTCTCAAATTTAGAAACCCAACTTATGCTTGCTTAAGGGGAAAGGTGAGTTGGGGTGCTGCATAAAACCAGAGATTGAAATGAGCACAGATAAAGTTCCTTAAGCCAAATATGGAATAGACAAGAGCTACTCCTTGCTCAACGAAATGGACTCAACACCCCATATTAAATGCCTAAGAGTGTACCTGACTAGGAAGTATCTTAAAACCTATGGATTGCTATGTCTCTGAAAGAGAATCAAGTGTGTGTACAGGGGCATAAACGCAGCAGTGATAGGATTGGAGAGGTTCGGTGAGCAAATGAAGACCCTTTGAAGTCATATTGCATGGTACCCATTCCACGGGTCTCAACTCTCCAGGTTTAAGGTATTCTTCCTTCAGCTAAAACATGCATGTGGAACCCAGAGTATGATCAACCGTGTGATCGGGAGACGTGTTCCAATATGTCTCAGTTTTCGTCCCCTGGTACTCGGGTGCAACATTCCAGACGCTTTACTAACACTCTCCCGACTTGGAGAGTCAGCGCCTTTAACCTCCTGATGGCCCAGTTTGCAATTTCTGCGGAAGATGAACAGGAATAGGGAGAACGAATGAGAGACTAGCTGGAGGTGTCTGGACGGGCAAATTTAACTCTCATTTCCCACCAGGAAGAGGAATTAACCAAAGGCTCAGCGTGCCGTGCCGGAACCAGATTAGGGCCTGAAGCCATCCTGCGGTGTTGCGGCCAGCTCACGAGAAAGCGAGTTGAAGAAAGGAGCTCAGGGGCACTGTAATTCACAAACCTGCAGAGTTATAAATGACAGCTATCGTCCAAAAATATCCTGAAGTAAGGCTGCCAAGAGGACTTGAACTTGGGGCAGACTTGCAGGAAACCGATTTCAGGAGGTAGACTGGAATTGCATTTAAAGCATAGGAAAAGAGGCAGAACGTCCACAATGATGCACTTGGCCAAAAAGGGCGTATGCGTTTTTTCCTGAATATATTCAGGAAAAAACGCATACGCCCTTTTTGGCCAACCAAGCAAGCTTGCAAAGGAAATCTGCACTACAATGAAGTCTCACTTCCCCCCGGTCAAAAGGGCTATCTGAAAAAAGTGTAAAATCCAGAAAGGCAGGACAGGCCATGGAGGACTGGGAGAATGTTATGCTGATGGGTGGGATGTCAATTGCCAACAGCCACTCGGGAGAAGTGTATGGTGTTTCCTGAAACATCTAAAAAACAAAGCAACAGAGCCTAGGGCACTTCCACTTATGGTCCTATAGCTTTGGGAAATTAAAATCAAAAGACACAGCCACCCCAAAGGTTGGGACGGTTTTTTTGCAAGAACCTGGTTTACGGTACAAGTTCAATATCACAGAAAGTGAAAAATGGATAAAGAAGTTGTGGTACTTACGTACAATGCAGTATCACTCAGCAATGAAATCTATGTCATCAGGCCCGTAGCAACATACTGAGTGGATTCAGGTATGATGATTCTAACTGAAATAAGTCACACAGGAAAAGAAACATCATAAGATATCACTAATACACGGAATGTAACCTTGGCTACACAGGAACTGAATTACAAAACAGAACAGGGTCTCAAATTTAGAAACCCAACTTATGCTTGCTTAAGGGGAAAGGTGAGTTGTGGTGCTGCATAAAACCAGAGATTGAAATGAGCACAGATAAATTTCCTTAAGCCAAATATGGAATAGACAAGAGCTACTCCTTGCTCAACGAAATGGACTCAACACCCCATATTAAATGCCTAAGAGTGTACCTGACTAGGAAGTATCTTAAAACCTATGGATTGCTATGTCTCTGAAAGAGAATCAAGTGTGTGTACAGGGGCATAAACGCAGCAGTGATAGGATTGGAGAGGTTCGCTGAGCAAATGAAGACCCTTTGAAGTCATATTGCATGGTACCCATTCCACGGGTCTCAACTCTCCAGGTTTAAGGTATTCTTCCTTCAGCTAAAACATGCATGTGGAACCCAGAGTATGATCAACCGTGTAATCGGGAGACGTGTTCCAATATGTCTCAGTTTTCGTCCCCTGGTACTCGGGTGCAACATGCCAGACGCTTTACTAACACTCTCCCGACTTGGAGAGTCAGTGCCTTTAACCTCCTGTTTGGCCCAGGTTGCAATTTCTGCGGAAGATGAACAGGAATAGGGAGAACCAATGACAGACTAGCTGGAGGTGTCTGGACGGGCAAATTTAACTCTCATTTCCCACCAGGAAGAGGAATTAACCAAAGGCTCAGCGTGCCGTGCCGGAACCAGATTAGGGCCTGAAGCCATCCTGCGGTGTTGCGGCCAGCTCACGAGAAAGCGAGTTGAAGAAAGGAGCTCAGGGGCACTGTAATTCACAAACCTGCAGAGTTATAAATGACAGCTATCGTCCAAAAATATACTGAAGTAAGGCTGCCAAGAGGACTTGAAAGCGGGGCAGAATTGCAGGAAACCGATTTCAGGAGGTAGACTGGAATTGCATTGAAAGCATAGGAAAAGAGGCAGAACGTCCACAATGATGCACTTGGCCAAAAAGGGCGTATGCGTTTTTTCCTGAATATATTCAGGAAAAAACGCATACGCCCTTTTTGGCCAACCAAGCAAGCTTGCAAAGGAAATCTGCACTACAATGAAGTCTCACTTCCCCCCGGTCAAAAGGGCCATCTGAAAAAAGTGTAAAATCCAGAAAGGCAGGACAGGCCATGGAGAACTGGGAGCCTTGTTATGCTGATGGGCGGGATGTAAATTGCTAACAGCCACTCGGGAGAAGTGTATGGTGTTTCCTGAAACATCTAAAAAACAAAGCAACAGAGCCTAGGGCACTTCCACTTATGGTCCTATAGCTTAGGGAAATTAAAATCAAAAGACACAGCCACCCCAAAGGTTGGGACGGCTCTGTTTACAAGAACCTGGTTTACGGTACAAGTTCAATATCACAGAAAGTGAAAAATGGATAAAGAAGTTGTGGTACTTACGTACAATGCAGTATCACTCAGCAATGAAATCTATGTCATCAGGCCCGTAGCAGCATAATGAGTGGATTCAGGTACGATGATTCTAACTGAAATAAGTCACACAGAAAAAGAAACATCATAAGATATCACTAATACACGGAATGTAACCTTGGCTACACAGGAACTGAATTACAAAACAGAACAGGGTCTCAAATTTAGAAACCCAACTTATGCTTGCTTAAGGGGAAAGGTGAGTTGGGGTGCTGCATAAAACCAGAGATTGAAATGAGCACAGATAAAGTTCCTTAAGCCAAATATGGAATAGACAAGAGCTACTCCTTGCTCAACGAAATGGACTCAACACCCCATATTAAATGCCTAAGAGTGTACCTGACTAGGAAGTATCTTAAAACCTATGGATTGCTATGTCTCTGAAAGAGAATCAAGTGTGTGTACAGGGGCATAAACGCAGCAGTGATAGGATTGGAGAGGTTCGCTGAGCAAATGAAGACCCTTTGAAGTCATATTGCATGGTACCCATTCCACGGGTCTCAACTCTCCAGGTTTAAGGTATTCTTCCTTCAGCTAAAACATGCATGTGGAACCCAGAGTATGATCAACCGTGTGATCGGGAGACGTGTTCCAATATGTGTCAGTTTTCGTCCCCTGGTACTCGGGTGCAACATTCCAGACGCTTTACTAACACTCTCCCGACTTGGAGAGTCAGTGCCTTTAACCTCCTGTTTGGCCCAGTTTGCAATTTCTGCGGAAGATGAACAGGAATAGGGAGAACCAATGACAGACTAGCTGGAGGTGTCTGGACGGGCAAATTTAACTCTCATTTCCCACCAGGAAGAGGAATTAACCAAAGGCTCAGCGTGCCGTACCGGAACCAGATTAGGGCCTGAAGCCATCCTGCGGTGTTGCGGCCAGCTCACGAGAAAGCGACTTGAAGAAAGGAGCTCAGGGGCACTGTAATTCACAAACCTGCAGAGTTATAAATGACAGCTATCGTCCAAAAATATACTGAAGTAAGGCTGCCAAGAGGACTTGAAAGCGGGGCAGAATTGCAGGAAACCGATTTCAGGAGGTAGACTGGAATTGCATTGAAAGCATAGGAAAAGAGGCAGAACGTCCACAATGATGCACTTGGCCAAAAAGGGCGTATGCGTTTTTTCCTGAATATATTCAGGAAAAAACGCATACGCCCTTTTTGGCCAACCAAGCAAGCTTGCAAAGGAAATCTGCACTACAATGAAGTCTCACTTCCCCCCGGTCAAAAGGGCCATCTGAAAAAAGTGTAAAATCCAGAAAGGCAGGACAGGCCATGGAGAACTGGGAGCCTTGTTATGCTGATGGGCGGGATGTCAATTGCCAACAGCCACTCGGGAGAAGTGTATGGTGTTTCCTGAAACATCTAAAAAACAAAGCAACAGAGCCTAGGGCACTTCCACTTATGGTCCTATAGCTTAGGGAAATTAAAATCAAAAGACACAGCCACCCCAAAGGTTGGGACGGCTCTGTTTACAAGAACCTGGTTTACGGTACAAGTTCAATATCGCAGAAAGTGAAAAATGGATAAAGAAGTTGTGGTACTTACGTACAATGCAATATCACTCAGCAATGAAATCTATGTCATCAGGCCCGTAGCAGCATAATGAGTGGATTCAGGTACGATGATTCTAACTGAAATAAGTCACACAGAAATAGAAACATCATAAGATATCAC
Organism: Lagenorhynchus albirostris; assembly: GCF_949774975.1. Lineage (NCBI taxonomy): Eukaryota > Metazoa > Chordata > Mammalia > Artiodactyla > Delphinidae > Lagenorhynchus > Lagenorhynchus albirostris. The sequence continues at coordinate 887,299 of NW_026783445.1, read as the reverse complement.
TAATACACGGAATGTAACCTTGGCTACACAGGAACTGAATTACAAAACAGAACAGGGTCTCAAATTTAGAAACCCAACTTATGCTTGCTTAAGGGGAAAGGTGAGTTGGGGTGCTGCATAAAACCAGAGATTGAAATGAGCACAGATAAAGTTCCTTAAGCCAAATATGGAATAGACAAGAGCTACTCCTTGCTCAACGAAATGGACTCAACACCCCATATTAAATGCCTAAGAGTGTACCTGACTAGGAAGTATCTTAAAACCTATGGATTGCTATGTCTCTGAAAGAGAATCAAGTGTGTGTACAGGGGCATAAACGCAGCAGTGATAGGATTGGAGAGGTTCGGTGAGCAAATGAAGACCCTTTGAAGTCATATTGCATGGTACCCATTCCACGGGTCTCAACTCTCCAGGTTTAAGGTATTCTTCCTTCAGCTAAAACATGCATGTGGAACCCAGAGTATGATCAACCGTGTGATCGGGAGACGTGTTCCAATATGTGTCAGTTTTCGTCCCCTGGTACTCGGGTGCAACATTCCAGACGCTTTACTAACACTCTCCCGACTTGGAGAGTCAGTGCCTTTAACCTCCTGTTTGGCCCAGTTTGCAATTTCTGCGGAAGATGAACAGGAATAGGGAGAACCAATGACAGACTAGCTGGAGGTGTCTGGACGGGCAAATTTAACTCTCATTTCCCACCAGGAAGAGGAATTAACCAAAGGCTCAGCATGCCGTGCCGGAACCAGATTAGGGCCTGAAGCCATCCTGCGGTGTTGCGGCCAGCTCACGAGAAAGCGAGCTGAAGAAAGGAGCTCAGGGGCACTGTAATTCACAAACCTGCAGAGTTATAAATGACAGCTATCGTCCAAAAATATACTGAAGTAAGGCTGCCAAGAGGACTTGAAAGCGGGGCAGAATTGCAGGAAACCGATTTCAGGAGGTAGACTGGAATTGCATTTAAAGCATAGGAAAAGAGGCAGAACGTCCACAATGATGCACTTGGCCAAAAAGGGCGTATGCGTTTTTTCCTGAATATATTCAGGAAAAAACGCATACGCCCTTTTTGGCCAACCAAGCAAGCTTGCAAAGGAAATCTGCACTACAATGAAGTCTCACTTCCCCCCGGTCAAAAGGGCCATCTGAAAAAAGTGTAAAATCCAGAAAGGCAGGACAGGCCATGGAGAACTGGAAGCCTTGTTATGCTGATGGGCGGGATGTCAATTGCCAACAGCCACTCGGGAGAAGTGTATGGTGTTTCCTGAAACATCTAAAAAACAAAGCAACAGAGCCTAGGGCACTTCCACTTATGGTCCTATAGCTTAGGGAAATTAAAATCAAAAGACACAGCCACCCCAAAGGTTGGGACGGCTCTGTTTACAAGAACCTGGTTTACGGTACAAGTTAAATATCACAGAAAGTGAAAAATGGATAAAGAAGTTGTGGTACTTACGTACAATGCAGTATCACTCAGCAATGAAATCTATGTCATCAGGCCCGTAGCAGCATAATGAGTGGATTCAGGTATGATGATTCTAACTGAAATAAGTCACACAGAAAAAGAAACATCATAAGATATCACTAATACACGGAATGTAACCTTGGCTACACAGGAACTGAATTACAAAACAGAACAGGGTCTCAAATTTAGAAACCCAACTTATGCTTGCTTAAGGGGAAAGGTGAGTTGGGGTGCTGCATAAAACCAGAGATTGAAATGAGCACAGATAAAGTTCCTTAAGCCAAATATGGAATAGACAAGAGCTACTCCTTGCTCAACGAAATGGACTCAACACCCCATATTAAATGCCTAAGAGTGTACCTGACTAGGAAGTATCTTAAAACCTGTGGATTGCTATGTCTCTGAAAGAGAATCAAGTGTGTGTACAGGGGCATAAACGCAGCAGTGATAGGATTGGAGAGGTTCGCTGAGCAAATGAAGACCCTTTGAAGTCATATTGCATGGTACCCATTCCACGGGTCTCAACTCTCCAGGTTTAAGGTATTCTTCCTTCAGCTAAAACATGCATGTGGAACCCAGAGTATGATCAACCGTGTGATCGGGAGACGTGTTCCAATATGTCTCAGTTTCCGTCCCCTGGTACTCGGGTGCAACATGCCAGACGCTTTACTAACACTCTCCCGACTTGGAGAGTCAGTGCCTTTAACCTCCTGTTTGGCCCAGTTTGCAATTTCTGCGGAAGATGAACAGGAATAGGGAGAACCAATGACAGACTAGCTGGAGGTGTCTGGACGGGCAAATTTAACTCTCATTTCCCACCAGGAAGAGGAATTAACCAAAGGCTCAGCGTGCCGTGCCGGAACCAGATTAGGGCCTGAAGCCATCCTGCGGTGTTGCGGCCAGCTCACGAGAAAGCGAGTTGAAGAAAGGAGCTCAGGGGCACTGTAATTCACAAACCTGCAGAGTTATAAATGACAGCTATCGTCCAAAAATATACTGAAGTAAGGCTGCCAAGAGGACTTGAAAGCGGGGCAGAATTGCAGGAAACCGATTTCAGGAGGTAGACTGGAATTGCATTGAAAGCATAGGAAAAGAGGCAGAACGTCCACAATGATGCACTTGGCCAAAAAGGGCGTATGCGTTTTTTCCTGAATATATTCAGGAAAAAACGCATACGCCCTTTTTGGCCAACCAAGCAAGCTTGCAAAGGAAATCTGCACTACAATGAAGTCTCACTTCCCCCCGGTCAAAAGGGCCATCTGAAAAAAGTGTAAAATCCAGAAAGGCAGGACAGGCCATGGAGAACTGGGAGCCTTGTTATGCTGATGGGCGGGATGTCAATTGCCAACAGCCACTCGGGAGAAGTGTATGGTGTTTCCTGAAACATCTAAAAAACAAAGCAACAGAGCCTAGGGCACTTCCACTTATGGTCCTATAGCTTAGGGAAATTAAAATCAAAAAGAAACAGCCACCCCAAAGGTTGGGACGGCTCTGTTTACAAGAACCTGGTTTACGGTACAAGTTCAATATCGCAGAAAGTGAAAAATGGATAAAGAAGTTGTGATACTTACGTACAATGCAGTATAACTCAGCAATGAAATCTATGTCATCAGGCCCGTAGCAGCATAATGAGTGGATTCAGGTACGATGATTCTAACTGAAATAAGTCACACAGGAAAAGAAACATCATAAGATATCACTAATACACGGAATGTAACCTTGGCTACACAGGAACTGAATTACAAAACAGAACAGGGTCTCAAATTTAGAAACCAAACTTATGCTTGCTTAAGGGGAAAGGTGAGTTGGGGTGCTGCATAAAACCAGAGATTGAAATGAGCACAGATAAAGTTCCTTAAGCCAAATATGGAATAGACAAGAGCTACTCCTTGCTCAACGAAATGGACTCAACACCCCATATTAAATGCCTAAGAGTGTACCTGACTAGGAAGTATCTTAAAACCTATGGATTGCTATGTCTCTGAAAGAGAATCAAGTGTGTGTACAGGGGCATAAACGCAGCAGTGATAGGATTGGAGAGGTTTGGTGAGCAAATGAAGACCCTTTGAAGTCATATTGCATGGTACCCATTCCACGGGTCTCAACTCTCCAGGTTTAAGGTATTCTTCCTTCAGCTAAAACATGCATGTGGAACCCAGAGTATGATCAACCGTGTGATCGGGAGACGTGTTCCAATATGTGTCAGTTTTCGTCCCCTGGTACTCGGGTGCAACATGCCAGACGCTTTACTAACACTCTCCCGACTTGGAGAGTCAGTGCCTTTAACCTCCTGTTTGGCCCAGTTTGCAATTTCTGCGGAAGATGAACAGGAATAGGGAGAACCAATGACAGACTAGCTGGAGGTGTCTGGACGGGCAAATTTAACTCTCATTTCCCACCAGGAAGAGGAATTAACCAAAGGCTCAGCGTGCCGTGCCGGAACCAGATTAGGGCCTGAAGCCATCCTGCGGTGTTGCGGCCAGCTCACGAGAAAGCGACTTGAAGAAAGGAGCTCAGGGGCACTGTAATTCACAAACCTGCAGAGTTATAAATGACAGCTATCGTCCAAAAATATACTGAAGTAAGGCTGCCAAGAGGACTTGAAAGCGGGGCAGAATTGCAGGAAACCGATTTCAGGAGGTAGACTGGAATTGCATTTAAAGCATAGGAAAAGAGGCAGAACGTCCACAATGATGCACTTGGCCAAAAAGGGCGTATGCGTTTTTTCCTGAATATATTCAGGAAAAAACGCATACGCCCTTTTTGGCCAACCAAGCAAGGTTGCAAAGGAAATCTGCACTACAATGAAGTCTCACTTCCCCCCGGTCAAAAGGGCCATCTGAAAAAAGTGTAAAATCCAGAAAGGCAGGACAGGCCATGGAGAACTGGGAGCCTTGTTATGCTGATGGGCGGGATGTCAATTGCCAACAGCCACTCGGGAGAAGTGTATGGTGTTTCCTGAAACATCTAAAAAACAAAGCAACAGAGCCTAGGGCACTTCCACTTATGGTCCTATAGCTTAGGGAAATTAAAATCAAAAGACACAGCCACCCCAAAGGTTGGGACGGCTCTGTTTACAAGAACCTGGTTTACGGTACAAGTTAAATATCGCAGAAAGTGAAAAATGGATAAAGAAGTTGTGGTACTTACGTACAATGCAGTATCACTCAGCAATGAAATCTATGTCATCAGGCCCGTAGCAGCATAATGAGTGGATTCAGGTACGATGATTCTAACTGAAATAAGTCACACAGGAAAAGAAACATCATAAGATATCACTAATACACGGAATGTAAACTTGGCTACACAGGAACTGAATTACAAAACAGAACAGGGTCTCAAATTTAGAAACCCAACTTATGCTTGCTTAAGGGGAAAGGTGAGTTGGGGTGCTGCATAAAACCAGAGATTGAAATGAGCACAGATAAAGTTCCTTAAGCCAAATATGGAATAGACAAGAGCTACTCCTTGCTCAACGAAATGGACTCAACACCCCATATTAAATGCCTAAGAGTGTACCTGACTAGGAAGTATCTTAAAACCTATGGATTGCTATGTCTCTGAAAGAGAATCAAGTGTGTGTACAGGGGCATAAACGCAGCAGTGATAGGATTGGAGAGGTTTGGTGAGCAAATGAAGACCCTTTGAAGTCATATTGCATGGTACCCATTCCACGGGTCTCAACTCTCCAGGTTTAAGGTATTCTTCCTTCAGCTAAAACATGCATGTGGAACCCAGAGTATGATCAACCGTGTGATCGGGAGACGTGTTCCAATATGTGTCAGTTTTCGTCCCCTGGTACTCGGGTGCAACATGCCAGACGCTTTACTAACACTCTCCCGACTTGGAGAGTCAGTGCCTTTAACCTCCTGTTTGGCCCAGTTTGCAATTTCTGCGGAAGATGAACAGGAATAGGGAGAACCAATGACAGACTAGCTGGAGGTGTCTGGACGGGCAAATTTAACTCTCATTTCCCACCAGGAAGAGGAATTAACCAAAGGCTCAGCGTGCCGTGCCGGAACCAGATTAGGGCCTGAAGCCATCCTGCGGTGTTGCGGCCAGCTCACGAGAAAGCGAGTTGAAGAAAGGAGCTCAGGGGCACTGTAATTCACAAACCTGCAGAGTTATAAATGACAGCTATCGTCCAAAAATATACTGAAGTAAGGCTGCCAAGAGGACTTGAAAGCGGGGCAGAATTGCAGGAAACCGATTTCAGGAGGTAGACTGGAATTGCATTTAAAGCATAGGAAAAGAGGCAGAACGTCCACAATGATGCACTTGGCCAAAAAGGGCGTATGCGTTTTCTCCTGAATATATTCAGGAAAAAACGCATACGCCCTTTTTGGCCAACCAAGCAAGCTTGCAAAGGAAATCTGCACTACAATGAAGTCTCACTTCCCCCCGGTCAAAAGGGCCATCTGAAAAAAGTGTAAAATCCAGAAAGGCAGGACAGGCCATGGAGAACTGGGAGCCTTGTTATGCTGATGGGCGGGATGTAAATTGCCAACAGCCACTCGGGAGAAGTGTATGGTGTTTCCTGAAACATCTAAAAAACAAAGCAACAGAGCCTAGGGCACTTCCACTTATGGTCCTATAGCTTAGGGAAATTAAAATCAAAAGACACAGCCACCCCAAAGGTTGGGACGGCTCTGTTTACAAGAACCTGGTTTACGGTACAAGTTCAATATCGCAGAAAGTGAAAAATGGATAAAGAAGTTGTGGTACTTACGTACAATGCAGTATCACTCAGCAATGAAATCTATGTCATCAGGCCTGTAGCAGCATAATGAGTGGATTCAGGTACGATGATTCTAACTGAAATAAGTCACACAGGAAAAGAAACATCATAAGATATCACTAATACACGGAATGTAACCTTGGCTACACAGGAACTGAATTACAAAACAGAACAGGGTCTCAAATTTAGAAACCCAACTTATGCTTGCTTAAGGGGAAAGGTGAGTTGGGGTGCTGCATAAAACCAGAGATTGAAATGAGCACAGATAAAGTTCCTTAAGCCAAATATGGAATAGACAAGAGCTACTCCTTGCTCAACGAAATGGACTCAACACCCCATATTAAATGCCTAAGAGTGTACCTGACTAGGAAGTATCTTAAAACCTATGGATTGCTATGTCTCTGAAAGAGAATCAAGTGTGTGTACAGGGGCATAAACGCAGCAGTGATAGGATTGGAGAGGTTCGGTGAGCAAATGAAGACCCTTTGAAGTCATATTGCATGGTACCCATTCCACGGGTCTCAACTCTCCAGGGTTAAGGTATTCTTCCTTCAGCTAAAACATGCATGTGGAACCCAGAGTATGATCAACCGTGTGATCGGGAGACGTGTTCCAATATGTCTCAGTTTTCGCCCCCTGGTACTCGGGTGCAACATTCCAGACGCTTTACTAACACTCTCCCGACTTGGAGAGTCAGTGCCTTTAACCTCCTGTTTGGCCCAGTTTGCAATTTCTGCGGAAGATGAACAGGAATAGGGAGAACCAATGACAGACTAGCTGGAGGTGTCTGGACGGGCAAATTTAACTCTCATTTCCCACCAGGAAGAGGAATTAACCAAAGGCTCAGCGTGCCGTGCCGGAACCAGATTAGGGCCTGAAGCCATCCTGCGGTGTTGCGGCCAGCTCACGAGAAAGCGAGTTGAAGAAAGGAGCTCAGGGGCACTGTAATTCACAAACCTGCAGAGTTATAAATGACAGCTATCGTCCAAAAATATACTGAAGTAAGGCTGCCAAGAGGACTTGAAAGCGGGGCAGAATTGCAGGAAACCGATTTCAGGAGGTAGACTGGAATTGCATTGAAAGCATAGGAAAAGAGGCAGAACGTCCACAATGATGCACTTGGCCAAAAAGGGCGTATGCGTTTTTTCCTGAATATATTCAGGAAAAAACGCATACGCCCTTTTTGGCCAACCAAGCAAGCTTGCAAAGGAAATCTGCACTACAATGAAGTCTCACTTCCCCCCGGTCAAAAGGGCCATCTGAAAAAAGTGTAAAATCCAGAAAGGCAGGACAGGCCATGGAGAACTGGGAGCCTTGTTATGCTGATGGGCGGGATGTCAATTGCCAACAGCCACTCGGGAGAAGTGTATGGTGTTTCCTGAAACATCTAAAAAACAAAGCAACAGAGCCTAGGGCACTTCCACTTATGGTCCTATAGCTTAGGGAAATTAAAATCAAAAGACACAGCCACCCCAAAGGTTGGGACGGCTCTGTTTACAAGAACCTGGTTTACGGTACAAGTTCAATATCGCAGAAAGTGAAAAATGGATAAAGAAGTTGTGGTACTTACGTACAATGCAGTATCACTCAGCAATGAAATCTATGTCATCAGGCCCGTAGCAGCATAATGAGTGGATTCAGGTACGATGATTCTAACTGAAATAAGTCACACAGGAAAAGAAACATCATAAGATATCACTAATACACGGAATGTAAACTTGGCTACACAGGAACTGAATTACAAAACAGAACAGGGTCTCAAATTTAGAAACCCAACTTATGCTTGCTTAAGGGGAAAGGTGAGTTGGGGTGCTGCATAAAACCAGAGATTGAAATGAGCACAGATAAAGTTCCTTAAGCCAAATATGGAATAGACAAGAGCTACTCCTTGCTCAACGAAATGGACTCAACACCCCATATTAAATGCCTAAGAGTGTACCTGACTAGGAAGTATCTTAAAACCTATGGATTGCTATGTCTCTGAAAGAGAATCAAGTGTGTGTACAGGGGCATAAACGCAGCAGTGATAGGATTGGAGAGGTTTGGTGAGCAAATGAAGACCCTTTGAAGTCATATTGCATGGTACCCATTCCACGGGTCTCAACTCTCCAGGTTTAAGGTATTCTTCCTTCAGCTAAAACATGCATGTGGAACCCAGAGTATGATCAACCGTGTGATCGGGAGACGTGTTCCAATATGTGTCAGTTTTCGTCCCCTGGTACTCGGGTGCAACATGCCAGACGCTTTACTAACACTCTCCCGACTTGGAGAGTCAGTGCCTTTAACCTCCTGTTTGGCCCAGTTTGCAATTTCTGCGGAAGATGAACAGGAATAGGGAGAACCAATGACAGACTAGCTGGAGGTGTCTGGACGGGCAAATTTAACTCTCATTTCCCACCAGGAAGAGGAATTAACCAAAGGCTCAGCGTGCCGTGCCGGAACCAGATTAGGGCCTGAAGCCATCCTGCGGTGTTGCGGCCAGCTCACGAGAAAGCGAGTTGAAGAAAGGAGCTCAGGGGCACTGTAATTCACAAACCTGCAGAGTTATAAATGACAGCTATCGTCCAAAAATATACTGAAGTAAGGCTGCCAAGAGGACTTGAAAGCGGGGCAGAATTGCAGGAAACCGATTTCAGGAGGTAGACTGGAATTGCATTTAAAGCATAGGAAAAGAGGCAGAACGTCCACAATGATGCACTTGGCCAAAAAGGGCGTATGCGTTTTCTCCTGAATATATTCAGGAAAAAACGCATACGCCCTTTTTGGCCAACCAAGCAAGCTTGCAAAGGAAATCTGCACTACAATGAAGTCTCACTTCCCCCCGGTCAAAAGGGCCATCTGAAAAAAGTGTAAAATCCAGAAAGGCAGGACAGGCCATGGAGAACTGGGAGCCTTGTTATGCTGATGGGCGGGATGTAAATTGCCAACAGCCACTCGGGAGAAGTGTATGGTGTTTCCTGAAACATCTAAAAAACAAAGCAACAGAGCCTAGGGCACTTCCACTTATGGTCCTATAGCTTAGGGAAATTAAAATCAAAAGACACAGCCACCCCAAAGGTTGGGACGGCTCTGTTTACAAGAACCTGGTTTACGGTACAAGTTCAATATCGCAGAAAGTGAAAAATGGATAAAGAAGTTGTGGTACTTACGTACAATGCAGTATCACTCAGCAATGAAATCTATGTCATCAGGCCCGTAGCAGCATAATGAGTGGATTCAGGTACGATGATTCTAACTGAAATAAGTCACACAGGAAAAGAAACATCATAAGATATCACTAATACACGGAATGTAACCTTGGCTACACAGGAACTGAATTACAAAACAGAACAGGGTCTCAAATTTAGAAACCCAACTTATGCTTGCTTAAGGGGAAAGGTGAGTTGGGGTGCTGCATAAAACCAGAGATTGAAATGAGCACAGATAAAGTTCCTTAAGCCAAATATGGAATAGACAAGAGCTACTCCTTGCTCAACGAAATGGACTCAACACCCCATATTAAATGCCTAAGAGTGTACCTGACTAGGAAGTATCTTAAAACCTATGGATTGCTATGTCTCTGAAAGAGAATCAAGTGTGTGTACAGGGGCATAAACGCAGCAGTGATAGGATTGGAGAGGTTCGGTGAGCAAATGAAGACCCTTTGAAGTCATATTGCATGGTACCCATTCCACGGGTCTCAACTCTCCAGGGTTAAGGTATTCTTCCTTCAGCTAAAACATGCATGTGGAACCCAGAGTATGATCAACCGTGTGATCGGGAGACGTGTTCCAATATGTCTCAGTTTTCGCCCCCTGGTACTCGGGTGCAACATTCCAGACGCTTTACTAACACTCTCCCGACTTGGAGAGTCAGTGCCTTTAACCTCCTGTTTGGCCCAGTTTGCAATTTCTGCGGAAGATGAACAGGAATAGGGAGAACCAATGACAGACTAGCTGGAGGTGTCTGGACGGGCAAATTTAACTCTCATTTCCCACCAGGAAGAGGAATTAACCAAAGGCTCAGCGTGCCGTGCCGGAACCAGATTAGGGCCTGAAGCCATCCTGCGGTGTTGCGGCCAGCTCACGAGAAAGCGAGTTGAAGAAAGGAGCTCAGGGGCACTGTAATTCACAAACCTGCAGAGTTATAAATGACAGCTATCGTCCAAAAATATACTGAAGTAAGGCTGCCAAGAGGACTTGAAAGCGGGGCAGAATTGCAGGAAACCGATTTCAGGAGGTAGACTGGAATTGCATTGAAAGCATAGGAAAAGAGGCAGAACGTCCACAATGATGCACTTGGCCAAAAAGGGCGTATGCGTTTTTTCCTGAATATATTCAGGAAAAAACGCATACGCCCTTTTTGGCCAACCAAGCAAGCTTGCAAAGGAAATCTGCACTACAATGAAGTCTCACTTCCCCCCGGTCAAAAGGGCCATCTGAAAAAAGTGTAAAATCCAGAAAGGCAGGACAGGCCATGGAGAACTGGGAGCCTTGTTATGCTGATGGGCGGGATGTCAATTGCCAACAGCCACTCGGGAGAAGTGTATGGTGTTTCCTGAAACATCTAAAAAACAAAGCAACAGAGCCTAGGGCACTTCCACTTATGGTCCTATAGCTTAGGGAAATTAAAATCAAAAGACACAGCCACCCCAAAGGTTGGGACGGCTCTGTTTACAAGAACCTGGTTTACGGTACAAGTTCAATATCGCAGAAAGTGAAAAATGGATAAAGAAGTTGTGGTACTTACGTACAATGCAGTATCACTCAGCAATGAAATCTATGTCATCAGGCCCGTAGCAGCATAATGAGTGGATTCAGGTACGATGATTCTAACTGAAATAAGTCACACAGAAAAAGAAACATCATAAGATATCACTAATACACGGAATGTAAACTTGGCTACACAGGAACTGAATTACAAAACAGAACAGGGTCTCAAATTTAGAAACCCAACTTATGCTTGCTTAAGGGGAAAGGTGAGTTGGGGTGCTGCATAAAACCAGAGATTGAAATGAGCACAGATAAAGTTCCTTAAGCCAAATATGGAATAGACAAGAGCTACTCCTTGCTCAACGAAATGGACTCAACACCCCATATTAAATGCCTAAGAGTGTACCTGACTAGGAAGTATCTTAAAACCTATGGATTGCTATGTCTCTGAAAGAGAATCAAGTGTGTGTACAGGGGCATAAAGGCAGCAGTGATAGGATTGGAGAGGTTCGGTGAGCAAATGAAGACCCTTTGAAGTCATATTGCATGGTACCCATTCCACGGGTCTCAACTCTCCAGGGTTAAGGTATTCTTCCTTCAGCTAAAACATGCATGTGGAACCCAGAGTATGATCAACCGTGTGATCGGGAGACGTGTTCCAATATGTCTCAGTTTTCGTCCCCTGGTACTCGGGTGCAACATTCCAGACGCTTTACTAACACTCTCCCGACTTGGAGAGTCAGTGCCTTTAACCTCCTGTTTGGCCCAGTTTGCAATTTCTGCGGAAGATGAACAGGAATAGGGAGAACCAATGACAGACTAGCTGGAGGTATCTGGACGGGCAAATTTAACTCTCATTTCCCACCAGGAAGAGGAATTAACCAAAGGCTCAGCGTGCCGTGCCGGAACCAGATTAGGGCCTGAAGCCATCCTGCGGTGTTGCGGCCAGCTCATGAGAAAGCGACTTGAAGAAAGGAGCTCAGGGGCACTGTAATTCACAAACCTGCAGAGTTATAAATGACAGCTATCGTCCAAAAATATACTGAAGTAAGGCTGCCAAGAGGACTTGAAAGCGGGGCAGAATTGCAGGAAACCGATTTCAGGAGGTAGACTGGAATTGCATTGAAAGCATAGGAAAAGAGGCAGAACGTCCACAATGATGCACTTGGCCAAAAAGGGCGTATGCGTTTTTTCCTGAATATATTCAGGAAAAAACGCATACGCCCTTTTTGGCCAACCAAGCAAGCTTGCAAAGGAAATCTGCACTACAATGAAGTCTCACTTCCCCCCGGTCAAAAGGGCCATCTGAAAAAAGTGTAAAATCCAGAAAGGCAGGACAGGCCATGGAGAACTGGGAGCCTTGTTATGCTGATGGGCGGGATGTCAATTGCCAACAGCCACTCGGGAGAAGTGTATGGTGTTTCCTGAAACATCTAAAAAACAAAGCAACAGAGCCTAGGGCACTTCCACTTATGGTCCTATAGCTTAGGGAAATTAAAATCAAAAAGACACAGCCACCCCAAAGGTTGGGACGGCTCTGTTTACAAGAACCTGGTTTACGGTACAAGTTCAATATCGCAGAAAGTGAAAAATGGATAAAGAAGTTGTGGTACTTACGTACAATGCAGTATCACTCAGCAATGAAATCTATGTCATCAGGCCCGTAGCAGCATAATGAGTGGATTCAGGTACGATGATTCTAACTGAAATAAGTCACACAGGAAAAGAAACATCATAAGATATCACTAATACACGGAATGTAACCTTGGCTACACAGGAACTGAATTACAAAACAGAACAGGGTCTCAAATTTAGAAACCCAACTTATGCTTGCTTAAGGGGAAAGGTGAGTTGGGGTGCTGCATAAAACCAGAGATTGAAATGAGCACAGATAAAGTTCCTTAAGCCAAATATGGAATAGACAAGAGCTACTCCTTGCTCAACGAAATGGACTCAACACCCCATATTAAATGCCTAAGAGTGTACCTGACTAGGAAGTATCTTAAAACCTATGTATTGCTATGTCTCTGAAAGAGAATCAAGTGTGTGTACAGGGGCATAAACGCAGCAGTGATAGGATTGGAGAGGTTCGGTGAGCAAATGAAGACCCTTTGAAGTCATATTGCATGGTACCCATTCCACGGGTCTCAACTCTCCAGGTTTAAGGTATTCTTCCTTCAGCTAAAACATGCATGTGGAACCCAGAGTATGATCAACCGTGTGATCGGGAGACGTGTTCCAATATGTCTCAGTTTTCGCCCCCTGGTACTCGGGTGCAACATTCCAGACGCTTTACTAACACTCTCCCGACTTGGAGAGTCAGTGCCTTTAACCTCCTGTTTGGCCCAGTTTGCAATTTCTGCGGAAGATGAACAGGAATAGGGAGAACCAATGACAGACTAGCTGGAGGTGTCTGGACGGGCAAATTTAACTCTCATTTCCCACCAGGAAGAGGAATTAACCAAAGGCTCAGCGTGCCGTGCCGGAACCAGATTAGGGCCTGAAGCCATCCTGCGGTGTTGCGGCCAGCTCACGAGAAAGCGAGTTGAAGAAAGGAGCTCAGGGGCACTGTAATTCACAAACCTGCAGAGTTATAAATGACAGCTATCGTCCAAAAATATACTGAAGTAAGGCTGCCAAGAGGACTTGAAAGCGGGGCAGAATTGCAGGAAACCGATTTCAGGAGGTAGACTGGAATTGCATTGAAAGCATAGGAAAAGAGGCAGAACGTCCACAATGATGCACTTGGCCAAAAAGGGCGTATGCGTTTTTTCCTGAATATATTCAGGAAAAAACGCATACGCCCTTTTTGGCCAACCAAGCAAGCTTGCAAAGGAAATCTGCACTACAATGAAGTCTCACTTCCCCCCGGTCAAAAGGGCCATCTGAAAAAAGTGTAAAATCCAGAAAGGCAGGACAGGCCATGGAGAACTGGGAGCCTTGTTATGCTGATGGGCGGGATGTCAATTGCCAACAGCCACTCGGGAGAAGTGTATGGTGTTTCCTGAAACATCTAAAAAACAAAGCAACAGAGCCTAGGGCACTTCCACTTATGGTCCTATAGCTTAGGGAAATTAAAATCAAAAAGACACAGCCACCCCAAAGGTTGGGACGGCTCTGTTTACAAGAACCTGGTTTACGGTACAAGTTCAATATCGCAGAAAGTGAAAAATGGATAAAGAAGTTGTGGTACTTACGTACAATGCAGTATCACTCAGCAATGAAATCTATGTCATCAGGCCCGTAGCAGCATAATGAGTGGATTCAGGTACGATGATTCTAACTGAAATAAGTCACACAGGAAAAGAAACATCATAAGATATCACTAATACACGGAATGTAACCTTGGCTACACAGGAACTGAATTACAAAACAGAACAGGGTCTCAAATTTAGAAACCCAACTTATGCTTGCTTAAGGGGAAAGGTGAGTTGGGGTGCTGCATAAAACCAGAGATTGAAATGAGCACAGATAAAGTTCCTTAAGCCAAATATGGAATAGACAAGAGCTACTCCTTGCTCAACGAAATGGACTCAACACCCCATATTAAATGCCTAAGAGTGTACCTGACTAGGAAGTATCTTAAAACCTATGGATTGCTATGTCTCTGAAAGAGAATCAAGTGTGTGTACAGGGGCATAAACGCAGCAGTGATAGGATTGGAGAGGTTCGGTGAGCAAATGAAGACCCTTTGAAGTCATATTGCATGGTACCCATTCCACGGGTCTCAACTCTCCAGGTTGAAGGTATTCTTCCTTCAGCTAAAACATGCATGTGGAACCCAGAGTATGATCAACCGTGTGATCGGGAGACGTGTTCCAATATGTCTCAGTTTTCGTCCCCTGGTACTCGGGTGCAACATTCCAGACGCTTTACTAACACTCTCCCGACTTGGAGAGTCAGTGCCTTTAACCTCCTGTTTGGCCCAGTTTGCAATTTCTGCGGAAGATGAACAGGAATAGGGAGAACCAATGACAGACTAGCTGGAGGTGTCTGGACGGGCAAATTTAACTCTCATTTCCCACCAGGAAGAGGAATTAACCAAAGGCTCAGCGTGCCGTGCCGGAACCAGATTAGGGCCTGAAGCCATCCTGCGGTGTTGCGGCCAGCTCACGAGAAAGCTGTTGAAGAAAGGAGCTCAGGGGCACTGTAATTCACAAACCTGCAGAGTTATAAATGACAGCTATCGTCCAAAAATATACTGAAGTAAGGCTGCCAAGAGGACTTGAAAGCGGGGCAGAATTGCAGGAAACCGATTTCAGGAGGTAGACTGGAATTGCATTTAAAGCATAGGAAAAGAGGCAGAACGTCCACAATGATGCACTTGGCCAAAAAGGGCGTATGCGTTTTTTCCTGAATATATTCAGGAAAAAACGCATACGCCCTTTTTGGCCAACCAAGCAAGCTTGCAAAGGAAATCTGCACTACAATGAAGTCTCACTTCCCCCCGGTCAAAAGGGCCATCTGAAAAAAGTGTAAAATCCAGAAAGGCAGGACAGGCCATGGAGAACTGGGAGCCTTGTTATGCTGATGGGCGGGATGTAAATTGCCAACAGCCACTCGGGAGAAGTGTATGGTGTTTCCTGAAACATCTAAAAAACAAAGCAACAGAGCCTAGGGCACTTCCACTTATGGTCCTATAGCTTAGGGAAATTAAAATCAAAAGACACAGCCACCCCAAAGGTTGGGACGGCTCTGTTTACAAGAACCTGGTTTACGGTACAAGTTCAATATCGCAGAAAGTGAAAAATGGATAAAGAAGTTGTGGTACTTACGTACAATGCAATACCACTCAGCAATGAAATCTATGTCATCAGGCCCGTAGCAGCATAATGAGTGGATTCAGGTACGATGATTCTAACTGAAATAAGTCACACAGAAAAAGAAACATCATAAGATATCACTAATACACGGAATGTAACCTTGGCTACACAGGAACTGAATTACAAAACAGAACAGGGTCTCAAATTTAGAAACCCAACTTATGCTTGCTTAAGGGGAAAGGTGAGTTGGGGTGCTGCATAAAACCAGAGATTGAAATGAGCACAGATAAAGTTCCTTAAGCCAAATATGGAATAGACAAGAGCTACTCCTTGCTCAACGAAATGGACTCAACACCCCATATTAAATGCCTAAGAGTGTAACTGACTAGGAAGTATCTTAAAACCTATGGATTGCTATGTCTCTGAAAGAGAATCAAGTGTGTGTACAGGGGCATAAACGCAGCAGTGATAGGATTGGAGAGGTTCGGTGAGCAAATGAAGACCCTTTGAAGTCATATTGCATGGTACCCATTCCACGGGTCTCAACTCTCCAGGTTTAAGGTATTCTTCCTTCAGCTAAAACATGCATGTGGAACCCAGAGTATGATCAACCGTGTGATCGGGAGACGTGTTCCAATATGTGTCAGTTTTCGTCCCCTGGTACTCGGGTGCAACATTCCAGACGCTTTACTAACACTCTCCCGACTTGGAGAGTCAGTGCCTTTAACCTCCTGTTTGGCCCAGTTTGCAATTTCTGCGGAAGATGAACAGGAATAGGGAGAACCAATGACAGACTAGCTGGAGGTGTCTGGACGGGCAAATTTAACTCTCATTTCCCACCAGGAAGAGGAATTAACCAAAGGCTCAGCGTGCCGTGCCGGAACCAGATTAGGGCCTGAAGCCATCCTGCGGTGTTGCGGCCAGCTCACGAGAAAGCGAGTTGAAGAAAGGAGCTCAGGGGCACTGTAATTCACAAACCTGCAGAGTTATAAATGACAGCTATCGTCCAAAAATATACTGAAGTAAGGCTGCCAAGAGGACTTGAAAGCGGGGCAGAATTGCAGGAAACCGATTTCAGGAGGTAGACTGGAATTGCATTGAAAGCATAGGAAAAGAGGCAGAACGTCCACAATGATGCACTTGGCCAAAAAGGGCGTATGCGTTTTTTCCTGAATATATTCAGGAAAAAACGCATACGCCCTTTTTGGCCAACCAAGCAAGCTTGCAAAGGAAATCTGCACTACAATGAAGTCTCACTTCCCCCTGGTCAAAAGGGCCATCTGAAAAAAGTGTAAAATCCAGAAAGGCAGGACAGGCCATGGAGAACTGGGAGCCTTGTTATGCTGATGGGCGGGATGTAAATTGCCAACAGCCACTCGGGAGAAGTGTATGGTGTTTCCTGAAACATCTAAAAAACAAAGCAACAGAGCCTAGGGCACTTCCACTTATGGTCCTATAGCTTAGGGAAATTAAAATCAAAAGACACAGCCACCCCAAAGGTTGGGACGGCTCTGTTTACAAGAACCTGGTTTACGGTACAAGTTCAATATCGCAGAAAGTGAAAAATGGATAAAGAAGTTGTGGTACTTACGTACAATGCAATATCACTCAGCAATGAAATCTATGTCATCAGGCCCGTAGCAGCATAATGAGTGGATTCAGGTACGATGATTCTAACTGAAATAAGTCACACAGAAAAAGAAACATCATAAGATATCACTAATACACGGAATGTAACCTTGGCTACACAGGAACTGAATTACAAAACAGAACAGGGTCTCAAATTTAGAAACCCAACTTATGCTTGCTTAAGGGGAAAGGTGAGTTGGGGTGCTGCATAAAACCAGAGATTGAAATGAGCACAGATAAAGTTCCTTAAGCCAAATATGGAATAGACAAGAGCTACTCCTTGCTCAACGAAATGGACTCAACACCCCATATTAAATGCCTAAGAGTGTACCTGACTAGGAAGTATCTTAAAACCTATGGATTGCTATGTCTCTGAAAGAGAATCAAGTGTGTGTACAGGGGCATAAACGCAGCAGTGATAGGATTGGAGAGGTTCGGTGAGCAAATGAAGACCCTTTGAAGTCATATTGCATGGTACCCATTCCACGGGTCTCAACTCTCCAGGTTTAAGGTATTCTTCCTTCAGCTAAAACATGCATGTGGAACCCAGAGTATGATCAACCGTGTGATCGGGAGACGTGTTCCAATATGTCTCAGTTTTCGTCCCCTGGTACTCGGGTGCAACATTCCAGACGCTTTACTAACACTCTCCCGACTTGGAGAGTCAGTGCCTTTAACCTCCTGTTTGGCCCAGTTTGCAATTTCTGCGGAAGATGAACAGGAATAGGGAGAACCAATGACAGACTAGCTGGAGGTGTCTGGACGGGCAAATTTAACTCTCATTTCCCACCAGGAAGAGGAATTAACCAAAGGCTCAGCGTGCCGTGCCGGAACCAGATTAGGGCCTGAAGCCATCCTGCGGTGTTGCGGCCAGCTCACGAGAAAGCGAGTTGAAGAAAGGAGCTCAGGGGCACTGTAATTCACAAACCTGCAGAGTTATAAATGACAGCTATCGTCCAAAAATATACTGAAGTAAGGCTGCCAAGAGGACTTGAAAGCGGGGCAGAATTGCAGGAAACCGATTTCAGGAGGTAGACTGGAATTGCATTGAAAGCATAGGAAAAGAGGCAGAACGTCCACAATGATGCACTTGGCCAAAAAGGGCGTATGCGTTTTTTCCTGAATATATTCAGGAAAAAACGCATACGCCCTTTTTGGCCAACCAAGCAAGCTTGCAAAGGAAATCTGCACTACAATGAAGTCTCACTTCCCCCCGGTCAAAAGGGCCATCTGAAAAAAGTGTAAAATCCAGAAAGGCAGGACAGGCCATGGAGAACTGGGAGCCTTGTTATGCTGATGGGCGGGATGTAAATTGCCAACAGCCACTCGGGAGAAGTGTATGGTGTTTCCTGAAACATCTAAAAAACAAAGCAACAGAGCCTAGGGCACTTCCACTTATGGTCCTATAGCTTAGGGAAATTAAAATCAAAAGACACAGCCACCCCAAAGGTTGGGACGGCTCTGTTTACAAGAACCTGGTTTACGGTACAAGTTCAATATCGCAGAAAGTGAAAAATGGATAAAGAAGTTGTGGTACTTACGTACAATGCAGTATCACTCAGCAATGAAATCTATGTCATCAGGCCCGTAGCAGCATAATGAGTGGATTCAGGTACGATGATTCTAACTGAAATAAGTCACACAGAAAAAGAAACATCATAAGATATCACTAATACACGGAATGTAAACTTGGCTACACAGGAACTGAATTACTAAACAGAACAGGGTCTCAAATTTAGAAAACCAACTTATGCTTGCTTAAGGGGAAAGGTGAGTTGGGGTGCTGCATAAAACCAGAGATTGAAATGAGCACAGATAAAGTTCCTTAAGCCAAATATGGAATAGACAAGAGCTACTCCTTGCTCAACGAAATGGACTCAACACCCCATATTAAATGCCTAAGAGTGTACCTGACTAGGAAGTATCTTAAAACCTATGGATTGCTATGTCTCTGAAAGAGAATCAAGTGTGTGTACAGGGGCATAAACGCAGCAGTGATAGGATTGGAGAGGTTCGGTGAGCAAATGAAGACCCTTTGAAGTCATATTGCATGGTACCCATTCCACGGGTCTCAACTCTCCAGGTTTAAGGTATTCTTCCTTCAGCTAAAACATGCATGTGGAACCCAGAGTATGATCAACCGTGTGATCGGGAGACGTGTTCCAATATGTCTCAGTTTTCGTCCCCTGGTACTCGGGTGCAACATGCCAGACGCTTTACTAACACTCTCCCGACTTGGAGAGTCAGTGCCTTTAACCTCCTGTTTGGCCCAGTTTGCAATTTCTGCGGAAGATGAACAGGAATAGGGAGAACCAATGACAGACTAGCTGGAGGTGTCTGGACGGGCAAATTTAACTCTCATTTCCCACCAGGAAGAGGAATTAACCAAAGGCTCAGCGTGCCGTGCCGGAACCAGATTAGGGCCTGAAGCCATCCTGCGGTGTTGCGGCCAGCTCACGAGAAAGTGAGTTGAAGAAAGGAGCTCAGGGGCACTGTAATTCACAAACCTGCAGAGTTATAAATGACAGCTATCGTCCAAAAATATACTGAAGTAAGGCTGCCAAGAGGACTTGAAAGCGGGGCAGAATTGCAGGAAACCGATTTCAGGAGGTAGACTGGAATTGCATTGAAAGCATAGGAAAAGAGGCAGAACGTCCACAATGATGCACTTGGCCAAAAAGGGCGTATGCGTTTTTTCCTGAATATATTCAGGAAAAAACGCATACGCCCTTTTTGGCCAACCAAGCAAGCTTGCAAAGGAAATCTGCACTACAATGAAGTCTCACTTCCCCCCGGTCAAAAGGGCCATCTGAAAAAAGTGTAAAATCCAGAAAGGCAGGACAGGCCATGGAGAACTGGGAGCCTTGTTATGCTGATGGGCGGGATGTAAATTGCCAACAGCCACTCGGGAGAAGTGTATGGTGTTTCCTGAAACATCTAAAAAACAAAGCAACAGAGCCTAGGGCACTTCCACTTATGGTCCTATAGCTTAGGGAAATTAAAATCAAAAGACACAGCCACCCCAAAGGTTGGGACAGCTCTGTTTACAAGAACCTGGTTTACGGTACAAGTTCAATATCGCAGAAAGTGAAAAATGGATAAAGAAGTTGTGGTACTTACGTACAATGCAATATCACTCAGCAATGAAATCTATGTCATCAGGCCCGTAGCAGCATAATGAGTGGATTCAGGTACGATGATTCTAACTGAAATAAGTCACACAGAAAAAGAAACATCATAAGATATCACTAATACACGGAATGTAAACTTGGCTACACAGGAACTCAATTACAAAACAGAACAGGGTCTCAAATTTAGAAACCCAACTTATGCTTGCTTAAGGGGAAAGGTGAGTTGGGGTGCTGCATAAAACCAGAGATTGAAATGAGCACAGATAAAGTTCCTTAAGCCAAATATGGAATAGACAAGAGCTACTCCTTGCTCAACGAAATGGACTCAACACCCCATATTAAATGCCTAAGAGTGTACCTGACTAGGAAGTATCTTAAAACCTATGGATTGCTATGTCTCTGAAAGAGAATCAAGTGTGTGTACAGGGGCATAAACGCAGCAGTGATAGGATTGGAGAGGTTCGGTGAGCAAATGAAGACCCTTTGAAGTCATATTGCATGGTACCCATTCCACGGGTCTCAACTCTCCAGGTTTAAGGTATTCTTCCTTCAGCTAAAACATGCATGTGGAACCCAGAGTATGATCAACCGTGTGATCGGGAGACGTGTTCCAATATGTCTCAGTTTTCGTCCCCTGGTACTCGGGTGCAACATTCCAGACGCTTTACTAACACTCTCCCGACTTGGAGAGTCAGTGCCTTTAACCTCCTGTTTGGCCCAGTTTGCAATTTCTGCGGAAGATGAACAGGAATAGGGAGAACCAATGACAGACTAGCTGGAGGTGTCTGGACGGGCAAATTTAACTCTCATTTCCCACCAGGAAGAGGAATTAACCAAAGGCTCAGCGTGCCGTGCCGGAACCAGATTAGGGCCTGAAGCCATCCTGCGGTGTTGCGGCCAGCTCACGAGAAAGCGAGTTGAAGAAAGGAGCTCAGGGGCACTGTAATTCACAAACCTGCAGAGTTATAAATGACAGCTATCGTCCAAAAATATACTGAAGTAAGGCTGCCAAGAGGACTTGAAAGCGGGGCAGAATTGCAGGAAACCGATTTCAGGAGGTAGACTGGAATTGCATTGAAAGCATAGGAAAAGAGGCAGAACGTCCACAATGATGCACTTGGCCAAAAAGGGCGTATGCGTTTTTTCCTGAATATATTCAGGAAAAAACGCATACGCCCTTTTTGGCCAACCAAGCAAGCTTGCAAAGGAAATCTGCACTACAATGAAGTCTCACTTCCCCCCGGTCAAAAGGGCCATCTGAAAAAAGTGTAAAATCCAGAAAGGCAGGACAGGCCATGGAGAACTGGGAGCCTTGTTATGCTGATGGGCGGGATGTAAATTGCCAACAGCCACTCCGGAGAAGTGTATGGTGTTTCCTGAAACATCTAAAAAACAAAGCAACAGAGCCTAGGGCACTTCCACTTATGGTCCTATAGCTTAGGGAAATTAAAATCAAAAGACACAGCCACCCCAAAGGTTGGGACGGCTCTGTTTACAAGAACCTGGTTTACGGTACAAGTTCAATATCGCAGAAAGTGAAAAATAGATAAAGAAGTTGTGGTACTTACGTACAATGCAGTATCACTCAGCAATGAAATCTATGTCATCAGGCCCGTAGCAGCATAATGAGTGGATTCAGGTACGATGATTCTAACTGAAATAAGTCACACAGAAAAAGAAACATCATAAGATATCACTAATACACGGAATGTAAACTTGGCTACACAGGAACTGAATTACAAAACAGAACAGGGTCTCAAATTTAGAAACCCAACTTATGCTTGCTTAAGGGGAAAGGTGAGTTGGGGTGCTGCATAAAACCAGAGATTGAAATGAGCACAGATAAAGTTCCTTAAGCCAAATATGGAATAGACAAGAGCTACTCCTTGCTCAACGAAATGGATTCAACACCCCATATTAAATGCCTAAGAGTGTACCTGACTAGGAAGTATCTTAAAACCTATGGATTGCTATGTCTCTGAAAGAGAATCAAGTGTGTGTACAGGGGCATAAATGCAGCAGTGATAGGATTGGAGAGGTTTGGTGAGCAAATGAAGACCCTTTGAAATCATATTGCATGGTACCCATTCCACGGGTCTCAACTCTCCAGGTTTAAGGTATTCTTCCTTCAGCTAAAACATGCATGTGGAACCCAGAGTATGATCAACCGTGTGATCGGGAGACGTGTTCCAATATGTCTCAGTTTTCGTCCCCTGGTACTCGGGTGCAACATTCCAGACGCTTTACTAACACTCTCCCGACTTGGAGAGTCAGTGCCTTTAACCTCCTGTTTGGCCCAGTTTGCAATTTCTGCGGAAGATGAACAGGAATAGGGAGAACCAATGACAGACTAGCTGGAGGTGTCTGGACGGGCAAATTTAACTCTCATTTCCCACCAGGAAGAGGAATTAACCAAAGGCTCAGCGTGCCGTGCCGGAACCAGATTAGGGCCTGAAGCCATCCTGCGGTGTTGCGGCCAGCTCACGAGAAAGCGAGTTGAAGAAAGGAGCTCAGGGGCACTGTAATTCACAAACCTGCAGAGTTATAAATGACAGCTATCGTCCAAAAATATACTGAAGTAAGGCTGCCAAGAGGACTTGAAAGCGGGGCAGAATTGCAGGAGACCGATTTCAGGAGGTAGACTGGAATTGCATTTAAAGCATAGGAAAAGAGGCAGAACGTCCACAATGATGCACTTGGCCAAAAAGGGCGTATGCGTTTTTTCCTGAATATATTCAGGAAAAAACGCATACGCCCTTTTTGGCCAACCAAGCAAGCTTGCAAAGGAAATCTGCACTACAATGAAGTCTCACTTCCCCCCGGTCAAAAGGGCCATCTGAAAAAAGTGTAAAATCCAGAAAGGCAGGACAGGCCATGGAGAACTGGGAGCCTTGTTATGCTGATGGGCGGGATGTCAATTGCCAACAGCCACTCTGGAGAAGTGTATGGTGTTTCCTGAAACATCTAAAAAACAAAGCAACAGAGCCTAGGGCACTTCCACTTATGGTCCTATAGCTTAGGGAAATTAAAATCAAAAGACACAGCCACCCCAAAGGTTGGGACGGCTCTGTTTACAAGAACCTGGTTTACGGTACAAGTTCAATATCGCAGAAAGTGAAAAAT
Organism: Lagenorhynchus albirostris; assembly: GCF_949774975.1. Classification (NCBI taxonomy): domain Eukaryota; kingdom Metazoa; phylum Chordata; class Mammalia; order Artiodactyla; family Delphinidae; genus Lagenorhynchus; species Lagenorhynchus albirostris. The sequence goes on along the minus strand of NW_026783445.1, from coordinate 863,765 downwards.
GGATAAAGAAGTTGTGGTACTTACGTACAATGCAGTATCACTCAGCAATGAAATCTATGTCATCAGGCCCGTAGCAGCATAATGAGTGGATTCAGGTACGATGATTCTAACTGAAATAAGTCACACAGAAAAAGAAACATCATAAGATATCACTAATACACGGAATGTAAACTTGGCTACACAGGAACTGAATTACAAAACAGAACAGGGTCTCAAGTTTAGAAACCCAACTTATGCTTGCTTAAGGGGAAAGGTGAGTTGGGGTGCTGCATAAAACCAGAGATTGAAATGAGCACAGATAAAGTTCCTTAAGCCAAATATGGAATAGACAAGAGCTACTCCTTGCTCAACGAAATGGACTCAACACCCCATATTAAATGCCTAAGAGTGTACCTGACTAGGAAGTATCTTAAAACCTATGGATTGCTATGTCTCTGAAAGAGAATCAAGTGTGTGTACAGGGGCATAAACGCAGCAGTGATAGGATTGGAGAGGTTCGGTGAGCAAATGAAGACCCTTTGAAGTCATATTGCATGGTACCCATTCCACGGGTCTCAACTCTCCAGGTTTAAGGTATTCTTCCTTCAGCTAAAACATGCATGTGGAACCCAGAGTATGATCAACCGTGTGATCGGGAGACGTGTTCCAATATGTGTCAGTTTTCGTCCCCTGGTACTCGGGTGCAACATTCCAGACGCTTTACTAACACTCTCCCGACTTGGAGAGTCAGTGCCTTTAACCTCCTGTTTGGCCCAGTTTGCAATTTCTGCGGAAGATGAACAGGAATAGGGAGAACCAATGACAGACTAGCTGGAGGTGTCTGGACGGGCAAATTTAACTCTCATTTCCCACCAGGAAGAGGAATTAACCAAAGGCTCAGCGTGCCGTGCCGGAACCAGATTAGGGCCTGAAGCCATCCTGCGGTGTTGCGGCCAGCTCACGAGAAAGCGAGTTGAAGAAAGGAGCTCAGGGGCACTGTAATTCACAAACCTGCAGAGTTATAAATGACAGCTATCGTCCAAAAATATACTGAAGTAAGGCTGCCAAGAGGACTTGAAAGCGGGGCAGAATTGCAGGAAACCGATTTCAGGAGGTAGACTGGAATTGCATTGAAAGCATAGGAAAAGAGGCAGAACGTCCACAATGATGCACTTGGCCAAAAAGGGCGTATGCGTTTTTTCCTGAATATATTCAGGAAAAAACGCATACGCCCTTTTTGGCCAACCAAGCAAGGTTGCAAAGGAATCTGCACTACAATGAAGTCTCACTTCCCCCCGGTCAAAAGGGCCATCTGAAAAAAGTGTAAAATCCAGAAAGGCAGGACAGGCCATGGAGAACTGGGAGCCTTGTTATGCTGATGGGCGGGATGTCAATTGCCAACAGCCACTCTGGAGAAGTGTATGGTGTTTCCTGAAACATCTAAAAAACAAAGCAACAGAGCCTAGGGCACTTCCACTTATGGTCCTATAGCTTAGGGAAATTAAAATCAAAAGACACAGCCACCCCAAAGGTTGGGACGGCTCTGTTTACAAGAACCTGGTTTACGGTACAAGTTCAATATCGCAGAAAGTGAAAAATGGATAAAGAAGTTGTGGTACTTACGTACAATGCAATATCACTCAGCAATGAAATCTATGTCATCAGGCCCGTAGCAGCATAATGAGTGGATTCAGGTACGATGATTCTAACTGAAATAAGTCACACAGAAAAAGAAACATCATAAGATATCACTAATACACGGAATGTAACCTTGGCTACACAGGAACTGAATTCCAAAACAGAACAGGGTCTCAAATTTAGAAACCCAACTTATGCTTGCTTAAGGGCAAAGGTGAGTTGGGGTGCTGCATAAAACCAGAGATTGAAATGAGCACAGATAAAGTTCCTTAAGCCAAATATGGAATAGACAAGAGCTACTCCTTGCTCAACGAAATGGACTCAACACCCCATATTAAATGCCTAAGAGTGTACCTGACTAGGAAGTATCTTAAAACCTATGGATTGCTATGTCTCTGAAAGAGAATCAAGTGTGTGTACAGGGGCATAAACGCAGCAGTGATAGGATTGGAGAGGTTCGGTGAGCAAATGAAGACCCTTTGAAGTCATATTGCATGGTACCCATTCCACGGGTCTCAACTCTCCAGGTTTAAGGTATTCTTCCTTCAGCTAAAACATGCATGTGGAACCCAGAGTATGATCAACCGTGTGATCGGGAGACGTGTTCCAATATGTGTCAGTTTTCGTCCCCTGGTACTCGGGTGCAACATTCCAGACGCTTTACTAACACTCTCCCGACTTGGAGAGTCAGTGCCTTTAACCTCCTGTTTGGCCCAGTTTGCAATTTCTGCGGAAGATGAACAGGAATAGGGAGAACCAATGACAGACTAGCTGGAGGTGTCTGGACGGGCAAATTTAACTCTCATTTCCCACCAGGAAGAGGAATTAACCAAAGGCTCAGCGTGCCGTGCCGGAACCAGATTAGGGCCTGAAGCCATCCTGCGGTGTTGCGGCCAGCTCACGAGAAAGCGAGTTGAAGAAAGGAGCTCAGGGGCACTGTAATTCACAAACCTGCAGAGTTATAAATGACAGCTATCGTCCAAAAATATACTGAAGTAAGGCTGCCAAGAGGACTTGAAAGCGGGGCAGAATTGCAGGAAACCGATTTCAGGAGGTAGACTGGAATTGCATTGAAAGCATAGGAAAAGAGGCAGAACGTCCACAATGATGCACTTGGCCAAAAAGGGCGTATGCGTTTTTTCCTGAATATATTCAGGAAAAAACGCATACGCCCTTTTTGGCCAACCAAGCAAGCTTGCAAAGGAAATCTGCACTACAATGAAGTCTCACTTCCCCCCGGTCAAAAGGGCCATCTGAAAAAAGTGTAAAATCCAGAAAGGCAGGACAGGCCATGGAGAACTGGGAGCCTTGTTATGCTGATGGGCGGGATGTCAATTGCCAACAGCCACTCGGGAGAAGTGTATGGTGTTTCCTGAAACATCTAAAAAACAAAGCAACAGAGCCTAGGGCACTTCCACTTATGGTCCTATAGCTTAGGGAAATTAAAATCAAAAGACACAGCCACCTCAAAGGTTGGGACGGCTCTGTTTACAAGAACCTGGTTTACGGTACAAGTTCAATATCGCAGAAAGTGAAAAATGGATAAAGAAGTTGTGGTACTTACGTACAATGCAATATCACTCAGCAATGAAATCTATGTCATCAGGCCCGTAGCAGCATAATGAGTGGATTCAGGTACGATGATTCTAACTGAAATAAGTCACACAGAAAAAGAAACATCATAAGATATCACTAATACATGGAATGTAAACTTGGCTACACAGGAACTGAATTACAAAACAGAACAGGGTCTCAAATTTAGAAACCCAACTTATGCTTGCTTAAGGGGAAAGGTGAGTTGGGGTGCTGCATAAAACCAGAGATTGAAATGAGCACAGATAAAGTTCCTTAAGCCAAATATGGAATAGACAAGAGCTACTCCTTGCTCAACGAAATGGACTCAACACCCCATATTAAATGCCTAAGAGTGTACCTGACTAGGAAGTATCTTAAAACCTATGGATTGCTATGTCTCTGAAAGAGAATCAAGTGTGTGTACAGGGGCATAAACGCAGCAGTGATAGGATTGGAGAGGTTCGGTGAGCAAATGAAGACCCTTTGAAGTCATATTGCATGGTACCCATTCCACGGGTCTCAACTCTCCAGGTTTAAGGTATTCTTCCTTCAGCTAAAACATGCATGTGGAACCCAGATATGATCAACCGTGTGATCGGGAGACGTGTTCCAATATGTGTCAGTTTTCGTCCCCTGGTACTCGGGTGCAACATTCCAGACGCTTTACTAACACTCTCCCGACTTGGAGAGTCAGTGCCTTTAACCTCCTGTTTGGCCCAGTTTGCAATTTCTGCGGAAGATGAACAGGAATAGGGAGAACCAATGACAGACTAGCTGGAGGTGTCTGGACGGGCAAATTTAACTCTCATTTCCCACCAGGAAGAGGAATTAACCAAAGGCTCAGCGTGCCGTGCCGGAACCAGATTAGGGCCTGAAGCCATCCTGCGGTGTTGCGGCCAGCTCACGAGAAAGCGAGTTGAAGAAAGGAGCTCAGGGGCACTGTAATTCACAAACCTGCAGAGTTATAAATGACAGCTATCGTCCAAAAATATACTGAAGTAAGGCTGCCAAGAGGACTTGAAAGCGGGGCAGAATTGCAGGAAACCGATTTCAGGAGGTAGACTGGAATTGCATTGAAAGCATAGGAAAAGAGGCAGAACGTCCACAATGATGCACTTGGCCAAAAAGGGCGTATGCGTTTTTTCCTGAATATATTCAGGAAAAAACGCATACGCCCTTTTTGGCCAACCAAGCAAGCTTGCAAAGGAAATCTGCACTACAATGAAGTCTCACTTCCCCCCGGTCAAAAGGGCCATCTGAAAAAAGTGTAAAATCCAGAAAGGCAGGACAGGCCATGGAGAACTGGGAGCCTTGTTATGCTGATGGGCGGGATGTCAATTGCCAACAGCCACTCGGGAGAAGTGTATGGTGTTTCCTGAAACATCTAAAAAACAAAGCAACAGAGCCTAGGGCACTTCCACTTATGGTCCTATAGCTTAGGGAAATTAAAATCAAAAGACACAGCCACCCCAAAGGTTGGGACGGCTCTGTTTACAAGAACCTGGTTTACGGTACAAGTTCAATATCACAGAAAGTGAAAAATGGATAAAGAAGTTGTGGTACTTACGTACAATGCAATATCACTCAGCAATGAAATCTATGTCATCAGGCCCGTAGCAGCATAATGAGTGGATTCAGGTACGATGATTCTAACTGAAATAAGTCACACAGAAAAAGAAACATCATAAGATATCACTAATACACGGAATGTAAACTTGGCTACACAGGAACTGAATTCCAAAACAGAACAGGGTCTCAAATTTAGAAACCCAACTTATGCTTGCTTAAGGGGAAAGGTGAGTTGGGGTGCTGCATAAAACCAGAGATTGAAATGAGCACAGATAAAGTTCCTTAAGCCAAATATGGAATAGACAAGAGCTACTCCTTGCTCAACGAAATGGACTCAACACCCCATATTAAATGCCTAAGAGTGTACCTGACTAGGAAGTATCTTAAAACCTATGGATTGCTATGTCTCTGAAAGAGAATCAAGTGTGTGTACAGGGGCATAAACGCAGCAGTGATAGGATTGGAGAGGTTCGGTGAGCAAATGAAGACCCTTTGAAGTCATATTGCATGGTACCCATTCCACGGGTCTCAACTCTCCAGGTTTAAGGTATTCTTCCTTCAGCTAAAACATGCATGTGGAACCCAGAGTATGATCAACCGTGTGATCGGGAGACGTGTTCCAATATGTGTCAGTTTTCGTCCCCTGGTACTCGGGTGCAACATTCCAGACGCTTTACTAACACTCTCCCGACTTGGAGAGTCAGTGCCTTTAACCTCCTGTTTGGCCCAGTTTGCAATTTCTGCGGAAGATGAACAGGAATAGGGAGAACCAATGACAGACTAGCTGGAGGTGTCTGGACGGGCAAATTTAACTCTCATTTCCCACCAGGAAGAGGAATTAACCAAAGGCTCAGCGTGCCGTGCCGGAACCAGATTAGGGCCTGAAGCCATCCTGCGGTGTTGCGGCCAGCTCACGAGAAAGCGAGTTGAAGAAAGGAGCTCAGGGGCACTGTAATTCACAAACCTGCAGAGTTATAAATGACAGCTATCGTCCAAAAATATACTGAAGTAAGGCTGCCAAGAGGACTTGAAAGCGGGGCAGAATTGCAGGAAACCGATTTCAGGAGGTAGACTGGAATTGCATTGAAAGCATAGGAAAAGAGGCAGAACGTCCACAATGATGCACTTGGCCAAAAAGGGCGTATGCGTTTTTTCCTGAATATATTCAGGAAAAAACGCATACGCCCTTTTTGGCCAACCAAGCAAGCTTGCAAAGGAAATCTGCACTACAATGAAGTCTCACTTCCCCCCGGTCAAAAGGGCCATCTGAAAAAAGTGTAAAATCCAGAAAGGCAGGACAGGCCATGGAGAACTGGGAGCCTTGTTATGCTGATGGGCGGGATGTCAATTGCCAACAGCCACTCGGGAGAAGTGTATGGTGTTTCCTGAAACATCTAAAAAACAAAGCAACAGAGCCTAGGGCACTTCCACTTATGGTCCTATAGCTTAGGGAAATTAAAATCAAAAGACACAGCCACCCCAAAGGTTGGGACGGCTCTGTTTACAAGAACCTGGTTTACGGTACAAGTTCAATATCGCAGAAAGTGAAAAATGGATAAAGAAGTTGTGGTACTTACGTACAATGCAATATCACTCAGCAATGAAATCTATGTCATCAGGCCCGTAGCAGCATAATGAGTGGATTCAGGTACGATGATTCTAACTGAAATAAGTCACACAGAAAAAGAAACATCATAAGATATCACTAATACACGGAATGTAAACTTGGCTACACAGGAACTGAATTACAAAACAGAACAGGGTCTCAAATTTAGAAACCCAACTTATGCTTGCTTAAGGGGAAAGGTGAGTTGGGGTGCTGCATAAAACCAGAGATTGAAATGAGCACAGATAAAGTTCCTTAAGCCAAATATGGAATAGACAAGAGCTACTCCTTGCTCAACGAAATGGACTCAACACCCCATATTAAATGCCTAAGAGTGTACCTGACTAGGAAGTATCTTAAAACCTATGGATTGCTATGTCTCTGAAAGAGAATCAAGTGTGTGTACAGGGGCATAAACGCAGCAGTGATAGGATTGGAGAGGTTCGGTGAGCAAATGAAGACCCTTTGAAGTCATATTGCATGGTACCCATTCCACGGGTCTCAACTCTCCAGGTTTAAGGTATTCTTCCTTCAGCTAAAACATGCATGTGGAACCCAGAGTATGATCAACCGTGTGATCGGGAGACGTGTTCCAATATGTCTCAGTTTTCGTCCCCTGGTACTCGGGTGCAACATTCCAGACGCTTTACTAACACTCTCCCGACTTGGAGAGTCAGTGCCTTTAACCTCCTGTTTGGCCCAGTTTGCAATTTCTGCGGAAGATGAACAGGAATAGGGAGAACCAATGACAGACTAGCTGGAGGTGTCTGGACGGGCAAATTTAACTCTCATTTCCCACCAGGAAGAGGAATTAACCAAAGGCTCAGCGTGCCGTGCCGGAACCAGATTAGGGCCTGAAGCCATCCTGCGGTGTTGCGGCCAGCTCACGAGAAAGCGAGTTGAAGAAAGGAGCTCAGGGGCACTGTAATTCACAAACCTGCAGAGTTATAAATGACAGCTATCGTCCAAAAATATACTGAAGTAAGGCTGCCAAGAGGACTTGAAAGCGGGGCAGAATTGCAGGAAACCGATTTCAGGAGGTAGACTGGAATTGCATTTAAAGCATAGGAAAAGAGGCAGAACGTCCACAATGATGCACTTGGCCAAAAAGGGCGTATGCGTTTTTTCCTGAATATATTCAGGAAAAAACGCATACGCCCTTTTTGGCCAACCAAGCAAGGTTGCAAAGGAAATCTGCACTACAATGAAGTCTCACTTCCCCCCGGTCAAAAGGGCCATCTGAAAAAAGTGTAAAATCCAGAAAGGCAGGACAGGCCATGGAGAACTGGGAGCCTTGTTATGCTGATGGGCGGGATGTCAATTGCCAACAGCCACTCGGGAGAAGTGTATGGTGTTTCCTGAAACATCTAAAAAACAAAGCAACAGAGCCTAGGGCACTTCCACTTATGGTCCTATAGCTTAGGGAAATTAAAATCAAAAGACACAGCCACCCCAAAGGTTGGGACGGCTCTGTTTACAAGAACCTGGTTTACGGTACAAGTTCAATATCACAGAAAGTGAAAAATGGATAAAGAAGTTGTGGTACTTACGTACAATGCAATATCACTCAGCAATGAAATCTATGTCATCAGGCCCGTAGCAGCATAATGAGTGGATTCAGGTACGATGATTCTAACTGAAATAAGTCACACAGAAAAAGAAACATCATAAGATATCACTAATACACGGAATGTAAACTTGGCTACACAGGAACTGAATTACAAAACAGAACAGGGTCTCAAATTTAGAAACCCAACTTATGCTTGCTTAAGGGGAAAGGTGAGTTGGGGTGCTGCATAAAACCAGAGATTGAAATGAGCACAGATAAAGTTCCTTAAGCCAAATATGGAATAGACAAGAGCTACTCCTTGCTCAACGAAATGGACTCAACACCCCATATTAAATGCCTAAGAGTGTACCTGACTAGGAAGTATCTTAAAACCTATGGATTGCTATGTCTCTGAAAGAGAATCAAGTGTGTGTACAGGGGCATAAACGCAGCAGTGATAGGATTGGAGAGGTTCGGTGAGCAAATGAAGACCCTTTGAAGTCATATTGCATGGTACCCATTCCACGGGTCTCAACTCTCCAGGTTTAAGGTATTCTTCCTTCAGCTAAAACATGCATGTGGAACCCAGAGTATGATCAACCGTGTGATCGGGAGACGTGTTCCAATATGTGTCAGTTTTCGTCCCCTGGTACTCGGGTGCAACATTCCAGACGCTTTACTAACACTCTCCCGACTTGGAGAGTCAGTGCCTTTAACCTCCTGTTTGGCCCAGTTTGCAATTTCTGCGGAAGATGAACAGGAATAGGGAGAACCAATGACAGACTAGCTGGAGGTGTCTGGACGGGCAAATTTAACTCTCATTTCCCACCAGGAAGAGGAATTAACCAAAGGCTCAGCGTGCCGTGCCGGAACCAGATTAGGGCCTGAAGCCATCCTGCGGTGTTGCGGCCAGCTCACGAGAAAGCGACTTGAAGAAAGGAGCTCAGGGGCACTGTAATTCACAAACCTGCAGAGTTATAAATGACAGCTATCGTCCAAAAATATACTGAAGTAAGGCTGCCAAGAGGACTTGAAAGCGGGGCAGAATTGCAGGAAACCGATTTCAGGAGGTAGACTGGAATTGCATTGAAAGCATAGGAAAAGAGGCAGAACGTCCACAATGATGCACTTGGCCAAAAAGGGCGTATGCGTTTTTTCCTGAATATATTCAGGAAAAAACGCATACGCCCTTTTTGGCCAACCAAGCAAGCTTGCAAAGGAAATCTGCACTACAATGAAGTCTCACTTCCCCCCGGTCAAAAGGGCCATCTGAAAAAAGTGTAAAATCCAGAAAGGCAGGACAGGCCATGGAGAACTGGGAGCCTTGTTATGCTGATGGGCGGGATGTAAATTGCCAACAGCCACTCGGGAGAAGTGTATGGTGTTTCCTGAAACATCTAAAAAACAAAGCAACAGAGCCTAGGGCACTTCCACTTATGGTCCTATAGCTTAGGGAAATTAAAATCAAAAGACACAGCCACCCCAAAGGTTGGGACGGCTCTGTTTACAAGAACCTGGTTTACGGTACAAGTTCAATATCGCAGAAAGTGAAAAATGGATAAAGAAGTTGTGGTACTTACGTACAATGCAATATCACTCAGCAATGAAATCTATGTCATCAGGCCCGTAGCAGCATAATGAGTGGATTCAGGTACGATGATTCTAACTGAAATAAGTCACACAGAAAAAGAAACATCATAAGATATCACTAATACACGGAATGTAAACTTGGCTACACAGGAACTGAATTACAAAACAGAACAGGGTCTCAAATTTAGAAACCCAACTTATGCTTGCTTAAGGGGAAAGGTGAGTTGGGGTGCTGCATAAAACCAGAGATTGAAATGAGCACAGATAAAGTTCCTTAAGCCAAATATGGAATAGACAAGAGCTACTCCTTGCTCAACGAAATGGACTCAACACCCCATATTAAATGCCTAAGAGTGTACCTGACTAGGAAGTATCTTAAAACCTATGGATTGCTATGTCTCTGAAAGAGAATCAAGTGTGTGTACAGGGGCATAAACGCAGCAGTGATAGGATTGGAGAGGTTCGGTGAGCAAATGAAGACCCTTTGAAGTCATATTGCATGGTACCCATTCCACGGGTCTCAACTCTCCAGGTTTAAGGTATTCTTCCTTCAGCTAAAACATGCATGTGGAACCCAGAGTATGATCAACCGTGTGATCGGGAGACGTGTTCCAATATGTCTCAGTTTTCGTCCCCTGGTACTCGGGTGCAACATTCCAGACGCTTTACTAACACTCTCCCGACTTGGAGAGTCAGTGCCTTTAACCTCCTGTTTGGCCCAGTTTGCAATTTCTGCGGAAGATGAACAGGAATAGGGAGAACCAATGACAGACTAGCTGGAGGTGTCTGGACGGGCAAATTTAACTCTCATTTCCCACCAGGAAGAGGAATTAACCAAAGGCTCAGCGTGCCGTGCCGGAACCAGATTAGGGCCTGAAGCCATCCTGCGGTGTTGCGGCCAGCTCACGAGAAAGCGAGTTGAAGAAAGGAGCTCAGGGGCACTGTAATTCACAAACCTGCAGAGTTATAAATGACAGCTATCGTCCAAAAATATACTGAAGTAAGGCTGCCAAGAGGACTTGAAAGCGGGGCAGAATTGCAGGAAACCGATTTCAGGAGGTAGACTGGAATTGCATTTAAAGCATAGGAAAAGAGGCAGAACGTCCACAATGATGCACTTGGCCAAAAAGGGCGTATGCGTTTTTTCCTGAATATATTCAGGAAAAAACGCATACGCCCTTTTTGGCCAACCAAGCAAGGTTGCAAAGGAAATCTGCACTACAATGAAGTCTCACTTCCCCCCGGTCAAAAGGGCCATCTGAAAAAAGTGTAAAATCCAGAAAGGCAGGACAGGCCATGGAGAACTGGGAGCCTTGTTATGCTGATGGGCGGGATGTCAATTGCCAACAGCCACTCGGGAGAAGTGTATGGTGTTTCCTGAAACATCTAAAAAAACAAAGCAACAGAGCCTAGGGCACTTCCACTTATGGTCCTATAGCTTAGGGAAATTAAAATCAAAAGACACAGCCACCCCAAAGGTTGGGACGGCTCTGTTTACAAGAACCTGGTTTACGGTACAAGTTCAATATCACAGAAAGTGAAAAATGGATAAAGAAGTTGTGGTACTTACGTACAATGCAATATCACTCAGCAATGAAATCTATGTCATCAGGCCCGTAGCAGCATAATGAGTGGATTCAGGTACGATGATTCTAACTGAAATAAGTCACACAGAAAAAGAAACATCATAAGATATCACTAATACACGGAATGTAACCTTGGCTACACAGGAACTGAATTACAAAACAGAACAGGGTCTCAAATTTAGAAACCCAACTTATGCTTGCTTAAGGGGAAAGGTGAGTTGGGGTGCTGCATAAAACCAGAGATTGAAATGAGCACAGATAAAGTTCCTTAAGCCAAATATGGAATAGACAAGAGCTACTCCTTGCTCAACGAAATGGACTCAACACCCCATATTAAATGCCTAAGAGTGTACCTGACTAGGAAGTATCTTAAAACCTATGGATTGCTATGTCTCTGAAAGAGAATCAAGTGTGTGTACAGGGGCATAAACGCAGCAGTGATAGGATTGGAGAGGTTCGGTGAGCAAATGAAGACCCTTTGAAGTCATATTGCATGGTACCCATTCCACGGGTCTCAACTCTCCAGGTTGAAGGTATTCTTCCTTCAGCTAAAACATGCATGTGGAACCCAGAGTATGATCAACCGTGTGATCGGGAGACGTGTTCCAATATGTCTCAGTTTTCGTCCCCTGGTACTCGGGTGCAACATTCCAGACGCTTTACTAACACTCTCCCGACTTGGAGAGTCAGTGCCTTTAACCTCCTGTTTGGCCCAGTTTGCAATTTCTGCGGAAGATGAACAGGAATAGGGAGAACCAATGACAGACTAGCTGGAGGTGTCTGGACGGGCAAATTTAACTCTCATTTCCCACCAGGAAGAGGAATTAACCAAAGGCTCAGCGTGCCGTGCCGGAACCAGATTAGGGCCTGAAGCCATCCTGCGGTGTTGCGGCCAGCTCACGAGAAAGCGACTTGAAGAAAGGAGCTCAGGGGCACTGTAATTCACAAACCTGCAGAGTTATAAATGACAGCTATCGTCCAAAAATATACTGAAGTAAGGCTGCCAAGAGGACTTGAAAGCGGGGCAGAATTGCAGGAAACCGATTTCAGGAGGTAGACTGGAATTGCATTGAAAGCATAGGAAAAGAGGCAGAACGTCCACAATGATGCACTTGGCCAAAAAGGGCGTATGCGTTTTTTCCTGAATATATTCAGGAAAAAACGCATACGCCCTTTTTGGCCAACCAAGCAAGGTTGCAAAGGAAATCTGCACTACAATGAAGTCTCACTTCCCCCCGGTCAAAAGGGCCATCTGAAAAAAGTGTAAAATCCAGAAAGGCAGGACAGGCCATGGAGAACTGGGAGCCTTGTTATGCTGATGGGCGGGATGTCAATTGCCAACAGCCACTCGGGAGAAGTGTATGGTGTTTCCTGAAACATCTAAAAAACAAAGCAACAGAGCCTAGGGCACTTCCACTTATGGTCCTATAGCTTAGGGAAATTAAAATCAAAAGACACAGCCACCCCAAAGGTTGGGACAGCTCTGTTTACAAGAACCTGGTTTACGGTACAAGTTCAATATCGCAGAAAGTGAAAAATGGATAAAGAAGTTGTGGTACTTACGTACAATGCAATATCACTCAGCAATGAAATCTATGTCATCAGGCCCGTAGCAGCATAATGAGTGGATTCAGGTACGATGATTCTAACTGAAATAAGTCACACAGAAAAAGAAACATCATAAGATATCACTAATACACGGAATGTAAACTTGGCTACACAGGAACTGAATTACAAAACAGAACGGGGTCTCAAATTTAGAAACCCAACTTATGCTTGCTTAAGGGGAAAGGTGAGTTGGGGTGCTGCATAAAACCAGAGATTGAAATGAGCACAGATAAAGTTCCTTAAGCCAAATATGGAATAGACAAGAGCTACTCCTTGCTCAACGAAATGGACTCAACACCCCATATTAAATGCCTAAGAGTGTACCTGACTAGGAAGTATCTTAAAACCTATGGATTGCTATGTCTCTGAAAGAGAATCAAGTGTGTGTACAGGGGCATAAACGCAGCAGTGATAGGATTGGAAAGGTTCGGTGAGCAAATGAAGACCCTTTGAAGTCATATTGCATGGTACCCATTCCACGGGTCTCAACTCTCCAGGTTTAAGGTACTCTTCCTTCAGCTAAAACATGCATGTGGAACCCAGAGTATGATCAACCGTGTGATCGGGAGACGTGTTCCAATATGTGTCAGTTTTCGTCCCCTGGTACTCGGGTGCAACATTCCAGACGCTTTACTAACACTCTCCCGACTTGGAGAGTCAGTGCCTTTAACCTCCTGTTTGGCCCAGTTTGCAATTTCTGCGGAAGATGAACAGGAATAGGGAGAACCAATGACAGACTAGCTGGAGGTGTCTGGACGGGCAAATTTAACTCTCATTTCCCACCAGGAAGAGGAATTAACCAAAGGCTCAGCGTGCCGTGCCGGAACCAGATTAGGGCCTGAAGCCATCCTGCGGTGTTGCGGCCAGCTCACGAGAAAGCGAGTTGAAGAAAGGAGCTCAGGGGCACTGTAATTCACAAACCTGCAGAGTTATAAATGACAGCTATCGTCCAAAAATATACTGAAGTAAGGCTGCCAAGAGGACTTGAAAGCGGGGCAGAATTGCAGGAAACCGATTTCAGAAGGTAGACTGGAATTGCATTGAAAGCATAGGAAAAGAGGCAGAACGTCCACAATGATGCACTTGGCCAAAAAGGGCGTATGCGTTTTTTCCTGAATATATTCAGGAAAAAACGCATACGCCCTTTTTGGCCAACCAAGCAAGGTTGCAAAGGAAATCTGCACTACAATGAAGTCTCACTTCCCCCCGGTCAAAAGGGCCATCTGAAAAAAGTGTAAAATCCAGAAAGGCAGGACAGGCCATGGAGAACTGGGAGCCTTGTTATGCTGATGGGCGGGATGTAAATTGCCAACAGCCACTCGGGAGAAGTGTATGGTGTTTCCTGAAACATCTAAAAAACAAAGCAACAGAGCCTAGGGCACTTCCACTTATGGTCCTATAGCTTAGGGAAATTAAAATCAAAAAGACACAGCCACCCCAAAGGTTGGGACGGCTCTGTTTACAAGAACCTGGTTTACGGTACAAGTTCAATATCGCAGAAAGTGAAAAATGGATAAAGAAGTTGTGGTACTTACGTACAATGCAGTATCACTCAGCAATGAAATCTATGTCATCAGGCCCGTAGCAGCATAATGAGTGGATTCAGGTACGATGATTCTAACTGAAATAAGTCACACAGGAAAAGAAACATCATAAGATATGACTAATACACGGAATGTAACCTTGACTACACAGGAACTGAATTACAAAACAGAACAGGGTCTCAAATTTAGAAACCCAACTTATGCTTGCTTAAGGGGAAAGGTGAGTTGGGGTGCTGCATAAAACCAGAGATTGAAATGAGCACAGATAAAGTTCCTTAAGCCAAATATGGAATAGACAAGAGCTACTCCTTGCTCAACGAAATGGACTCAACACCCCATATTAAATGCCTAAGAGTGTACCTGACTAGGAAGTATCTTAAAACCTATGGATTGCTATGTCTCTGAAAGAGAATCAAGTGTGTGTACAGGGGCATAAACGCAGCAGTGATAGGATTGGAGAGGTTCGGTGAGCAAATGAAGACCCTTTGAAGTCATATTGCATGGTACCCATTCCACGGGTCTCAACTCTCCAGGTTTAAGGTATTCTTCCTTCAGCTAAAACATGCATGTGGAACCCAGAGAATGATCAACCGTGTGATCGGGAGACGTGTTCCAATATGTGTCAGTTTTCGTCCCCTGGTACTCGGGTGCAACATTCCAGACGCTTTACTAACACTCTCCCGACTTGGAGAGTCAGTGCCTTTAACCTCCTGTTTGGCCCAGTTTGCAATTTCTGCGGAAGATGAACAGGAATAGGGAGAACCAATGACAGACTAGCTGGAGGTGTCTGGACGGGCAAATTTAACTCTCATTTCCCACCAGGAAGAGGAATTAACCAAAGGCTCAGCGTGCTGTGCCGGAACCAGATTAGGGCCTGAAGCCATCCTGCGGTGTTGCGGCCAGCTCACGAGAAAGCGAGTTGAAGAAAGGAGCTCAGGGGCACTGTAATTCACAAACCTGCAGAGTTATAAATGACAGCTATCGTCCAAAAATATACTGAAGTAAGGCTGCCAAGAGGACTTGAAAGCGGGGCAGAATTGCAGGAAACCGATTTCAGGAGGTAGACTGGAATTGCATTGAAAGCATAGGAAAAGAGGCAGAACGTCCACAATGATGCACTTGGCCAAAAAGGGCGTATGCGTTTTTTCCTGAATATATTCAGGAAAAAACGCATACGCCCTTTTTGGCCAACCAAGCAAGGTTGCAAAGGAATCTGCACTACAATGAAGTCTCACTTCCCCCCGGTCAAAAGGGCCATCTGAAAAAAGTGTAAAATCCAGAAAGGCAGGACAGGCCATGGAGAACTGGGAGCCTTGTTATGCTGATGGGCGGGATGTCAATTGCCAACAGCCACTCTGGAGAAGTGTATGGTGTTTCCTGAAACATCTAAAAAACAAAGCAACAGAGCCTAGGGCACTTCCACTTATGGTCCTATAGCTTAGGGAAATTAAAATCAAAAGACACAGCCACCCCAAAGGTTGGGACAGCTCTGTTTACAAGAACCTGGTTTACAGTACAAGTTCAATATCGCAGAAAGTGAAAAATGGATAAAGAAGTTGTGGTACTTACGTACAATGCAATATCACTCAGCAATGAAATCTATGTCATCAGGCCCGTAGCAGCATAATGAGTGGATTCAGGTACGATGATTCTAACTGAAATAAGTCACACAGAAAAAGAAACATCATAAGATATCACTAATACACGGAATGTAACCTTGGCTACACAGGAACTGAATTCCAAAACAGAACAGGGTCTCAAATTTAGAAACCCAACTTATGCTTGCTTAAGGGGAAAGGTGAGTTGGGGTGCTGCATAAAACCAGAGATTGAAATGAGCACAGATAAAGTTCCTTAAGCCAAATATGGAATAGACAAGAGCTACTCCTTGCTCAACGAAATGGACTCAACACCCCATATTAAATGCCTAAGAGTGTACCTGACTAGGAAGTATCTTAAAACCTATGGATTGCTATGTCTCTGAAAGAGAATCAAGTGTGTGTACAGGGGCATAAACGCAGCAGTGATAGGATTGGAGAGGTTCGGTGAGCAAATGAAGACCCTTTGAAGTCATATTGCATGGTACCCATTCCACGGGTCTCAACTCTCCAGGTTTAAGGTATTCTTCCTTCAGCTAAAACATGCATGTGGAACCCAGAGAATGATCAACCGTGTGATCGGGAGACGTGTTACAATATGTCTCAGTTTTCGTCACCTGGTACTCGGGTGCAACATTCCAGACGCTTTACTAACACTCTCCCGACTTGGAGAGTCAGTGCCTTTAACCTCCTGTTTGGCCCAGTTTGCAATTTCTGCGGAAGATGAACAGGAATAGGGAGAACCAATGACAGACTAGCTGGAGGTGTCTGGACGGGCAAATTTAACTCTCATTTCCCACCAGGAAGAGGAATTAACCAAAGGCTCAGCGTGCTGTGCCGGAACCAGATTAGGGCCTGAAGCCATCCTGCGGTGTTGCGGCCAGCTCACGAGAAAGCGAGTTGAAGAAAGGAGCTCAGGGGCACTGTAATTCACAAACCTGCAGAGTTATAAATGACAGCTATCGTCCAAAAATATACTGAAGTAAGGCTGCCAAGAGGACTTGAAAGCGGGGCAGAATTGCAGGAAACCGATTTCAGGAGGTAGACTGGAATTGCATTGAAAGCATAGGAAAAGAGGCAGAACGTCCACAATGATGCACTTGGCCAAAAAGGGCGTATGCTTTTTTTCCTGAATATATTCAGGAAAAAACGCATACGCCCTTTTTGGCCAACCAAGCAAGGTTGCAAAGGAATCTGCACTACAATGAAGTCTCACTTCCCCCCGGTCAAAAGGGCCATCTGAAAAAAGTGTAAAATCCAGAAAGGCAGGACAGGCCATGGAGAACTGGGAGCCTTGTTATGCTGATGGGCGGGATGTCAATTGCCAACAGCCACTCTGGAGAAGTGTATGGTGTTTCCTGAAACATCTAAAAAACAAAGCAACAGAGCCTAGGGCACTTCCACTTATGGTCCTATAGCTTAGGGAAATTAAAATCAAAAGACACAGCCACCCCAAAGGTTGGGACGGCTCTGTTTACAAGAACCTGGTTTACAGTACAAGTTCAATATCGCAGAAAGTGAACAATGGATAAAGAAGTTGTGGTACTTACGTACAATGCAATATCACTCAGCAATGAAATCTATGTCATCAGGCCCGTAGCAGCATAATGAGTGGATTCAGGTACGATGATTCTAACTGAAATAAGTCACACAGAAAAAGAAACATCATAAGATATCACTAATACACGGAATGTAAACTTGGCTACACAGGAACTGAATTACAAAACAGAACAGGGTCTCAAATTTAGAAACCCAACTTATGCTTGCTTAAGGGGAAAGGTGAGTTGGGGTGCTGCATAAAACCAGAGATTGAAATGAGCACAGATAAAGTTCCTTAAGCCAAATATGGAATAGACAAGAGCTACTCCTTGCTCAACGAAATGGGCTCAACACCCCATATTAAATGCCTAAGAGTGTACCTGACTAGGAAGTATCTTAAAACCTATGGATTGCTATGTCTCTGAAAGAGAATCAAGTGTGTGTACAGGGGCATAAACGCAGCAGTGATAGGATTGGAGAGGTTCGGTGAGCAAATGAAGACCCTTTGAAGTCATATTGCATGGTACCCATTCCACGGGTCTCAACTCTCCAGGTTTAAGGTATTCTTCCTTCAGCTAAAACATGCATGTGGAACCCAGATATGATCAACCGTGTGATCGGGAGACGTGTTCCAATATGTGTCAGTTTTCGTCCCCTGGTACTCGGGTGCAACATTCCAGACGCTTTACTAACACTCTCCCGACTTGGAGAGTCAGTGCCTTTAACCTCCTGTTTGGCCCAGTTTGCAATTTCTGCGGAAGATGAACAGGAATAGGGAGAACCAATGACAGACTAGCTGGAGGTGTCTGGACGGGCAAATTTAACTCTCATTTCCCACCAGGAAGAGGAATTAACCAAAGGCTCAGCGTGCCGTGCCGGAACCAGATTAGGGCCTGAAGCCATCCTGCGGTGTTGCGGCCAGCTCACGAGAAAGCGAGTTGAAGAAAGGAGCTCAGGGGCACTGTAATTCACAAACCTGCAGAGTTATAAATGACAGCTATCGTCCAAAAATATACTGAAGTAAGGCTGCCAAGAGGACTTGAAAGCGGGGCAGAATTGCAGGAA
Source organism: Lagenorhynchus albirostris (assembly GCF_949774975.1). NCBI lineage: Eukaryota > Metazoa > Chordata > Mammalia > Artiodactyla > Delphinidae > Lagenorhynchus > Lagenorhynchus albirostris. The sequence goes on along the minus strand of NW_026783445.1, from coordinate 845,320 downwards.
ACCGATTTCAGGAGGTAGACTGGAATTGCATTGAAAGCATAGGAAAAGAGGCAGAACGTCCACAATGATGCACTTGGCCAAAAAGGGCGTATGCGTTTTTTCCTGAATATATTCAGGAAAAAACGCATACGCCCTTTTTGGCCAACCAAGCAAGGTTGCAAAGGAAATCTGCACTACAATGAAGTCTCACTTCCCCCCGGTCAAAAGGGCCATCTGAAAAAAGTGTAAAATCCAGAAAGGCAGGACAGGCCATGGAGAACTGGGAGCCTTGTTATGCTGATGGGCGGGATGTCAATTGCCAACAGCCACTCGGGAGAAGTGTATGGTGTTTCCTGAAACATCTAAAAAACAAAGCAACAGAGCCTAGGGCACTTCCACTTATGGTCCTATAGCTTAGGGAAATTAAAATCAAAAGACACAGCCACCCCAAAGGTTGGGACGGCTCTGTTTACAAGAACCTGGTTTACGGTACAAGTTCAATATCACAGAAAGTGAAAAATGGATAAAGAAGTTGTGGTACTTACGTACAATGCAATATCACTCAGCAATGAAATCTATGTCATCAGGCCCGTAGCAGCATAATGAGTGGATTCAGGTACGATGATTCTAACTGAAATAAGTCACACAGAAAAAGAAACATCATAAGATATCACTAATACACGGAATGTAAACTTGGCTACACAGGAACTGAATTACAAAACAGAACAGGGTCTCAAATTTAGAAACCCAACTTATGCTTGCTTAAGGGGAAAGGTGAGTTGGGGTGCTGCATAAAACCAGAGATTGAAATGAGCACAGATAAAGTTCCTTAAGCCAAATATGGAATAGACAAGAGCTACTCCTTGCTCAACGAAATGGACTCAACACCCCATATTAAATGCCTAAGAGTGTACCTGACTAGGAAGTATCTTAAAACCTATGGATTGCTATGTCTCTGAAAGAGAATCAAGTGTGTGTACAGGGGCATAAACGCAGCAGTGATAGGATTGGAGAGGTTCGGTGAGCAAATGAAGACCCTTTGAAGTCATATTGCATGGTACCCATTCCACGGGTCTCAACTCTCCAGGTTTAAGGTATTCTTCCTTCAGCTAAAACATGCATGTGGAACCCAGAGTATGATCAACCGTGTGATCGGGAGACGTGTTCCAATATGTGTCAGTTTTCGTCCCCTGGTACTCGGGTGCAACATTCCAGACGCTTTACTAACACTCTCCCGACTTGGAGAGTCAGTGCCTTTAACCTCCTGTTTGGCCCAGTTTGCAATTTCTGCGGAAGATGAACAGGAATAGGGAGAACCAATGACAGACTAGCTGGAGGTGTCTGGACGGGCAAATTTAACTCTCATTTCCCACCAGGAAGAGGAATTAACCAAAGGCTCAGCGTGCCGTGCCGGAACCAGATTAGGGCCTGAAGCCATCCTGCGGTGTTGCGGCCAGCTCACGAGAAAGCGAGTTGAAGAAAGGAGCTCAGGGGCACTGTAATTCACAAACCTGCAGAGTTATAAATGACAGCTATCGTCCAAAAATATACTGAAGTAAGGCTGCCAAGAGGACTTGAAAGCGGGGCAGAATTGCAGGAAACCGATTTCAGGAGGTAGACTGGAATTGCATTGAAAGCATAGGAAAAGAGGCAGAACGTCCACAATGATGCACTTGGCCAAAAAGGGCGTATGCGTTTTTTCCTGAATATATTCAGGAAAAAACGCATACGCCCTTTTTGGCCAACCAAGCAAGCTTGCAAAGGAAATCTGCACTACAATGAAGTCTCACTTCCCCCCGGTCAAAAGGGCCATCTGAAAAAAGTGTAAAATCCAGAAAGGCAGGACAGGCCATGGAGAACTGGGAGCCTTGTTATGCTGATGGGCGGGATGTAAATTGCCAACAGCCACTCGGGAGAAGTGTATGGTGTTTCCTGAAACATCTAAAAAACAAAGCAACAGAGCCTAGGGCACTTCCACTTATGGTCCTATAGCTTAGGGAAATTAAAATCAAAAGACACAGCCACCTCAAAGGTTGGGACGGCTCTGTTTACAAGAACCTGGTTTACGGTACAAGTTCAATATCGCAGAAAGTCAAAAATGGATAAAGAAGTTGTGGTACTTACGTACAATGCAATATCACTCAGCAATGAAATCTATGTCATCAGGCCCGTAGCAGCATAATGAGTGGATTCAGGTACGATGATTCTAACTGAAATAAGTCACACAGAAAAAGAAACATCATAAGATATCACTAATACACGGAATGTAAACTTGGCTACACAGGAACTGAATTACAAAACAGAACAGGGTCTCAAATTTAGAAACCCAACTTATGCTTGCTTAAGGGGAAAGGTGAGTTGGGGTGCTGCATAAAACCAGAGATTGAAATGAGCACAGATAAAGTTCCTTAAGCCAAATATGGAATAGACAAGAGCTACTCCTTGCTCAACGAAATGGACTCAACACCCCATATTAAATGCCTAAGAGTGTACCTGACTAGGAAGTATCTTAAAACCTATGGATTGCTATGTCTCTGAAAGAGAATCAAGCGTGTGTACAGGGGCATAAACGCAGCAGTGATAGGATTGGAGAGGTTCGGTGAGCAAATGAAGACCCTTTGAAGTCATATTGCATGGTACCCATTCCACGGGTCTCAACTCTCCAGGTTTAAGGTATTCTTCCTTCAGCTAAAACATGCATGTGGAACCCAGAGTATGATCAACCGTGTGATCGGGAGACGTGTTCCAATATGTGTCAGTTTTCGTCCCCTGGTACTCGGGTGCAACATTCCAGACGCTTTACTAACACTCTCCCGACTTGGAGAGTCAGTGCCTTTAACCTCCTGTTTGGCCCAGTTTGCAATTTCTGCGGAAGATGAACAGGAATAGGGAGAACCAATGACAGACTAGCTGGAGGTGTCTGGACGGGCAAATTTAACTCTCATTTCCCACCAGGAAGAGGAATTAACCAAAGGCTCAGCGTGCCGTGCCGGAACCAGATTAGGGCCTGAAGCCATCCTGCGGTGTTGCGGCCAGCTCACGAGAAAGCGAGTTGAAGAAAGGAGCTCAGGGGCACTGTAATTCACAAACCTGCAGAGTTATAAATGACAGCTATCGTCCAAAAATATACTGAAGTAAGGCTGCCAAGAGGACTTGAAAGCGGGGCAGAATTGCAGGAAACCGATTTCAGGAGGTAGACTGGAATTGCATTGAAAGCATAGGAAAAGAGGCAGAACGTCCACAATGATGCACTTGGCCAAAAAGGGCGTATGCGTTTTTTCCTGAATATATTCAGGAAAAAACGCATACGCCCTTTTTGGCCAACCAAGCAAGGTTGCAAAGGAAATCTGCACTACAATGAAGTCTCACTTCCCCCCGGTCAAAAGGGCCATCTGAAAAAAGTGTAAAATCCAGAAAGGCAGGACAGGCCATGGAGAACTGGGAGCCTTGTTATGCTGATGGGCGGGATGTCAATTGCCAACAGCCACTCGGGAGAAGTGTATGGTGTTTCCTGAAACATCTAAAAAACAAAGCAACAGAGCCTAGGGCACTTCCACTTATGGTCCTATAGCTTAGGGAAATTAAAATCAAAAGACACAGCCACCCCAAAGGTTGGGACGGCTCTGTTTACAAGAACCTGGTTTACGGTACAAGTTCAATATCGCAGAAAGTGAAAAATGGATAAAGAAGTTGTGGTACTTACGTACAATGCAATATCACTCAGCAATGAAATCTATGTCATCAGGCCCATAGCAGCATAATGAGTGGATTCAGGTACGATGATTCTAACTGAAATAAGTCACACAGAAAAAGAAACATCATAAGATATCACTAATACACGGAATGTAAACTTGGCTACACAGGAACTCAATTACAAAACAGAACAGGGTCTCAAATTTAGAAACCCAACTTATGCTTGCTTAAGGGGAAAGGTGAGTTGGGGTGCTGCATAAAACCAGAGATTGAAATGAGCACAGATAAAGTTCCTTAAGCCAAATATGGAATAGACAAGAGCTACTCCTTGCTCAACGAAATGGACTCAACACCCCATATTAAATGCCTAAGAGTGTACCTGACTAGGAAGTATCTTAAAACCTATGGATTGCTATGTCTCTGAAAGAGAATCAAGTGTGTGTACAGGGGCATAAACGCAGCAGTGATAGGATTGGAGAGGTTCGGTGAGCAAATGAAGACCCTTTGAAGTCATATTGCATGGTACCCATTCCACGGGTCTCAACTCTCCAGGTTTAAGGTATTCTTCCTTCAGCTAAAACATGCATGTGGAACCCAGAGTATGATCAACCATGTGATCGGGAGACGTGTTCCAATATGTGTCAGTTTTCGTCCCCTGGTACTCGGGTGCAACATTCCAGACGCTTTACTAACACTCTCCCGACTTGGAGAGTCAGTGCCTTTAACCTCCTGTTTGGCCCAGTTTGCAATTTCTGCGGAAGATGAACAGGAATAGGGAGAACCAATGACAGACTAGCTGGAGGTGTCTGGACGGGCAAATTTAACTCTCATTTCCCACCAGGAAGAGGAATTAACCAAAGGCTCAGCGTGCCGTGCCGGAACCAGATTAGGGCCTGAAGCCATCCTGCGGTGTTGCGGCCAGCTCACGAGAAAGCGAGTTGAAGAAAGGAGCTCAGGGGCACTGTAATTCACAAACCTGCAGAGTTATAAATGACAGCTATCGTCCAAAAATATACTGAAGTAAGGCTGCCAAGAGGACTTGAAAGCGGGGCAGAATTGCAGGAAACCGATTTCAGGAGGTAGACTGGAATTGCATTTAAAGCATAGGAAAAGAGGCAGAACGTCCACAATGATGCACTTGGCCAAAAAGGGCGTATGCGTTTTTTCCTGAATATATTCAGGAAAAAACGCATACGCCCTTTTTGGCCAACCAAGCAAGGTTGCAAAGGAAATCTGCACTACAATGAAGTCTCACTTCCCCCCGGTCAAAAGGGCCATCTGAAAAAAGTGTAAAATCCAGAAAGGCAGGACAGGCCATGGAGAACTGGGAGCCTTGTTATGCTGATGGGCGGGATGTCAATTGCCAACAGCCACTCGGGAGAAGTGTATGGTGTTTCCTGAAACATCTAAAAAACAAAGCAACAGAGCCTAGGGCACTTCCACTTATGGTCCTATAGCTTAGGGAAATTAAAATCAAAAGACACAGCCACCCCAAAGGTTGGGACGGCTCTGTTTACAAGAACCTGGTTTACGGTACAAGTTCAATATCGCAGAAAGTGAACAATGGATAAAGAAGTTGTGGTACTTACGTACAATGCAGTATCACTCAGCAATGAAATCTATGTCATCAGGCCCGTAGCAGCATAATGAGTGGATTCAGGTACGATGATTCTAACTGAAATAAGTCACACAGGAAAAGAAACATCATAAGATATCACTAATACACGGAATGTAACCTTGGCTACACAGGAACTGAATTACAAAACAGAACAGGGTCTCAAATTTAGAAACCCAACTTATGCTTGCTTAAGGGGAAAGGTGAGTTGGGGTGCTGCATAAAACCAGAGATTGAAATGAGCACAGATAAAGTTCCTTAAGCCAAATATGGAATAGACAAGAGCTACTCCTTGCTCAACGAAATGGACTCAACACCCCATATTAAATGCCTAAGAGTGTACCTGACTAGGAAGTATCTTAAAACCTATGGATTGCTATGTCTCTGAAAGAGAATCAAGCGTGTGTACAGGGGCATAAACGCAGCAGTGATAGGATTGGAGAGGTTCGGTGAGCAAATGAAGACCCTTTGAAGTCATATTGCATGGTACCCATTCCACGGGTCTCAACTCTCCAGGTTGAAGGTATTCTTCCTTCAGCTAAAACATGCATGTGGAACCCAGAGTATGATCAACCATGTGATCGGGAGACGTGTTCCAATATGTGTCAGTTTTCGTCCCCTGGTACTCGGGTGCAACATTCCAGACGCTTTACTAACACTCTCCCGACTTGGAGAGTCAGTGCCTTTAACCTCCTGTTTGGCCCAGTTTGCAATTTCTGCGGAAGATGAACAGGAATAGGGAGAACCAATGACAGACTAGCTGGAGGTGTCTGGACGGGCAAATTTAACTCTCATTTCCCACCAGGAAGAGGAATTAACCAAAGGCTCAGCGTGCCGTGCCGGAACCAGATTAGGGCCTGAAGCCATCCTGCGGTGTTGCGGCCAGCTCACGAGAAAGCGAGTTGAAGAAAGGAGCTCAGGGGCACTGTAATTCACAAACCTGCAGAGTTATAAATGACAGCTATCGTCCAAAAATATACTGAAGTAAGGCTGCCAAGAGGACTTGAAAGCGGGGCAGAATTGCAGGAAACCGATTTCAGGAGGTAGACTGGAATTGCATTGAAAGCATAGGAAAAGAGGCAGAACGTCCACAATGATGCACTTGGCCAAAAAGGGCGTATGCGTTTTTTCCTGAATATATTCAGGAAAAAACGCATACGCCCTTTTTGGCCAACCAAGCAAGGTTGCAAAGGAAATCTGCACTACAATGAAGTCTCACTTCCCCCCGGTCAAAAGGGCCATCTGAAAAAAGTGTAAAATCCAGAAAGGCAGGACAGGCCATGGAGAACTGGGAGCCTTGTTATGCTGATGGGCGGGATGTAAATTGCCAACAGCCACTCGGGAGAAGTGTATGGTGTTTCCTGAAACATCTAAAAAACAAAGCAACAGAGCCTAGGGCACTTCCACTTATGGTCCTATAGCTTAGGGAAATTAAAATCAAAAGACACAGCCACCCCAAAAGTTGGGACAGCTCTGTTTACAAGAACCTGGTTTACGGTACAAGTTCAATATCGCAGAAAGTGAAAAATGGATAAAGAAGTTGTGGTACTTACGTACAATGCAATATCACTCAGCAATGAAATCTATGTCATCAGGCCCGTAGCAGCATAATGAGTGGATTCAGGTACGATGATTCTAACTGAAATAAGTCACACAGAAAAAGAAACATCATAAGATATCACTAATACACGGAATGTAAACTTGGCTACACAGGAACTGAATTACAAAACAGAACAGGGTCTCAAATTTAGAAACCCAACTTATGCTTGCTTAAGGGGAAAGGTGAGTTGGGGTGCTGCATAAAACCAGAGATTGAAATGAGCACAGATAAAGTTCCTTAAGCCAAATATGGAATAGACAAGAGCTACTCCTTGCTCAACGAAATGGACTCAACACCCCATATTAAATGCCTAAGAGTGTACCTGACTAGGAAGTATCTTAAAACCTATGGATTGCTATGTCTCTGAAAGAGAATCAAGTGTGTGTACAGGGGCATAAACGCAGCAGTGATAGGATTGGAGAGGTTCGGTGAGCAAATGAAGACCCTTTGAAGTCATATTGCATGGTACCCATTCCACGGGTCTCAACTCTCCAGGTTTAAGGTATTCTTCCTTCAGCTAAAACATGCATGTGGAACCCAGAGTATGATCAACCGTGTGATCGGGAGACGTGTTCCAATATGTGTCAGTTTTCGTCCCCTGGTACTCGGGTGCAACATTCCAGACGCTTTACTAACACTCTCCCGACTTGGAGAGTCAGTGCCTTTAACCTCCTGTTTGGCCCAGTTTGCAATTTCTGCGGAAGATGAACAGGAATAGGGAGAACCAATGACAGACTAGCTGGAGGTGTCTGGACGGGCAAATTTAACTCTCATTTCCCACCAGGAAGAGGAATTAACCAAAGGCTCAGCGTGCCGTGCCGGAACCAGATTAGGGCCTGAAGCCATCCTGCGGTGTTGCGGCCAGCTCACGAGAAAGCGAGTTGAAGAAAGGAGCTCAGGGGCACTGTAATTCACAAACCTGCAGAGTTATAAATGACAGCTATCGTCCAAAAATATACTGAAGTAAGGCTGCCAAGAGGACTTGAAAGCGGGGCAGAATTGCAGGAAACCGATTTCAGGAGGTAGACTGGAATTGCATTTAAAGCATAGGAAAAGAGGCAGAACGTCCACAATGATGCACTTGGCCAAAAAGGGCGTATGCGTTTTTTCCTGAATATATTCAGGAAAAAACGCATACGCCCTTTTTGGCCAACCAAGCAAGGTTGCAAAGGAAATCTGCACTACAATGAAGTCTCACTTCCCCCCGGTCAAAAGGGCCATCTGAAAAAAGTGTAAAATCCAGAAAGGCAGGACAGGCCATGGAGAACTGGGAGCCTTGTTATGCTGATGGGCGGGATGTAAATTGCCAACAGCCACTCGGGAGAAGTGTATGGTGTTTCCTGAAACATCTAAAAAACAAAGCAACAGAGCCTAGGGCACTTCCACTTATGGTCCTATAGCTTAGGGAAATTAAAATCAAAAGACACAGCCACCCCAAAGGTTGGGACAGCTCTGTTTACAAGAACCTGGTTTACGGTACAAGTTCAATATCGCAGAAAGTGAAAAATGGATAAAGAAGTTGTGGTACTTACGTACAATGCAGTATCACTCAGCAATGAAATCTATGTCATCAGGCCCGTAGCAGCATAATGAGTGGATTCAGGTACGATGATTCTAACTGAAATAAGTCACACAGGAAAAGAAACATCATAAGATATCACTAATACACGGAATGTAACCTTGGCTACACAGGAACTGAATTACAAAACAGAACAGGGTCTCAAATTTAGAAACCCAACTTATGCTTGCTTAAGGGGAAAGGTGAGTTGGGGTGCTGCATAAAACCAGAGATTGAAATGAGCACAGATAAAGTTCCTTAAGCCAAATATGGAATAGACAAGAGCTACTCCTTGCTCAACGAAATGGACTCAACACCCCATATTAAATGCCTAAGAGTGTACCTGACTAGGAAGTATCTTAAAACCTATGGATTGCTATGTCTCTGAAAGAGAATCAAGTGTGTGTACAGGGGCATAAACGCAGCAGTGATAGGATTGGAGAGGTTCGGTGAGCAAATGAAGACCCTTTGAAGTCATATTGCATGGTACCCATTCCACGGGTCTCAACTCTCCAGGTTTAAGGTATTCTTCCTTCAGCTAAAACATGCATGTGGAACCCAGAGTATGATCAAACGTGTGATCGGGAGACGTGTTCCAATATGTGTCAGTTTTCGTCCCCTGGTACTCGGGTGCAACATTCCAGACGCTTTACTAACACTCTCCCGACTTGGAGAGTCAGTGCCTTTAACCTCCTGTTTGGCCCAGTTTGCAATTTCTGCGGAAGATGAACAGGAATAGGGAGAACCAATGACAGACTAGCTGGAGGTGTCTGGACGGGCAAATTTAACTCTCATTTCCCACCAGGAAGAGGAATTAACCAAAGGCTCAGCGTGCCGTGCCGGAACCAGATTAGGGCCTGAAGCCATCCTGCGGTGTTGCGGCCAGCTCACGAGAAAGCGAGTTGAAGAAAGGAGCTCAGGGGCACTGTAATTCACAAACCTGCAGAGTTATAAATGACAGCTATCGTCCAAAAATATACTGAAGTAAGGCTGCCAAGAGGACTTGAAAGCGGGGCAGAATTGCAGGAAACCGATTTCAGGAGGTAGACTGGAATTGCATTGAAAGCATAGGAAAAGAGGCAGAACGTCCACAATGATGCACTTGGCCAAAAAGGGCGTATGCGTTTTTTCCTGAATATATTCAGGAAAAAACGCATACGCCCTTTTTGGCCAACCAAGCAAGCTTGCAAAGGAAATCTGCACTACAATGAAGTCTCACTTCCCCCCGGTCAAAAGGGCCATCTGAAAAAAGTGTAAAATCCAGAAAGGCAGGACAGGCCATGGAGAACTGGGAGCCTTGTTATGCTGATGGGCGGGATGTAAATTGCCAACAGCCACTCGGGAGAAGTGTATGGTGTTTCCTGAAACATCTAAAAAACAAAGCAACAGAGCCTAGGGCACTTCCACTTATGGTCCTATAGCTTAGGGAAATTAAAATCAAAAGACACAGCCACCCCAAAGGTTGGGACGGCTCTGTTTACAAGAACCTGGTTTACGGTACAAGTTCAATATCGCAGAAAGTGAACAATGGATAAAGAAGTTGTGGTACTTACGTACAATGCAATATCACTCAGCAATGAAATCTATGTCATCAGGCCCGTAGCAGCATAATGAGTGGATTCAGGTATGATGATTCTAACTGAAATAAGTCACACAGAAAAAGAAACATCATAAGATATCACTAATACACGGAATGTAAACTTGGCTACACAGGAACTGAATTCCAAAACAGAACAGGGTCTCAAATTTAGAAACCCAACTTATGCTTGCTTAAGGGGAAAGGTGAGTTGGGGTGCTGCATAAAACCAGAGATTGAAATGAGCACAGATAAAGTTCCTTAAGCCAAATATGGAATAGACAAGAGCTACTCCTTGCTCAACGAAATGGACTCAACACCCCATATTAAATGCCTAAGAGTGTACCTGACTAGGAAGTATCTTAAAACCTATGGATTGCTATGTCTCTGAAAGAGAATCAAGTGTGTGTACAGGGGCATAAACGCAGCAGTGATAGGATTGGAGAGGTTCGGTGAGCAAATGAAGACCCTTTGAAGTCATATTGCATGGTACCCATTCCACGGGTCTCAACTCTCCAGGTTTAAGGTATTCTTCCTTCAGCTAAAACATGCATGTGGAACCCAGAGTATGATCAACCGTGTGATCGGGAGACGTGTTCCTATATGTCTCAGTTTTCGTCCCCTGGTACTCGGGTGCAACATTCCAGACGCTTTACTAACACTCTCCCGACTTGGAGAGTCAGTGCCTTTAACCTCCTGTTTGGCCCAGTTTGCAATTTCTGCGGAAGATGAACAGGAATAGGGAGAACCAATGACAGACTAGCTGGAGGTGTCTGGACGGGCAAATTTAACTCTCATTTCCCACCAGGAAGAGGAATTAACCAAAGGCTCAGCGTGCCGTGCCGGAACCAGATTAGGGCCTGAAGCCATCCTGCGGTGTTGCGGCCAGCTCACGAGAAAGCGAGTTGAAGAAAGGAGCTCAGGGGCACTGTAATTCACAAACCTGCAGAGTTATAAATGACAGCTATCGTCCAAAAATATACTGAAGTAAGGCTGCCAAGAGGACTTGAAAGCGGGGCAGAATTGCAGGAAACCGATTTCAGGAGGTAGACTGGAATTGCATTGAAAGCATAGGAAAAGAGGCAGAACGTCCACAATGATGCACTTGGCCAAAAAGGGCGTATGCGTTTTTTCCTGAATATATTCAGGAAAAAACGCATACGCCCTTTTTGGCCAACCAAGCAAGCTTGCAAAGGAAATCTGCACTACAATGAAGTCTCACTTCCCCCCGGTCAAAAGGGCCATCTGAAAAAAGTGTAAAATCCAGAAAGGCAGGACAGGCCATGGAGAACTGGGAGCCTTGTTATGCTGATGGGCGGGATGTAAATTGCCAACAGCCACTCGGGAGAAGTGTATGGTGTTTCCTGAAACATCTAAAAAACAAAGCAACAGAGCCTAGGGCACTTCCACTTATGGTCCTATAGCTTAGGGAAATTAAAATCAAAAGACACAGCCACCCCAAAGGTTGGGACAGCTCTGTTTACAAGAACCTGGTTTACGGTACAAGTTCAATATCGCAGAAAGTGAAAAATGGATAAAGAAGTTGTGGTACTTACGTACAATGCAGTATCACTCAGCAATGAAATCTATGTCATCAGGCCCGTAGCAGCATAATGAGTGGATTCAGGTACGATGATTCTAACTGAAATAAGTCACACAGAAAAAGAAACATCATAAGATATCACTAATACACGGAATGTAAACTTGGCTACACAGGAACTGAATTCCAAAACAGAACAGGGTCTCAAATTTAGAAACCCAACTTATGCTTGCTTAAGGGGAAAGGTGAGTTGGGGTGCTGCATAAAACCAGAGATTGAAATGAGCACAGATAAAGTTCCTTAAGCCAAATATGGAATAGACAAGAGCTACTCCTTGCTCAACGAAATGGACTCAACACCCCATATTAAATGCCTAAGAGTGTACCTGACTAGGAAGTATCTTAAAACCTATGGATTGCTATGTCTCTGAAAGAGAATCAAGTGTGTGTACAGGGGCATAAACGCAGCAGTGATAGGATTGGAGAGGTTCGGTGAGCAAATGAAGACCCTTTGAAGTCATATTGCATGGTACCCATTCCACGGGTCTCAACTCTCCAGGTTTAAGGTATTCTTCCTTCAGCTAAAACATGCATGTGGAACCCAGAGTATGATCAACCGTGTGATCGGGAGACGTGTTCCAATATGTGTCAGTTTTCGTCCCCTGGTACTCGGGTGCAACATTCCAGACGCTTTACTAACACTCTCCCGACTTGGAGAGTCAGTGCCTTTAACCTCCTGTTTGGCCCAGTTTGCAATTTCTGCGGAAGATGAACAGGAATAGGGAGAACCAATGACAGACTAGCTGGAGGTGTCTGGACGGGCAAATTTAACTCTCATTTCCCACCAGGAAGAGGAATTAACCAAAGGCTCAGCGTGCCGTGCCGGAACCAGATTAGGGCCTGAAGCCATCCTGCGGTGTTGCGGCCAGCTCACGAGAAAGCGAGTTGAAGAAAGGAGCTCAGGGGCACTGTAATTCACAAACCTGCAGAGTTATAAATGACAGCTATCGTCCAAAAATATACTGAAGTAAGGCTGCCAAGAGGACTTGAAAGCGGGGCAGAATTGCAGGAAACCGATTTCAGGAGGTAGACTGGAATTGCATTGAAAGCATAGGAAAAGAGGCAGAACGTCCACAATGATGCACTTGGCCAAAAAGGGCGTATGCGTTTTTTCCTGAATATATTCAGGAAAAAACGCATACGCCCTTTTTGGCCAACCAAGCAAGCTTGCAAAGGAAATCTGCACTACAATGAAGTCTCACTTCCCCCCGGTCAAAAGGGCCATCTGAAAAAAGTGTAAAATCCAGAAAGGCAGGACAGGCCATGGAGAACTGGGAGCCTTGTTATGCTGATGGGCGGGATGTCAATTGCCAACAGCCACTCGGGAGAAGTGTATGGTGTTTCCTGAAACATCTAAAAAACAAAGCAACAGAGCCTAGGGCACTTCCACTTATGGTCCTATAGCTTAGGGAAATTAAAATCAAAAGACACAGCCACCCCAAAGGTTGGGACGGCTCTGTTTACAAGAACCTGGTTTACGGTACAAGTTCAATATCGCAGAAAGTGAAAAATGGATAAAGAAGTTGTGGTACTTACGTACAATGCAATATCACTCAGCAATGAAATCTATGTCATCAGGCCCGTAGCAGCATAATGAGTGGATTTAGGTACGATGATTCTAACTGAAATAAGTCACACAGAAAAAGAAACATCATAAGATATCACTAATACACGGAATGTAACCTTGGCTACACAGGAACTGAATTACAAAACAGAACAGGGTCTCAAATTTAGAAACCCAACTTATGCTTGCTTAAGGGAAAAGGTGAGTTGGGGTGCTGCATAAAACCAGAGATTGAAATGAGCACAGATAAAGTTCCTTAAGCCAAATATGGAATAGACAAGAGCTACTCCTTGCTCAACGAAATGGACTCAACACCCCATATTAAATGCCTAAGAGTGTACCTGACTAGGAAGTATCTTAAAACCTATGGATTGCTATGTCTCTGAAAGAGAATCAAGTGTGTGTACAGGGGCATAAACGCAGCAGTGATAGGATTGGAGAGGTTCGGTGAGCAAATGAAGACCCTTTGAAGTCATATTGCATGGTACCCATTCCACGGGTCTCAACTCTCCAGGTTTAAGGTATTCTTCCTTCAGCTAAAACATGCATGTGGAACCCAGAGTATGATCAACCGTGTGATCGGGAGACGTGTTCCAATATGTGTCAGTTTTCGTCCCCTGGTACTCGGGTGCAACATTCCAGACGCTTTACTAACACTCTCCCGACTTGGAGAGTCAGTGCCTTTAACCTCCTGTTTGGCCCAGTTTGCAATTTCTGCGGAAGATGAACAGGAATAGGGAGAACCAATGACAGACTAGCTGGAGGTGTCTGGACGGGCAAATTTAACTCTCATTTCCCACCAGGAAGAGGAATTAACCAAAGGCTCAGCGTGCCGTGCCGGAACCAGATTAGGGCCTGAAGCCATCCTGCGGTGTTGCGGCCAGCTCACGAGAAAGCGAGTTGAAGAAAGGAGCTCAGGGGCACTGTAATTCACAAACCTGCAGAGTTATAAATGACAGCTATCGTCCAAAAATATACTGAAGTAAGGCTGCCAAGAGGACTTGAAAGCGGGGCAGAATTGCAGGAAACCGATTTCAGGAGGTAGACTGGAATTGCATTTAAAGCATAGGAAAAGAGGCAGAACGTCCACAATGATGCACTTGGCCAAAAAGGGCGTATGCGTTTTTTCCTGAATATATTCAGGAAAAAACGCATACGCCCTTTTTGGCCAACCAAGCAAGCTTGCAAAGGAAATCTGCACTACAATGAAGTCTCACTTCCCCCCGGTCAAAAGGGCCATCTGAAAAAAGTGTAAAATCCAGAAAGGCAGGACAGGCCATGGAGAACTGGGAGCCTTGTTATGCTGATGGGCGGGATGTAAATTGCCAACAGCCACTCGGGAGAAGTGTATGGTGTTTCCTGAAACATCTAAAAAACAAAGCAACAGAGCCTAGGGCACTTCCACTTATGGTCCTATAGCTTAGGGAAATTAAAATCAAAAAGACACAGCCACCCCAAAGGTTGGGACGGCTCTGTTTACAAGAACCTGGTTTACGGTACAAGTTCAATATCGCAGAAAGTGAAAAATGGATAAAGAAGTTGTGGTACTTACGTACAATGCAGTATCACTCAGCAATGAAATCTATGTCATCAGGCCCGTAGCAGCATAATGAGTGGATTCAGGTACGATGATTCTAACTGAAATAAGTCACACAGGAAAAGAAACATCATAAGATATCACTAATACACGGAATGTAACCTTGGCTACACAGGAACTGAATTACAAAACAGAACAGGGTCTCAAATTTAGAAACCCAACTTATGCTTGCTTAAGGGGAAAGGTGAGTTGGGGTGCTGCATAAAACCAGAGATTGAAATGAGCACAGATAAAGTTCCTTAAGCCAAATATGGAATAGACAAGAGCTACTCCTTGCTCAACGAAATGGACTCAACACCCCATATTAAATGCCTAAGAGTGTACCTGACTAGGAAGTATCTTAAAACCTATGGATTGCTATGTCTCTGAAAGAGAATCAAGTGTGTGTACAGGGGCATAAAGGCAGCAGTGATAGGATTGGAGAGGTTCGGTGAGCAAATGAAGACCCTTTGAAGTCATATTGCATGGTACCCATTCCACGGGTCTCAACTCTCCAGTTTTAACGTATTCTTCCTTCAGCTAAAACATGCATGTGGAACCCAGAGTATGATCAACCGTGTGATCGGGAGACGTGTTCCAATATGTGTCAGTTTTCGTCCCCTGGTACTCAGGTGCAACATTCCAGACGCTTTACTAACACTCTCCCGACTTGGAGAGTCAGTGCCTTTAACCTCCTGTTTGGCCCAGTTTGCAATTTCTGCGGAAGATGAACAGGAATAGGGAGAACCAATGACAGACTAGCTGGAGGTGTCTGGACGGGCAAATTTAACTCTCATTTCCCACCAGGAAGAGGAATTAACCAAAGGCTCAGCGTGCCGTGCCGGAACCAGATTAGGGCCTGAAGCCATCCTGCGGTGTTGCGGCCAACTCACGAGAAAGCGAGTTGAAGAAAGGAGCTCAGGGGCACTGTAATTCACAAACCTGCAGAGTTATAAATGACAGCTATCGTCCAAAAATATACTGAAGTAAGGCTGCCAAGAGGACTTGAAAGCGGGACAGAATTGCAGGAAACCGATTTCAGGAGGTAGACTGGAATTGCATTTAAAGCATAGGAAAAGAGGCAGAACGTCCACAATGATGCACTTGGCCAAAAAGGGCGTATGCGTTTTTTCCTGAATATATTCAGGAAAAAACGCATACGCCCTTTTTGGCCAACCAAGCAAGCTTGCAAAGGAAATCTGCACTACAATGAAGTCTCACTTCCCCCCGGTCAAAAGGGCCATCTGAAAAAAGTGTAAAATCCAGAAAGGCAGGACAGGCCATGGAGAACTGGGAGCCTTGTTATGCTGATGGGCGGGATGTAAATTGCCAACAGCCACTCGGGAGAAGTGTATGGTGTTTCCTGAAACATCTAAAAAACAAAGCAACAGAGCCTAGGGCACTTCCACTTATGGTCCTATAGCTTAGGGAAATTAAAATCAAAAGACACAGCCACCCCAAAGGTTGGAACGGCTCTGTTTACAAGAACCTGGTTTACGGTACAAGTTAAATATCGCAGAAAGTGAACAATGGATAAAGAAGTTGTGGTACTTACGTACAATGCAGTATCACTCAGCAATGAAATCTATGTCATCAGGCCCGTAGCAGCATAATGAGTGGATTCAGGTACGATGATTCTAACTGAAATAAGTCACACAGAAAAAGAAACATCATAAGATATCACTAATACACGGAATGTAAACTTGGCTACACAGGAACTGAATTACAAAACAGAACAGGGTCTCAAATTTAGAAACCCAACTTATGCTTGCTTAAGGGGAAAGGTGAGTTGGGGTGCTGCATAAAACCAGAGATTGAAATGAGCACAGATAAAGTTCCTTAAGCCAAATATGGAATAGACAAGAGCTACTCCTTGCTCAACGAAATGGACTCAACACCCCATATTAAATGCCTAAGAGTGTACCTGACTAGGAAGTATCTTAAAACCTATGGATTGCTATGTCTCTGAAAGAGAATCAAGTGTGTGTACAGGGGCATAAACGCAGCAGTGATAGGATTGGAGAGGTTCGGTGAGCAAATGAAGACCCTTTGAAGTCATATTGCATGGTACCCATTCCACGGGTCTCAACTCTCCAGGTTTAAGGTATTCTTCCTTCAGCTAAAACATGCATGTGGAACCCAGAGTATGATCAACCGTGTGATCGGGAGACGTGTTCCTATATGTCTCAGTTTTCGTCCCCTGGTACTCGGGTGCAACATTCCAGACGCTTTACTAACACTCTCCCGACTTGGAGAGTCAGTGCCTTTAACCTCCTGTTTGGCCCAGTTTGCAATTTCTGCGGAAGATGAACAGGAATAGGGAGAACCAATGACAGACTAGCTGGAGGTGTCTGGACGGGCAAATTTAACTCTCATTTCCCACCAGGAAGAGGAATTAACCAAAGGCTCAGCGTGCCGTGCCGGAACCAGATTAGGGCCTGAAGCCATCCTGCGGTGTTGCGGCCAGCTCACGAGAAAGCGACTTGAAGAAAGGAGCTCAGGGGCACTGTAATTCACAAACCTGCAGAGTTATAAATGACAGCTATCGTCCAAAAATATACTGAAGTAAGGCTGCCAAGAGGACTTGAAAGCGGGGCAGAATTGCAGGAAACCGATTTCAGGAGGTAGACTGGAATTGCATTTAAAGCATAGGAAAAGAGGCAGAACGTCCACAATGATGCACTTGGCCAAAAAGGGCGTATGCGTTTTTTCCTGAATATATTCAGGAAAAAACGCATACGCCCTTTTTGGCCAACCAAGCAAGCTTGCAAAGGAAATCTGCACTACAATGAAGTCTCACTTCCCCCCGGTCAAAAGGGCCATCTGAAAAAAGTGTAAAATCCAGAAAGGCAGGACAGGCCATGGAGAACTGGGAGCCTTGTTATGCTGATGGGCGGGATGTAAATTGCCAACAGCCACTCGGGAGAAGTGTATGGTGTTTCCTGAAACATCTAAAAAACAAAGCAACAGAGCCTAGGGCACTTCCACTTATGGTCCTATAGCTTAGGGAAATTAAAATCAAAAAGACACAGCCACCCCAAAGGTTGGGACGGCTCTGTTTACAAGAACCTGGTTTACGGTACAAGTTCAATATCGCAGAAAGTGAAAAATGGATAAAGAAGTTGTGGTACTTACGTACAATGCAGTATCACTCAGCAATGAAATCTATGTCATCAGGCCCGTAGCAGCATAATGAGTGGATTCAGGTACGATGATTCTAACTGAAATAAGTCACACAGGAAAAGAAACATCATAAGATATGACTAATACACGGAATGTAACCTTGACTACACAGGAACTGAATTACAAAACAGAACAGGGTCTCAAATTTAGAAACCCAACTTATGCTTGCTTAAGGGGAAAGGTGAGTTGGGGTGCTGCATAAAACCAGAGATTGAAATGAGCACAGATAAAGTTCCTTAAGCCAAATATGGAATAGACAAGAGCTACTCCTTGCTCAACGAAATGGACTCAACACCCCATATTAAATGCCTAAGAGTGTACCTGACTAGGAAGTATCTTAAAACCTATGGATTGCTATGTCTCTGAAAGAGAATCAAGTGTGTGTACAGGGGCATAAAGGCAGCAGTGATAGGATTGGAGAGGTTCGGTGAGCAAATGAAGACCCTTTGAAGTCATATTGCATGGTACCCATTCCACGGGTCTCAACTCTCCAGTTTTAACGTATTCTTCCTTCAGCTAAAACATGCATGTGGAACCCAGAGTATGATCAACCGTGTGATCGGGAGACGTGTTCCAATATGTGTCAGTTTTCGTCCCCTGGTACTCGGGTGCAACATTCCAGACGCTTTACTAACACTCTCCCGACTTGGAGAGTCAGTGCCTTTAACCTCCTGTTTGGCCCAGTTTGCAATTTCTGCGGAAGATGAACAGGAATAGGGAGAACCAATGACAGACTAGCTGGAGGTGTCTGGACGGGCAAATTTAACTCTCATTTCCCACCAGGAAGAGGAATTAACCAAAGGCTCAGCGTGCCGTGCCGGAACCAGATTAGGGCCTGAAGCCATCCTGCGGTGTTGCGGCCAGCTCACGAGAAAGCGAGTTGAAGAAAGGAGCTCAGGGGCACTGTAATTCACAAACCTGCAGAGTTATAAATGACAGCTATCGTCCAAAAATATACTGAAGTAAGGCTGCCAAGAGGACTTGAAAGCGGGGCAGAATTGCAGGAAACCGATTTCAGGAGGTAGACTGGAATTGCATTTAAAGCATAGGAAAAGAGGCAGAACGTCCACAATGATGCACTTGGCCAAAAAGGGCGTATGCGTTTTTTCCTGAATATATTCAGGAAAAAACGCATACGCCCTTTTTGGCCAACCAAGCAAGCTTGCAAAGGAAATCTGCACTACAATGAAGTCTCACTTCCCCCCGGTCAAAAGGGCCATCTGAAAAAAGTGTAAAATCCAGAAAGGCAGGACAGGCCATGGAGAACTGGGAGCCTTGTTATGCTGATGGGCGGGATGTAAATTGCCAACAGCCACTCGGGAGAAGTGTATGGTGTTTCCTGAAACATCTAAAAAACAAAGCAACAGAGCCTAGGGCACTTCCACTTATGGTCCTATAGCTTAGGGAAATTAAAATCAAAAAGACACAGCCACCCCAAAGGTTGGGACGGCTCTGTTTACAAGAACCTGGTTTACGGTACAAGTTCAATATCGCAGAAAGTGAAAAATGGATAAAGAAGTTGTGGTACTTACGTACAATGCAGTATCACTCAGCAATGAAATCTATGTCATCAGGCCCGTAGCAGCATAATGAGTGGATTCAGGTACGATGATTCTAACTGAAATAAGTCACACAGGAAAAGAAACATCATAAGATATCACTAATACACGGAATGTAACCTTGGCTACACAGGAACTGAATTACAAAACAGAACAGGGTCTCAAATTTAGAAACCCAACTTATGCTTGCTTAAGGGGAAAGGTGAGTTGGGGTGCTGCATAAAACCAGAGATTGAAATGAGCACAGATAAAGTTCCTTAAGCCAAATATGGAATAGACAAGAGCTACTCCTTGCTCAACGAAATGGACTCAACACCCCATATTAAATGCCTAAGAGTGTACCTGACTAGGAAGTATCTTAAAACCTATGGATTGCTATGTCTCTGAAAGAGAATCAAGTGTGTGTACAGGGGCATAAACGCAGCAGTGATAGGATTGGAGAGGTTCGGTGAGCAAATGAAGACCCTTTGAAGTCATATTGCATGGTACCCATTCCACGGGTCTCAACTCTCCAGGTTTAAGGTATTCTTCCTTCAGCTAAAACATGCATGTGGAACCCAGAGTATGATCAACCGTGTGATCGGGAGACGTGTTCCAATATGTCTCAGTTTTCGTCCCCTGGTACTCGGGTGCAACATTCCAGACGCTTTACTAACACTCTCCCGACTTGGAGAGTCAGTGCCTTTAACCTCCTGTTTGGCCCAGTTTGCAATTTCTGCGGAAGATGAACAGGAATAGGGAGAACCAATGACAGACTAGCTGGAGGTGTCTGGACGGGCAAATTTAACTCTCATTTCCCACCAGGAAGAGGAATTAACCAAAGGCTCAGCGTGCCGTGCCGGAACCAGATTAGGGCCTGAAGCCATCCTGCGGTGTTGCGGCCAGCTCACGAGAAAGCGACTTGAAGAAAGGAGCTCAGGGGCACTGTAATTCACAAACCTGCAGAGTTATAAATGACAGCTATCGTCCAAAAATATACTGAAGTAAGGCTGCCAAGAGGACTTGAAAGCGGGGCAGAATTGCAGGAAACCGATTTCAGGAGGTAGACTGGAATTGCATTGAAAGCATAGGAAAAGAGGCAGAACGTCCACAATGATGCACTTGGCCAAAAAGGGCGTATGCGTTTTTTCCTGAATATATTCAGGAAAAAACGCATACGCCCTTTTTGGCCAACCAAGCAAGCTTGCAAAGGAAATCTGCACTACAATGAAGTCTCACTTCCCCCCGGTCAAAAGGGCCATCTGAAAAAAGTGTAAAATCCAGAAAGGCAGGACAGGCCATGGAGAACTGGGAGCCTTGTTATGCTGATGGGCGGGATGTAAATTGCCAACAGCCACTCGGGAGAAGTGTATGGTGTTTCCTGAAACATCTAAAAAACAAAGCAACAGAGCCTAGGGCACTTCCACTTATGGTCCTATAGCTTAGGGAAATTAAAATCAAAAGACACAGCCACCCCAAAGGTTGGGACGGCTCTGTTTACAAGAACCTGGTTTACGGTACAAGTTCAATATCGCAGAAAGTGAAAAATGGATAAAGAAGTTGTGGTACTTACGTACAATGCAGTATCACTCAGCAATGAAATCTATGTCATCAGGCCCGTAGCAGCATAATGAGTGGATTCAGGTACGATGATTCTAACTGAAATAAGTCACACAGAAAAAGAAACATCATAAGATATCACTAATACACGGAATGTAAACTTGGCTACACAGGAACTGAATTACAAAACAGAACAGGGTCTCAAATTTAGAAAACCAACTTATGCTTGCTTAAGGGCAAAGGTGAGTTGGGGTGCTGCATAAAACCAGAGATTGAAATGAGCACAGATAAAGTTCCTTAAGCCAAATATGGAATAGACAAGAGCTACTCCTTGCTCAACGAAATGGACTCAACACCCCATATTAAATGCCTAAGAGTGTACCTGACTAGGAAGTATCTTAAAACCTATGGATTGCTATGTCTCTGAAAGAGAATCAAGTGTGTGTACAGGGGCATAAACGCAGCAGTGATAGGATTGGAGAGGTTCGGTGAGCAAATGAAGACCCTTTGAAGTCATATTGCATGGTACCCATTCCACGAGTCTCAACTCTCCAGGTTTAAGGTATTCTTCCTTCAGCTAAAACATGCATGTGGAACCCAGAGTATGATCAACCGTGTGATCGGGAGACGTGTTCCAATATGTGTCAGTTTTCGTCCCCTGGTACTCGGGTGCAACATTCCAGACGCTTTACTAACACTCTCCCGACTTGGAGAGTCAGTGCCTTTAACCTCCTGTTTGGCCCAGTTTGCAATTTCTGCGGAAGATGAACAGGAATAGGGAGAACCAATGACAGACTAGCTGGAGGTGTCTGGACGGGCAAATTTAACTCTCATTTCCCACCAGGAAGAGGAATTAACCAAAGGCTCAGCGTGCCGTGCCGGAACCAGATTAGGGCCTGAAGCCATCCTGCGGTGTTGCGGCCAGCTCACGAGAAAGCGACTTGAAGAAAGGAGCTCAGGGGCACTGTAATTCACAAACCTGCAGAGTTATAAATGACAGCTATCGTCCAAATATATACTGAAGTAAGGCTGCCAAGAGGACTTGAAAGCGGGGCAGAATTGCAGGAAACCGATTTCAGGAGGTAGACTGGAATTGCATTTAAAGCATAGGAAAAGAGGCAGAACGTCCACAATGATGCACTTGGCCAAAAAGGGCGTATGCGTTTTTTCCTGAATATATTCAGGAAAAAACGCATACGCCCTTTTTGGCCAACCAAGCAAGCTTGCAAAGGAAATCTGCACTACAATGAAGTCTCACTTCCCCCCGGTCAAAAGGGCCATCTGAAAAAAGTGTAAAATCCAGAAAGGCAGGACAGGCCATGGAGAACTGGGAGCCTTGTTATGCTGATGGGCGGGATGTAAATTGCCAACAGCCACTCGGGAGAAGTGTATGGTGTTTCCTGAAACATCTAAAAAACAAAGCAACAGAGCCTAGGGCACTTCCACTTATGGTCCTATAGCTTAGGGAAATTAAAATCAAAAAGACACAGCCACCCCAAAGGTTGGGACGGCTCTCTTTACAAGAACCTGGTTTACGGTACAAGTTCAATATCGCAGAAAGTGAAAAATGGATAAAGAAGTTGTGGTACTTACGTACAATGCAGTATCACTCAGCAATGAAATCTATGTCATCAGGCCCGTAGCAGCATAATGAGTGGATTCAGGTACGATGATTCTAACTGAAATAAGTCACACAGGAAAAGAAACATCATAAGATATCACTAATACACGGAATGTAACCTTGGCTACACAGGAACTGAATTACAAAACAGAACAGGGTCTCAAATTTAGAAACCCAACTTATGCTTGCTTAAGGGGAAAGGTGAGTTGGGGTGCTGCATAAAACCAGAGATTGAAATGAGCACAGATAAAGTTCCTTAAGCCAAATATGGAATAGACAAGAGCTACTCCTTGCTCAACGAAATGGACTCAACACCCCATATTAAATGCCTAAGAGTGTACCTGACTAGGAAGTATCTTAAAACCTATGGATTGCTATGTCTCTGAAAGAGAATCAAGTGTGTGTACAGGGGCATAAACGCAGCAGTGATAGGATTGGAGAGGTTCGGTGAGCAAATGAAGACCCTTTGAAGTCATATTGCATGGTACCCATTCCACGGGTCTCAACTCTCCAGGTTTAAGGTATTCTTCCTTCAGCTAAAACATGCATGTGTAACCCAGAGTATGATCAACCGTGTGATCGGGAGACGTGTTCCAATATGTGTCAGTTTTCGTCCCCTGGTACTCGGGTGCAACATTCCAGACGCTTTACTAACACTCTCCCGACTTGGAGAGTCAGTGCCTTTAACCTCCTGTTTGGCCCAGTTTGCAATTTCTGCGGAAGATGAACAGGAATAGGGAGAACCAATGACAGACTAGCTGGAGGTGTCTGGACGGGCAAATTTAACTCTCATTTCCCACCAGGAAGAGGAATTAACCAAAGGCTCAGCGTGCCGTGCCGGAACCAGATTAGGGCCTGAAGCCATCCTGCGGTGTTGCGGCCAGCTCACGAGAAAGCGACTTGAAGAAAGGAGCTCAGGGGCACTGTAATTCACAAACCTGCAGAGTTATAAATGACAGCTATCGTCCAAAAATATACTGAAGTAAGGCTGCCAAGAGGACTTGAAAGCGGGGCAGAATTGCAGGAAACCGATTTCAGGAGGTAGACTGGAATTGCATTGAAAGCATAGGAAAAGAGGCAGAACGTCCACAATGATGCACTTGGCCAAAAAGGGCGTATGCGTTTTTTCCTGAATATATTCAGGAAAAAACGCATACGCCCTTTTTGGCCAACCAAGCAAGCTTGCAAAGGAAATCTGCACTACAATGAAGTCTCACTTCCCCCCGGTCAAAAGGGCCATCTGAAAAAAGTGTAAAATCCAGAAAGGCAGGACAGGCCATGGAGAACTGGGAGCCTTGTTATGCTGATGGGCGGGATGTCAATTGCCAACAGCCACTCGGGAGAAGTGTATGGTGTTTCCTGAAACATCTAAAAAACAAAGCAACAGAGCCTAGGGCACTTCCACTTATGGTCCTATAGCTTAGGGAAATTAAAATCAAAAGACACAGCCACCCCAAAGGTTGGGACGGCTCTGTTTACAAGAACCTGGTTTACGGTACAAGTTCAATATCGCAGAAAGTGAACAATGGATAAAGAAGTTGTGGTACTTACGTACAATGCAGTATCACTCAGCAATGAAATCTATGTCATCAGGCCCGTAGCAGCATAATGAGTGGATTCAGGTACGATGATTCTAACTGAAATAAGTCACACAGGAAAAGAAACATCATAAGATATCACTAATACACGGAATGTAACCTTGGCTACACAGGAACTGAATTACAAAACAGAACAGGGTCTCAAATTTAGAAACCCAACTTATGCTTGCTTAAGGGGAAAGGTGAGTTGGGGTGCTGCATAAAACCAGAGATTGAAATGAGCACAGATAAAGTTCCTTAAGCCAAATATGGAATAGACAAGAGCTACTCCTTGCTCAACGAAATGGACTCAACACCCCATATTAAATGCCTAAGAGTGTACCTGACTAGGAAGTATCTTAAAACCTATGGATTGCTATGTCTCTGAAAGAGAATCAAGTGTGTGTACAGGGGCATAAACGCAGCAGTGATAGGATTGGAGAGGTTCGGTGAGCAAATGAAGACCCTTTGAAGTCATATTGCATGGTACCCATTCCACGGGTCTCAACTCTCCAGGTTTAAGGTATTCTTCCTTCAGCTAAAACATGCATGTGGAACCCAGAGTATGATCAACCGTGTGATCGGGAGACGTGTTCCAATATGTCTCAGTTTTCGTCCCCTGGTACTCGGGTGCAACATTCCAGACGCTTTACTAACACTCTCCCGACTTGGAGAGTCAGTGCCTTTAACCTCCTGTTTGGCCCAGTTTGCAATTTCTGCGGAAGATGAACAGGAATAGGGAGAACCAATGACAGACTAGCTGGAGGTGTCTGGACGGGCAAATTTAACTCTCATTTCCCACCAGGAAGAGGAATTAACCAAAGGCTCAGCGTGCCGTGCCGGAACCAGATTAGGGCCTGAAGCCATCCTGCGGTGTTGCGGCCAGCTCACGAGAAAGCGACTTGAAGAAAGGAGCTCAGGGGCACTGTAATTCACAAACCTGCAGAGTTATAAATGACAGCTATCGTCCAAAAATATACTGAAGTAAGGCTGCCAAGAGGACTTGAAAGCGGGGCAGAATTGCAGGAAACCGATTTCAGGAGGTAGACTGGAATTGCATTTAAAGCATAGGAAAAGAGGCAGAACGTCCACAATGATGCACTTGGCCAAAAAGGGCGTATGCGTTTTTTCCTGAATATATTCAGGAAAAAACGCATACGCCCTTTTTGGCCAACCAAGCAAGCTTGCAAAGGAAATCTGCACTACAATGAAGTCTCACTTCCCCCCGGTCAAAAGGGCCATCTGAAAAAAGTGTAAAATCCAGAAAGGCAGGACAGGCCATGGAGAACTGGGAGCCTTGTTATGCTGATGGGCGGGATGTCAATTGCCAACAGCCACTCGGGAGAAGTGTATGGTGTTTCCTGAAACATCTAAAAAACAAAGCAACAGAGCCTAGGGCACTTCCACTTATGGTCCTATAGCTTAGGGAAATTAAAATCAAAAGACACAGCCACCCCAAAGGTTGGGACGGCTCTGTTTACAAGAACCTGGTTTACGGTACAAGTTCAATATCGCAGAAAGTGAAAAATGGATAAAGAAGTTGTGGTACTTACGTACAATGCAATATCACTCAGCAATGAAATCTATGTCATCAGGCCCGTAGCAGCATAATGAGTGGATTCAGGTACGATGATTCTAACTGAAATAAGTCACACAGAAAAAGAAACATCATAAGATATCACTAATACACGGAATGTAAACTTGGCTACACAGGAACTGAATTACAAAACAGAACAGGGTCTCAAATTTAGAAACCCAACTTATGCTTGCTTAAGGGGAAAGGTGAGTTGGGGTGCTGCATAAAACCAGAGATTGAAATGAGCACAGATAAAGTTCCTTAAGCCAAATATGGAATAGACAAGAGCTACTCCTTGCTCAACGAAATGGACTCAACACCCCATATTAAATGCCTAAGAGTGTACCTGACTAGGAAGTATCTTAAAACCTATGGATTGCTATGTCTCTGAAAGAGAATCAAGTGTGTGTACAGGGGCATAAACGCAGCAGTGATAGGATTGGAGAGGTTCGGTGAGCAAATGAAGACCCTTTGAAGTCATATTGCATGGTACCCATTCCACGGGTCTCAACTCTCCAGGTTTAAGGTATTCTTCCTTCAGCTAAAACATGCATGTGGAACCCAGAGTATGATCAACCGTGTGATCGGGAGACGTGTTCCAATATGTGTCAGTTTTCGTCCCCTGGTACTCGGGTGCAACATTCCAGACGCTTTACTAACACTCTCCCGACTTGGAGAGTCAGTGCCTTTAACCTCCTGTTTGGCCCAGTTTGCAATTTCTGCGGAAGATGAACAGGAATAGGGAGAACCAATGACAGACTAGCTGGAGGTGTCTGGACGGGCAAATTTAACTCTCATTTCCCACCAGGAAGAGGAATTAACCAAAGGCTCAGCGTGCCGTGCCGGAACCAGATTAGGGCCTGAAGCCATCCTGCGGTGTTGCGGCCAGCTCACGAGAAAGCGAGTTGAAGAAAGGAGCTCAGGGGCACTGTAATTCACAAACCTGCAGAGTTATAAATGACAGCTATCGTCCAAAAATATACTGAAGTAAGGCTGCCAAGAGGACTTGAAAGCGGGGCAGAATTGCAGGAAACCGATTTCAGGAGGTAGACTGGAATTGCATTGAAAGCATAGGAAAAGAGGCAGAACGTCCACAATGATGCACTTGGCCAAAAAGGGCGTATGCGTTTTTTCCTGAATATATTCAGGAAAAAACGCATACGCCCTTTTTGGCCAACCAAGCAAGGTTGCAAAGGAAATCTGCACTACAATGAAGTCTCACTTCCCCCCGGTCAAAAGGGCCATCTGAAAAAAGTGTAAAATCCAGAAAGGCAGGACAGGCCATGGAGAACTGGGAGCCTTGTTATGCTGATGGGCGGGATGTCAATTGCCAACAGCCACTCGGGAGAAGTGTATGGTGTTTCCTGAAACATCTAAAAAACAAAGCAACAGAGCCTAGGGCACTTCCACTTATGGTCCTATAGCTTAGGGAAATTAAAATCAAAAGACACAGCCACCCCAAAGGTTGGGACGGCTCTGTTTACAAGAACCTGGTTTACGGTACAAGTTCAATATCACAGAAAGTGAAAAATGGATAAAGAAGTTGTGGTACTTACGTACAATGCAATATCACTCAGCAATGAAATCTATGTCATCAGGCCCGTAGCAGCATAATGAGTGGATTCAGGTACGATGATTCTAACTGAAATAAGTCACACAGAAAAAGAAACATCATAAGATATCACTAATACACGGAATGTAAACTTGGCTACACAGGAACTGAATTACAAAACAGAACAGGGTCTCAAATTTAGAAACCCAACTTATGCTTGCTTAAGGGGAAAGGTGAGTTGGGGTGCTGCATAAAACCAGAGATTGAAATGAGCACAGATAAAGTTCCTTAAGCCAAATATGGAATAGACAAGAGCTACTCCTTGCTCAACGAAATGGACTCAACACCCCATATTAAATGCCTAAGAGTGTACCTGACTAGGAAGTATCTTAAAACCTATGGATTGCTATGTCTCTGAAAGAGAATCAAGTGTGTGTACAGGGGCATAAACGCAGCAGTGATAGGATTGGAGAGGTTCGGTGAGCAAATGAAGACCCTTTGAAGTCATATTGCATGGTACCCATTCCACGGGTCTCAACTCTCCAGGTTGAAGGTATTCTTCCTTCAGCTAAAACATGCATGTGGAACCCAGAGTATGATCAACCGTGTGATCGGGAGACGTGTTCCAATATGTGTCAGTTTTCGTCCCCTGGTACTCGGGTGCAACATTCCAGACGCTTTACTAACACTCTCCCCACTTGGAGAGTCAGTGCCTTTAACCTCCTGTTTGGCCCAGTTTGCAATTTCTGCGGAAGATGAACAGGAATAGGGAGAACCAATGACAGACTAGCTGGAGGTGTCTGGACGGGCAAATTTAACTCTCATTTCCCACCAGGAAGAGGAATTAACCAAAGGCTCAGCGTGCCGTGCCGGAACCAGATTAGGGCCTGAAGCCATCCTGCGGTGTTGCGGCCAGCTCACGAGAAAGCGAGTTGAAGAAAGGAGCTCAGGGGCACTGTAATTCACAAACCTGCAGAGTTATAAATGACAGCTATCGTCCAAAAATATACTGAAGTAAGGCTGCCAAGAGGACTTGAAAGCGGGGCAGAATTGCAGGAAACCGATTTCAGGAGGTAGACTGGAATTGCATTGAAAGCATAGGAAAAGAGGCAGAACGTCCACAATGATGCACTTGGCCAAAAAGGGCGTATGCGTTTTTTCCTGAATATATTCAGGAAAAAACGCATACGCCCTTTTTGGCCAACCAAGCAAGCTTGCAAAGGAAATCTGCACTACAATGAAGTCTCACTTCCCCCCGGTCAAAAGGGCCATCTGAAAAAAGTGTAAAATCCAGAAAGGCAGGACAGGCCATGGAGAACTGGGAGCCTTGTTATGCTGATGGGCGGGATGTCAATTGCCAACAGCCACTCGGGAGAAGTGTATGGTGTTTCCTGAAACATCTAAAAAACAAAGCAACAGAGCCTAGGGCACTTCCACTTATGGTCCTATAGCTTAGGGAAATTAAAATCAAAAGACACAGCCACCCCAAAGGTTGGGACAGCTCTGTTTACAAGAACCTGGTTTACGGTACAAGTTCAATATCGCAGAAAGTGAAAAATGGATAAAGAAGTTGTGGTACTTACGTACAATGCAATATCACTCAGCAATGAAATCTATGTCATCAGGCCCGTAGCAGCATAATGAGTGGATTCAGGTACGATGATTCTAACTGAAATAAGTCACACAGAAAAAGAAACATCATAAGATATCACTAATACACGGAATGTAAACTTGGCTACACAGGAACTGAATTACAAAACAGAACAGGGTCTCAAATTTAGAAACCCAACTTATGCTTGCTTAAGGGGAAAGGTGAGTTGGGGTGCTGCATAAAACCAGAGATTGAAATGAGCACAGATAAAGTTCCTTAAGCCAAATATGGAATAGACAAGAGCTACTCCTTGCTCAACGAAATGGACTCAACACCCCATATTAAATGCCTAAGAGTGTACCTGACTAGGAAGTATCTTAAAACCTATGGATTGCTATGTCTCTGAAAGAGAATCAAGTGTGTGTACAGGGGCATAAACGCAGCAGTGATAGGATTGGAGAGGTTCGGTGAGCAAATGAAGACCCTTTGAAGTCATATTGCATGGTACCCATTCCACGGGTCTCAACTCTCCAGGTTGAAGGTATTCTTCCTTCAGCTAAAACATGCATGTGGAACCCAGAGTATGATCAACCGTGTGATCGGGAGACGTGTTCCAATATGTGTCAGTTTTCGTCCCCTGGTACTCGGGTGCAACATTCCAGACGCTTTACTAACACTCTCCCGACTTGGAGAGTCAGTGCCTTTAACCTCCTGTTTGGCCCAGTTTGCAATTTCTGCGGAAGATGAACAGGAATAGGGAGAACCAATGACAGACTAGCTGGAGGTGTCTGGACGGGCAAATTTAACTCTCATTTCCCACCAGGAAGAGGAATTAACCAAAGGCTCAGCGTGCCGTGCCGGAACCAGATTAGGGCCTGAAGCCATCCTGCGGTGTTGCGGCCAGCTCACGAGAAAGCGACTTGAAGAAAGGAGCTCAGGGGCACTGTAATTCACAAACCTGCAGAGTTATAAATGACAGCTATCGTCCAAAAATATACTGAAGTAAGGCTGCCAAGAGGACTTGAAAGCGGGGCAGAATTGCAGGAAACCGATTTCAGGAGGTAGACTGGAATTGCATTGAAAGCATAGGAAAAGAGGCAGAACGTCCACAATGATGCACTTGGCCAAAAAGGGCGTATGCGTTTTTTCCTGAATATATTCAGGAAAAAACGCATACGCCCTTTTTGGCCAACCAAGCAAGGTTGCAAAGGAAATCTGCACTACAATGAAGTCTCACTTCCCCCCGGTCAAAAGGGCCATCTGAAAAAAGTGTAAAATCCAGAAAGGCAGGACAGGCCATGGAGAACTGGGAGCCTTGTTATGCTGATGGGCGGGATGTAAATTGCCAACAGCCACTCGGGAGAAGTGTATGGTGTTTCCTGAAACATCTAAAAAACAAAGCAACAGAGCCTAGGGCACTTCCACTTATGGTCCTATAGCTTAGGGAAATTAAATTCAAAAGACACAGCCACCCCAAAGGTTGGGACAGCTCTGTTTACAAGAACCTGGTTTACGGTACAAGTTCAATATCGCAGAAAGTGAAAAATGGATAAAGAAGTTGTGGTACTTACGTACAATGCAATATCACTCAGCAATGAAATCTATGTCATCAGGCCCGTAGCAGCATAATGAGTGGATTCAGGTACGATGATTCTAACTGAAATAAGTCACACAGAAAAAGAAACATCATAAGATATCACTAATACACGGAATGTAAACTTGGCTACACAGGAACTGAATTACAAAACAGAACAGGGTCTCAAATTTAGAAACCCAACTTATGCTTGCTTAAGGGGAAAGGTGAGTTGGGGTGCTGCATAAAACCAGAGATTGAAATGAGCACAGATAAAGTTCCTTAAGCCAAATATGGAATAGACAAGAGCTACTCCTTGCTCAACGAAATGGACTCAACACCCCATATTAAATGCCTAAGAGTGTACCTGACTAGGAAGTATCTTAAAACCTATGGATTGCTATGTCTCTGAAAGAGAATCAAGTGTGTGTACAGGGGCATAAACGCAGCAGTGATAGGATTGGAAAGGTTCGGTGAGCAAATGAAGACCCTTTGAAGTCATATTGCATGGTACCCATTCCACGGGTCTCAACTCTCCAGGTTTAAGGTACTCTTCCTTCAGCTAAAACATGCATGTGGAACCCAGAGTATGATCAACCGTGTGATCGGGAGACGTGTTCCAATATGTGTCAGTTTTCGTCCCCTGGTACTCGGGTGCAACATTCCAGACGCTTTACTAACACTCTCCCGACTTGGAGAGTCAGTGCCTTTAACCTCCTGTTTGGCCCAGTTTGCAATTTCTGCGGAAGATGAACAGGAATAGGGAGAACCAATGACAGACTAGCTGGAGGTGTCTGGACGGGCAAATTTAACTCTCATTTCCCACCAGGAAGAGGAATTAACCAAAGGCTCAGCGTGCCGTGCCGGAACCAGATTAGGGCCTGAAGCCATCCTGCGGTGTTGCGGCCAGCTCACGAGAAAGCGAGTTGAAGAAAGGAGCTCAGGGGCACTGTAATTCACAAACCTGCAGAGTTATAAATGACAGCTATCGTCCAAAAATATACTGAAGTAAGGCTGCCAAGAGGACTTGAAAGCGGGGCAGAATTGCAGGAAACCGATTTCAGAAGGTAGACTGGAATTGCATTGAAAGCATAGGAAAAGAGGCAGAACGTCCACAATGATGCACTTGGCCAAAAAGGGCGTATGCGTTTTTTCCTGAATATATTCAGGAAAAAACGCATACGCCCTTTTTGGCCAACCAAGCAAGGTTGCAAAGGAAATCTGCACTACAATGAAGTCTCACTTCCCCCCGGTCAAAAGGGCCATCTGAAAAAAGTGTAAAATCCAGAAAGGCAGGACAGGCCATGGAGAACTGGGAGCCTTGTTATGCTGATGGGCGGGATGTAAATTGCCAACAGCCACTCGGGAGAAGTGTATGGTGTTTCCTGAAACATCTAAAAAACAAAGCAACAGAGCCTAGGGCACTTCCACTTATGGTCCTATAGCTTAGGGAAATTAAAATCAAAAAGACACAGCCACCCCAAAGGTTGGGACGGCTCTGTTTACAAGAACCTGGTTTACGGTACAAGTTCAATATCGCAGAAAGTGAAAAATGGATAAAGAAGTTGTGGTACTTACGTACAATGCAGTATCACTCAGCAATGAAATCTATGTCATCAGGCCCGTAGCAGCATAATGAGTGGATTCAGGTACGATGATTCTAACTGAAATAAGTCACACAGGAAAAGAAACATCATAAGATATGACTAATACACGGAATGTAACCTTGACTACACAGGAACTGAATTACAAAACAGAACAGGGTCTCAAATTTAGAAACCCAACTTATGCTTGCTTAAGGGGAAAGGTGAGTTGGGGTGCTGCATAAAACCAGAGATTGAAATGAGCACAGATAAAGTTCCTTAAGCCAAATATGGAATAGACAAGAGCTACTCCTTGCTCAACGAAATGGACTCAACACCCCATATTAAATGCCTAAGAGTGTACCTGACTAGGAAGTATCTTAAAACCTATGGATTGCTATGTCTCTGAAAGAGAATCAAGTGTGTGTACAGGGGCATAAACGCAGCAGTGATAGGATTGGAGAGGTTCGGTGAGCAAATGAAGACCCTTTGAAGTCATATTGCATGGTACCCATTCCACGGGTCTCAACTCTCCAGGTTTAAGGTATTCTTCCTTCAGCTAAAACATGCATGTGGAACCCAGAGAATGATCAACCGTGTGATCGGGAGACGTGTTCCAATATGTGTCAGTTTTCGTCCCCTGGTACTCGGGTGCAACATTCCAGACGCTTTACTAACACTCTCCCGACTTGGAGAGTCAGTGCCTTTAACCTCCTGTTTGGCCCAGTTTGCAATTTCTGCGGAAGATGAACAGGAATAGGGAGAACCAATGACAGACTAGCTGGAGGTGTCTGGACGGGCAAATTTAACTCTCATTTCCCACCAGGAAGAGGAATTAACCAAAGGCTCAGCGTGCTGTGCCGGAACCAGATTAGGGCCTGAAGCCATCCTGCGGTGTTGCGGCCAGCTCACGAGAAAGCGAGTTGAAGAAAGGAGCTCAGGGGCACTGTAATTCACAAACCTGCAGAGTTATAAATGACAGCTATCGTCCAAAAATATACTGAAGTAAGGCTGCCAAGAGGACTTGAAAGCGGGGCAGAATTGCAGGAAACCGATTTCAGGAGGTAGACTGGAATTGCATTGAAAGCATAGGAAAAGAGGCAGAACGTCCACAATGATGCACTTGGCCAAAAAGGGCGTATGCGTTTTTTCCTGAATATATTCAGGAAAAAACGCATACGCCCTTTTTGGCCAACCAAGCAAGGTTGCAAAGGAATCTGCACTACAATGAAGTCTCACTTCCCCCCGGTCAAAAGGGCCATCTGAAAAAAGTGTAAAATCCAGAAAGGCAGGACAGGCCATGGAGAACTGGGAGCCTTGTTATGCTGATGGGCGGGATGTCAATTGCCAACAGCCACTCTGGAGAAGTGTATGGTGTTTCCTGAAACATCTAAAAAACAAAGCAACAGAGCCTAGGGCACTTCCACTTATGGTCCTATAGCTTAGGGAAATTAAAATCAAAAGACACAGCCACCCCAAAGGTTGGGACAGCTCTGTTTACAAGAACCTGGTTTACAGTACAAGTTCAATATCGCAGAAAGTGAAAAATGGATAAAGAAGTTGTGGTACTTACGTACAATGCAATATCACTCAGCAATGAAATCTATGTCATCAGGCCCGTAGCAGCATAATGAGTGGATTCAGGTACGATGATTCTAACTGAAATAAGTCACACAGAAAAAGAAACATCATAAGATATCACTAATACACGGAATGTAACCTTGGCTACACAGGAACTGAATTCCAAAACAGAACAGGGTCTCAAATTTAGAAACCCAACTTATGCTTGCTTAAGGGGAAAGGTGAGTTGGGGTGCTGCATAAAACCAGAGATTGAAATGAGCACAGATAAAGTTCCTTAAGCCAAATATGGAATAGACAAGAGCTACTCCTTGCTCAACGAAATGGACTCAACACCCCATATTAAATGCCTAAGAGTGTACCTGACTAGGAAGTATCTTAAAACCTATGGATTGCTATGTCTCTGAAAGAGAATCAAGTGTGTGTACAGGGGCATAAACGCAGCAGTGATAGGATTGGAGAGGTTCGGTGAGCAAATGAAGACCCTTTGAAGTCATATTGCATGGTACCCATTCCACGGGTCTCAACTCTCCAGGTTTAAGGTATTCTTCCTTCAGCTAAAACATGCATGTGGAACCCAGAGAATGATCAACCGTGTGATCGGGAGACGTGTTACAATATGTCTCAGTTTTCGTCACCTGGTACTCGGGTGCAACATTCCAGACGCTTTACTAACACTCTCCCGACTTGGAGAGTCAGTGCCTTTAACCTCCTGTTTGGCCCAGTTTGCAATTTCTGCGGAAGATGAACAGGAATAGGGAGAACCAATGACAGACTAGCTGGAGGTGTCTGGACGGGCAAATTTAACTCTCATTTCCCACCAGGAAGAGGAATTAACCAAAGGCTCAGCGTGCCGTGCCGGAACCAGATTAGGGCCTGAAGCCATCCTGCGGTGTTGCGGCCAGCTCACGAGAAAGCGACTTGAAGAAAGGAGCTCAGGGGCACTGTAATTCACAAACCTGCAGAGTTATAAATGACAGCTATCGTCCAAAAATATACTGAAGTAAGGCTGCCAAGAGGACTTGAAAGCGGGGCAGAATTGCAGGAAACCGATTTCAGGAGGTAGACTGGAATTGCATTGAAAGCATAGGAAAAGAGGCAGAACGTCCACAATGATGCACTTGGCCAAAAAGGGCGTATGCGTTTTTTCCTGAATATATTCAGGAAAAAACGCATACGCCCTTTTTGGCCAACCAAGCAAGGTTGCAAAGGAATCTGCACTACAATGAAGTCTCACTTCCCCCCGGTCAAAAGGGCCATCTGAAAAAAGTGTAAAATCCAGAAAGGCAGGACAGGCCATGGAGAACTGGGAGCCTTGTTATGCTGATGGGCGGGATGTCAATTGCCAACAGCCACTCTGGAGAAGTGTATGGTGTTTCCTGAAACATCTAAAAAACAAAGCAACAGAGCCTAGGGCACTTCCACTTATGGTCCTATAGCTTAGGGAAATTAAAATCAAAAGACACAGCCACCCCAAAGGTTGGGACGGCTCTGTTTACAAGAACCTGGTTTACAGTACAAGTTCAATATCGCAGAAAGTGAACAATGGATAAAGAAGTTGTGGTACTTACGTACAATGCAATATCACTCAGCAATGAAATCTATGTCATCAGGCCCGTAGCAGCATAATGAGTGGATTCAGGTACGATGATTCTAACTGAAATAAGTCACACAGAAAAAGAAACATCATAAGATATCACTAATACACGGAATGTAAACTTGGCTACACAGGAACTGAATTACAAAACAGAACAGGGTCTCAAATTTAGAAACCCAACTTATGCTTGCTTAAGGGGAAAGGTGAGTTGGGGTGCTGCATAAAACCAGAGATTGAAATGAGCACAGATAAAGTTCCTTAAGCCAAATATGGAATAGACAAGAGCTACTCCTTGCTCAACGAAATGGGCTCAACACCCCATATTAAATGCCTAAGAGTGTACCTGACTAGGAAGTATCTTAAAACCTATGGATTGCTATGTCTCTGAAAGAGAATCAAGTGTGTGTACAGGGGCATAAACGCAGCAGTGATAGGATTGGAGAGGTTCGGTGAGCAAATGAAGACCCTTTGAAGTCATATTGCATGGTACCCATTCCACGGGTCTCAACTCTCCAGGTTTAAGGTATTCTTCCTTCAGCTAAAACATGCATGTGGAACCCAGAGTATGATCAACCGTGTGATCGGGAGACGTGTTCCAATATGTGTCAGTTTTCGTCCCCTGGTACTCGGGTGCAACATTCCAGACGCTTTACTAACACTCTCCCGACTTGGAGAGTCAGTGCCTTTAACCTCCTGTTTGGCCCAGTTTGCAATTTCTGCGGAAGATGAACAGGAATAGGGAGAACCAATGACAGACTAGCTGGAGGTGTCTGGACGGGCAAATTTAACTCTCATTTCCCACCAGGAAGAGGAATTAACCAAAGGCTCAGCGTGCCGTGCCGGAACCAGATTAGGGCCTGAAGCCATCCTGCGGTGTTGCGGCCAGCTCACGAGAAAGCGAGTTGAAGAAAGGAGCTCAGGGGCACTGTAATTCACAAACCTGCAGAGTTATAAATGACAGCTATCGTCCAAAAATATACTGAAGTAAGGCTGCCAAGAGGACTTGAAAGCGGGGCAGAATTGCAGGAAACCGATTTCAGGAGGTAGACTGGAATTGCATTGAAAGCATAGGAAAAGAGGCAGAACGTCCACAATGATGCACTTGGCCAAAAAGGGCGTATGCGTTTTTTCCTGAATATATTCAGGAAAAAACGCATACGCCCTTTTTGGCCAACCAAGCAAGCTTGCAAAGGAAATCTGCACTACAATGAAGTCTCACTTCCCCCCGGTCAAAAGGGCCATCTGAAAAAAGTGTAAAATCCAGAAAGGCAGGACAGGCCATGGAGAACTGGGAGCCTTGTTATGCTGATGGGCGGGATGTCAATTGCCAACAGCCACTCGGGAGAAGTGTATGGTGTTTCCTGAAACATCTAAAAAACAAAGCAACAGAGCCTAGGGCACTTCCACTTATGGTCCTATAGCTTAGGGAAATTAAAATCAAAAGACACAGCCACCTCAAAGGTTGGGACGGCTCTGTTTACAAGAACCTGGTTTACGGTACAAGTTCAATATCGCAGAAAGTGAAAAATGGATAAAGAAGTTGTGGTACTTACGTACAATGCAATATCACTCAGCAATGAAATCTATGTCATCAGGCCCGTAGCAGCATAATGAGTGGATTCAGGTACGATGATTCTAACTGAAATAAGTCACACAGAAAAAGAAACATCATAAGATATCACTAATACATGGAATGTAACCTTGGCTACACAGGAACTGAATTACAAAACAGAACAGGGTCTCAAATTTAGAAACCCAACTTATGCTTGCTTAAGGGGAAAGGTGAGTTGGGGTGCTGCATAAAACCAGAGATTGAAATGAGCACAGATAAAGTTCCTTAAGCCAAATATGGAATAGACAAGAGCTACTCCTTGCTCAACGAAATGGACTCAACACCCCATATTAAATGCCTAAGAGTGTACCTGACTAGGAAGTATCTTAAAACCTATGGATTGCTATGTCTCTGAAAGAGAATCAAGTGTGTGTACAGGGGCATAAACGCAGCAGTGATAGGATTGGAGAGGTTCGGTGAGCAAATGAAGACCCTTTGAAGTCATATTGCATGGTACCCATTCCACGGGTCTCAACTCTCCAGGTTTAAGGTATTCTTCCTTCAGCTAAAACATGCATGTGGAACCCAGATATGATCAACCGTGTGATCGGGAGACGTGTTCCAATATGTGTCAGTTTTCGTCCCCTGGTACTCGGGTGCAACATTCCAGACGCTTTACTAACACTCTCCCGACTTGGAGAGTCAGTGCCTTTAACCTCCTGTTTGGCCCAGTTTGCAATTTCTGCGGAAGATGAACAGGAATAGGGAGAACCAATGACAGACTAGCTGGAGGTGTCTGGACGGGCAAATTTAACTCTCATTTCCCACCAGGAAGAGGAATTAACCAAAGGCTCAGCGTGCCGTGCCGGAACCAGATTAGGGCCTGAAGCCATCCTGCGGTGTTGCGGCCAGCTCACGAGAAAGCGAGTTGAAGAAAGGAGCTCAGGGGCACTGTAATTCACAAACCTGCAGAGTTATAAATGACAGCTATCGTCCAAAAATATACTGAAGTAAGGCTGCCAAGAGGACTTGAAAGCGGGGCAGAATTGCAGGAAACCGATTTCAGGAGGTAGACTGGAATTGCATTTAAAGCATAGGAAAAGAGGCAGAACGTCCACAATGATGCACTTGGCCAAAAAGGGCGTATGCGTTTTTTCCTGAATATATTCAGGAAAAAACGCATACGCCCTTTTTGGCCAACCAAGCAAGGTTGCAAAGGAAATCTGCACTACAATGAAGTCTCACTTCCCCCCGGTCAAAAGGGCCATCTGAAAAAAGTGTAAAATCCAGAAAGGCAGGACAGGCCATGGAGAACTGGGAGCCTTGTTATGCTGATGGGCGGGATGTCAATTGCCAACAGCCACTCGGGAGAAGTGTATGGTGTTTCCTGAAACATCTAAAAAACAAAGCAACAGAGCCTAGGGCACTTCCACTTATGGTCCTATAGCTTAGGGAAATTAAAATCAAAAGACACAGCCACCCCAAAGGTTGGGACGGCTCTGTTTACAAGAACCTGGTTTACGGTACAAGTTCAATATCACAGAAAGTGAAAAATGGATAAAGAAGTTGTGGTACTTACGTACAATGCAATATCACTCAGCAATGAAATCTATGTCATCAGGCCCGTAGCAGCATAATGAGTGGATTCAGGTACGATGATTCTAACTGAAATAAGTCACACAGAAAAAGAAACATCATAAGATATCACTAATACACGGAATGTAAACTTGGCTACACAGGAACTGAATTACAAAACAGAACAGGGTCTCAAATTTAGAAACCCAACTTATGCTTGCTTAAGGGGAAAGGTGAGTTGGGGTGCTGCATAAAACCAGAGATTGAAATGAGCACAGATAAAGTTCCTTAAGCCAAATATGGAATAGACAAGAGCTACTCCTTGCTCAACGAAATGGACTCAACACCCCATATTAAATGCCTAAGAGTGTACCTGACTAGGAAGTATCTTAAAACCTATGGATTGCTATGTCTCTGAAAGAGAATCAAGTGTGTGTACAGGGGCATAAACGCAGCAGTGATAGGATTGGAGAGGTTCGGTGAGCAAATGAAGACCCTTTGAAGTCATATTGCATGGTACCCATTCCACGGGTCTCAACTCTCCAGGTTTAAGGTATTCTTCCTTCAGCTAAAACATGCATGTGGAACCCAGAGTATGATCAACCGTGTGATCGGGAGACGTGTTCCAATATGTGTCAGTTTTCGTCCCCTGGTACTCGGGTGCAACATTCCAGACGCTTTACTAACACTCTCCCGACTTGGAGAGTCAGTGCCTTTAACCTCCTGTTTGGCCCAGTTTGCAATTTCTGCGGAAGATGAACAGGAATAGGGAGAACCAATGACAGACTAGCTGGAGGTGTCTGGACGGGCAAATTTAACTCTCATTTCCCACCAGGAAGAGGAATTAACCAAAGGCTCAGCGTGCCGTGCCGGAACCAGATTAGGGCCTGAAGCCATCCTGCGGTGTTGCGGCCAGCTCACGAGAAAGCGAGTTGAAGAAAGGAGCTCAGGGGCACTGTAATTCACAAACCTGCAGAGTTATAAATGACAGCTATCGTCCAAAAATATACTGAAGTAAGGCTGCCAAGAGGACTTGAAAGCGGGGCAGAATTGCAGGAAACCGATTTCAGGAGGTAGACTGGAATTGCATTTAAAGCATAGGAAAAGAGGCAGAACGTCCACAATGATGCACTTGGCCAAAAAGGGCGTATGCGTTTTTTCCTGAATATATTCAGGAAAAAACGCATACGCCCTTTTTGGCCAACCAAGCAAGGTTGCAAAGGAAATCTGCACTACAATGAAGTCTCACTTCCCCCCGGTCAAAAGGGCCATCTGAAAAAAGTGTAAAATCCAGAAAGGCAGGACAGGCCATGGAGAACTGGGAGCCTTGTTATGCTGATGGGCGGGATGTCAATTGCCAACAGCCACTCTGGAGAAGTGTATGGTGTTTCCTGAAACATCTAAAAAACAAAGCAACAGAGCCTAGGGCACTTCCACTTATGGTCCTATAGCTTAGGGAAATTAAAATCAAAAGACACAGCCACCCCAAAGGTTGGGACGGCTCTGTTTACAAGAACCTGGTTTACGGTACAAGTTCAATATCGCAGAAAGTGAAAAATGGATAAAGAAGTTGTGGTACTTACGTACAATGCAATATCACTCAGCAATGAAATCTATGTCATCAGGCCCATAGCAGCATAATGAGTGGATTCAGGTACGATGATTCTAACTGAAATAAGTCACACAGAAAAAGAAACATCATAAGATATCACTAATACACGGAATGTAAACTTGGCTACACAGGAACTGAATTACAAAACAGAACAGGGTCTCAAATTTAGAAACCCAACTTATGCTTGCTTAAGGGGAAAGGTGAGTTGGGGTGCTGCATAAAACCAGAGATTGAAATGAGCACAGATAAAGTTCCTTAAGCCAAATATGGAATAGACAAGAGCTACTCCTTGCTCAACGAAATGGACTCAACACCCCATATTAAATGCCTAAGAGTGTACCTGACTAGGAAGTATCTTAAAACCTATGGATTGCTATGTCTCTGAAAGAGAATCAAGTGTGTGTACAGGGGCATAAACGCAGCAGTGATAGGATTGGAGAGGTTCGGTGAGCAAATGAAGACCCTTTGAAGTCATATTGCATGGTACCCATTCCACGGGTCTCAACTCTCCAGGTTGAAGGTATTCTTCCTTCAGCTAAAACATGCATGTGGAACCCAGAGTATGATCAACCGTGTGATCGGGAGACGTGTTCCAATATGTGTCAGTTTTCGTCCCCTGGTACTCGGGTGCAACATTCCAGACGCTTTACTAACACTCTCCCGACTTGGAGAGTCAGTGCCTTTAACCTCCTGTTTGGCCCAGTTTGCAATTTCTGCGGAAGATGAACAGGAATAGGGAGAACCAATGACAGACTAGCTGGAGGTGTCTGGACGGGCAAATTTAACTCTCATTTCCCACCAGGAAGAGGAATTAACCAAAGGCTCAGCGTGCCGTGCCGGAACCAGATTAGGGCCTGAAGCCATCCTGCGGTGTTGCGGCCAGCTCACGAGAAAGCGAGTTGAAGAAAGGAGCTCAGGGGCACTGTAATTCACAAACCTGCAGAGTTATAAATGACAGCTATCGTCCAAAAATATACTGAAGTAAGGCTGCCAAGAGGACTTGAAAGCGGGGCAGAATTGCAGGAAACCGATTTCAGGAGGTAGACTGGAATTGCATTGAAAGCATAGGAAAAGAGGCAGAACGTCCACAATGATGCACTTGGCCAAAAAGGGCGTATGCGTTTTTTCCTGAATATATTCAGGAAAAAACGCATACGCCCTTTTTGGCCAACCAAGCAAGGTTGCAAAGGAAATCTGCACTACAATGAAGTCTCACTTCCCCCCGGTCAAAAGGGCCATCTGAAAAAAGTGTAAAATCCAGAAAGGCAGGACAGGCCATGGAGAACTGGGAGCCTTGTTATGCTGATGGGCGGGATGTCAATTGCCAACAGCCACTCGGGAGAAGTGTATGGTGTTTCCTGAAACATCTAAAAAACAAAGCAACAGAGCCTAGGGCACTTCCACTTATGGTCCTATAGCTTAGGGAAATTAAAATCAAAAGACACAGCCACCCCAAAGGTTGGGACGGCTCTGTTTACAAGAACCTGGTTTACGGTACAAGTTCAATATCGCAGAAAGTGAACAATGGATAAAGAAGTTGTGGTACTTACGTACAATGCAGTATCACTCAGCAATGAAATCTATGTCATCAGGCCCGTAGCAGCATAATGAGTGGATTCAGGTACGATGATTCTAACTGAAATAAGTCACACAGAAAAAGAAACATCATAAGATATCACTAATACACGGAATGTAAACTTGGCTACACAGGAACTGAATTACAAAACAGAACAGGGTCTCAAATTTAGAAAACCAACTT
The DNA here is from genome assembly GCF_949774975.1 of Lagenorhynchus albirostris. NCBI lineage: Eukaryota > Metazoa > Chordata > Mammalia > Artiodactyla > Delphinidae > Lagenorhynchus > Lagenorhynchus albirostris. Next base: position 803,531 of record NW_026783445.1, on the reverse strand, counting down.
ATGCTTGCTTAAGGGGAAAGGTGAGTTGGGGTGCTGCATAAAACCAGAGATTGAAATGAGCACAGATAAAGTTCCTTAAGCCAAATATGGAATAGACAAGAGCTACTCCTTGCTCAACGAAATGGACTCAACACCCCATATTAAATGCCTAAGAGTGTACCTGACTAGGAAGTATCTTAAAACCTATGGATTGCTATGTCTCTGAAAGAGAATCAAGTGTGTGTACAGGGGCATAAACGCAGCAGTGATAGGATTGGAGAGGTTCGGTGAGCAAATGAAGACCCTTTGAAGTCATATTGCATGGTACCCATTCCACGGGTCTCAACTCTCCAGGTTTAAGGTATTCTTCCTTCAGCTAAAACATGCATGTGGAACCCAGAGTATGATCAACCGTGTGATCGGGAGACGTGTTCCAATATGTGTCAGTTTTCGTCCCCTGGTACTCGGGTGCAACATTCCAGACGCTTTACTAACACTCTCCCGACTTGGAGAGTCAGTGCCTTTAACCTCCTGTTTGGCCCAGTTTGCAATTTCTGCGGAAGATGAACAGGAATAGGGAGAACCAATGACAGACTAGCTGGAGGTGTCTGGACGGGCAAATTTAACTCTCATTTCCCACCAGGAAGAGGAATTAACCAAAGGCTCAGCGTGCCGTGCCGGAACCAGATTAGGGCCTGAAGCCATCCTGCGGTGTTGCGGCCAGCTCACGAGAAAGCGACTTGAAGAAAGGAGCTCAGGGGCACTGTAATTCACAAACCTGCAGAGTTATAAATGACAGCTATCGTCCAAAAATATACTGAAGTAAGGCTGCCAAGAGGACTTGAAAGCGGGGCAGAATTGCAGGAAACCGATTTCAGGAGGTAGACTGGAATTGCATTTAAAGCATAGGAAAAGAGGCAGAACGTCCACAATGATGCACTTGGCCAAAAAGGGCGTATGCGTTTTTTCCTGAATATATTCAGGAAAAAACGCATACGCCCTTTTTGGCCAACCAAGCAAGCTTGCAAAGGAAATCTGCACTACAATGAAGTCTCACTTCCCCCCGGTCAAAAGGGCCATCTGAAAAAAGTGTAAAATCCAGAAAGGCAGGACAGGCCATGGAGAACTGGGAGCCTTGTTATGCTGATGGGCGGGATGTAAATTGCCAACAGCCACTCGGGAGAAGTGTATGGTGTTTCCTGAAACATCTAAAAAACAAAGCAACAGAGCCTAGGGCACTTCCACTTATGGTCCTATAGCTTAGGGAAATTAAAATCAAAAAGACACAGCCACCCCAAAGGTTGGGACGGTTCTGTTTCCAAGAACCTGGTTTACGGTACAAGTTCAATATCGCAGAAAGTGAACAATGGATAAAGAAGTTGTGGTACTTACGTACAATGCAGTATCACTCAGCAATGAAATCTATGTCATCAGGCCCGTAGCAGCATAATGAGTGGATTCAGGTACGATGATTCTAACTGAAATAAGTCACACAGGAAAAGAAACATCATAAGATAAGACTAATACACGGAATGTAACCTTGACTACACAGGAACTGAATTACAAAACAGAACAGGGTCTCAAATTTAGAAACCCAACTTATGCTTGCTTAAGGGGAAAGGTGAGTTGGGGTGCTGCATAAAACCAGAGATTGAAATGAGCACAGATAAAGTTCCTTAAGCCAAATATGGAATAGACAAGAGCTACTCCTTGCTCAACGAAATGGACTCAACACCCCATATTAAATGCCTAAGAGTGTACCTGACTAGGAAGTATCTTAAAACCTATGGATTGCTATGTCTCTGAAAGAGAATCAAGTGTGTGTACAGGGGCATAAAGGCAGCAGTGATAGGATTGGAGAGGTTCGGTGAGCAAATGAAGACCCTTTGAAGTCATATTGCATGGTACCCATTCCACGGGTCTCAACTCTCCAGTTTTAACGTATTCTTCCTTCAGCTAAAACATGCATGTGGAACCCAGAGTATGATCAACCGTGTGATCGGGAGACGTGTTCCAATATGTGTCAGTTTTCGTCCCCTGGTACTCGGGTGCAACATTCCAGACGCTTTACTAACACTCTCCCGACTTGGAGAGTCAGTGCCTTTAACCTCCTGTTTGGCCCAGTTTGCAATTTCTGCGGAAGATGAACAGGAATAGGGAGAACCAATGACAGACTAGCTGGAGGTGTCTGGACGGGCAAATTTAACTCTCATTTCCCACCAGGAAGAGGAATTAACCAAAGGCTCAGCGTGCCGTGCCGGAACCAGATTAGGGCCTGAAGCCATCCTGCGGTGTTGCGGCCAGCTCACGAGAAAGCGAGTTGAAGAAAGGAGCTCAGGGGCACTGTAATTCACAAACCTGCAGAGTTATAAATGACAGCTATCGTCCAAAAATATACTGAAGTAAGGCTGCCAAGAGGACTTGAAAGCGGGGCAGAATTGCAGGAAACCGATTTCAGGAGGTAGACTGGAATTGCATTTAAAGCATAGGAAAAGAGGCAGAACGTCCACAATGATGCACTTGGCCAAAAAGGGCATATGCGTTTTTTCCTGAATATATTCAGGAAAAAACGCATACGCCCTTTTTGGCCAACCAAGCAAGGTTGCAAAGGAAATCTGCACTACAATGAAGTCTCACTTCCCCCCGGTCAAAAGGGCCATCTGAAAAAAGTGTAAAATCCAGAAAGGCAGGACAGGCCATGGAGAACTGGGAGCCTTGTTATGCTGATGGGCGGGATGTCAATTGCCAACAGCCACTCGGGAGAAGTGTATGGTGTTTCCTGAAACATCTAAAAAACAAAGCAACAGAGCCTAGGGCACTTCCACTTATGGTCCTATAGCTTAGGGAAATTAAAATCAAAAAGACACAGCCACCCCAAAGGTTGGGACGGCTCTGTTTACAAGAACCTGGTTTACGGTACAAGTTCAATATCGCAGAAAGTGAAAAATGGATAAAGAAGTTGTGGTACTTACGTACAATGCAGTATCACTCAGCAATGAAATCTATGTCATCAGGCCCGTAGCAGCATAATGAGTGGATTCAGGTACGATGATTCTAACTGAAATAAGTCACACAGGAAAAGAAACATCATAAGATATCACTAATACACGGAATGTAACCTTGGCTACACAGGAACTGAATTACAAAACAGAACAGGGTCTCAAATTTAGAAACCCAACTTATGCTTGCTTAAGGGGAAAGGTGAGTTGGGGTGCTGCATAAAACCAGAGATTGAAATGAGCACAGATAAAGTTCCTTAAGCCAAATATGGAATAGACAAGAGCTACTCCTTGCTCAACGAAATGGACTCAACACCCCATATTAAATGCCTAAGAGTGTACCTGACTAGGAAGTATCTTAAAACCTATGGATTGCTATGTCTCTGAAAGAGAATCAAGTGTGTGTACAGGGGCATAAACGCAGCAGTGATAGGATTGGAGAGGTTCGGTGAGCAAATGAAGACCCTTTGAAGTCATATTGCATGGTACCCATTCCACGGGTCTCAACTCTCCAGGTTTAAGGTATTCTTCCTTCAGCTAAAACATGCATGTGGAACCCAGAGTATGATCAACCATGTGATCGGGAGACGTGTTCCAATATGTGTCAGTTTTCGTCCCCTGGTACTCGGGTGCAACATTCCAGACGCTTTACTAACACTCTCCCGACTTGGAGAGTCAGTGCCTTTAACCTCCTGTTTGGCCCAGTTTGCAATTTCTGCGGAAGATGAACAGGAATAGGGAGAACCAATGAGAGACTAGCTGGAGGTGTCTGGACGGGCAAATTTAACTCTCATTTCCCACCAGGAAGAGGAATTAACCAAAGGCTCAGCGTGCCGTGCCGGAACCAGATTAGGGCCTGAAGCCATCCTGCGGTGTTGCGGCCAGCTCACGAGAAAGCGAGTTGAAGAAAGGAGCTCAGGGGCACTGTAATTCACAAACCTGCAGAGTTATAAATGACAGCTATCGTCCAAAAATATACTGAAGTAAGGCTGCCAAGAGGACTTGAAAGCGGGGCAGAATTGCAGGAAACCGATTTCAGGAGGTAGACTGGAATTGCATTGAAAGCATAGGAAAAGAGGCAGAACGTCCACAATGATGCACTTGGCCAAAAAGGGCGTATGCGTTTTTTCCTGAATATATTCAGGAAAAAACGCATACGCCCTTTTTGGCCAACCAAGCAAGCTTGCAAAGGAAATCTGCACTACAATGAAGTCTCACTTCCCCCCGGTCAAAAGGGCCATCTGAAAAAAGTGTAAAATCCAGAAAGGCAGGACAGGCCATGGAGAACTGGGAGCCTTGTTATGCTGATGGGCGGGATGTAAATTGCCAACAGCCACTCGGGAGAAGTGTATGGTGTTTCCTGAAACATCTAAAAAACAAAGCAACAGAGCCTAGGGCACTTCCACTTATGGTCCTATAGCTTAGGGAAATTAAAATCAAAAGACACAGCCACCCCAAAGGTTGGGACGGCTCTGTTTACAAGAACCTGGTTTACGGTACAAGTTCAATATCGCAGAAAGTGAACAATGGATAAAGAAGTTGTGGTACTTACGTACAATGCAATATCACTCAGCAATGAAATCTATGTCATCAGGCCCGTAGCAGCATAATGAGTGGATTCAGGTATGATGATTCTAACTGAAATAAGTCACACAGAAAAAGAAACATCATAAGATATCACTAATACACGGAATGTAAACTTGGCTACACAGGAACTGAATTCCAAAACAGAACAGGGTCTCAAATTTAGAAACCCAACTTATGCTTGCTTAAGGGGAAAGGTGAGTTGGGGTGCTGCATAAAACCAGAGATTGAAATGAGCACAGATAAAGTTCCTTAAGCCAAATATGGAATAGACAAGAGCTACTCCTTGCTCAACGAAATGGACTCAACACCCCATATTAAATGCCTAAGAGTGTACCTGACTAGGAAGTATCTTAAAACCTATGGATTGCTATGTCTCTGAAAGAGAATCAAGTGTGTGTACAGGGGCATAAACGCAGCAGTGATAGGATTGGAGAGGTTCGGTGAGCAAATGAAGACCCTTTGAAGTCATATTGCATGGTACCCATTCCACGGGTCTCAACTCTCCAGGTTTAAGGTATTCTTCCTTCAGCTAAAACATGCATGTGGAACCCAGAGTATGATCAACCGTGTGATCGGGAGACGTGTTCCTATATGTCTCAGTTTTCGTCCCCTGGTACTCGGGTGCAACATTCCAGACGCTTTACTAACACTCTCCCGACTTGGAGAGTCAGTGCCTTTAACCTCCTGTTTGGCCCAGTTTGCAATTTCTGCGGAAGATGAACAGGAATAGGGAGAACCAATGACAGACTAGCTGGAGGTGTCTGGACGGGCAAATTTAACTCTCATTTCCCACCAGGAAGAGGAATTAACCAAAGGCTCAGCGTGCCGTGCCGGAACCAGATTAGGGCCTGAAGCCATCCTGCGGTGTTGCGGCCAGCTCACGAGAAAGCGAGTTGAAGAAAGGAGCTCAGGGGCACTGTAATTCACAAACCTGCAGAGTTATAAATGACAGCTATCGTCCAAAAATATACTGAAGTAAGGCTGCCAAGAGGACTTGAAAGCGGGGCAGAATTGCAGGAAACCGATTTCAGGAGGTAGACTGGAATTGCATTGAAAGCATAGGAAAAGAGGCAGAACGTCCACAATGATGCACTTGGCCAAAAAGGGCGTATGCGTTTTTTCCTGAATATATTCAGGAAAAAACGCATACGCCCTTTTTGGCCAACCAAGCAAGGTTGCAAAGGAAATCTGCACTACAATGAAGTCTCACTTCCCCCCGGTCAAAAGGGCCATCTGAAAAAAGTGTAGAATCCAGAAAGGCAGGACAGGCCATGGAGAACTGGGAGCCTTGTTATGCTGATGGGCGGGATGTCAATTGCCAACAGCCACTCGGGAGAAGTGTATGGTGTTTCCTGAAACATCTAAAAAACAAAGCAACAGAGCCTAGGGCACTTCCACTTATGGTCCTATAGCTTAGGGAAATTAAAATCAAAAGACACAGCCACCCCAAAGGTTGGGACGGCTCTGTTTACAAGAACCTGGTTTACGGTACAAGTTCAATATCGCAGAAAGTGAACAATGGATAAAGAAGTTGTGGTACTTACGTACAATGCAGTATCACTCAGCAATGAAATCTATGTCATCAGGCCCGTAGCAGCATAATGAGTGGATTCAGGTACGATGATTCTAACTGAAATAAGTCACACAGAAAAAGAAACATCATAAGATATCACTAATACACGGAATGTAAACTTGGCTACACAGGAACTGAATTACAAAACAGAACAGGGTCTCAAATTTAGAAAACCAACTTATGCTTGCTTAAGGGGAAAGGTGAGTTGGGGTGCTGCATAAAACCAGAGATTGAAATGAGCACAGATAAAGTTCCTTAAGCCAAATATGGAATAGACAAGAGCTACTCCTTGCTCAACGAAATGGACTCAACACCCCATATTAAATGCCTAAGAGTGTACCTGACTAGGAAGTATCTTAAAACCTATGGATTGCTATGTCTCTGAAAGAGAATCAAGTGTGTGTACAGGGGCATAAACGCAGCAGTGATAGGATTGGAGAGGTTCGGTGAGCAAATGAAGACCCTTTGAAGTCATATTGCATGGTACCCATTCCACGGGTCTCAACTCTCCAGGTTTAAGGTATTCTTCCTTCAGCTAAAACATGCATGTGGAACCCAGAGTATGATCAACCGTGTGATCGGGAGACGTGTTCCAATATGTGTCAGTTTTCGTCCCCTGGTACTCGGGTGCAACATTCCAGACGCTTTACTAACACTCTCCCGACTTGGAGAGTCAGTGCCTTTAACCTCCTGTTTGGCCCAGTTTGCAATTTCTGCGGAAGATGAACAGGAATAGGGAGAACCAATGACAGACTAGCTGGAGGTGTCTGGACGGGCAAATTTAACTCTCATTTCCCACCAGGAAGAGGAATTAACCAAAGGCTCAGCGTGCCGTGCCGGAACCAGATTAGGGCCTGAAGCCATCCTGCGGTGTTGCGGCCAGCTCACGAGAAAGCGACTTGAAGAAAGGAGCTCAGGGGCACTGTAATTCACAAACCTGCAGAGTTATAAATGACAGCTATCGTCCAAAAATATACTGAAGTAAGGCTGCCAAGAGGACTTGAAAGCGGGGCAGAATTGCAGGAAACCGATTTCAGGAGGTAGACTGGAATTGCATTTAAAGCATAGGAAAAGAGGCAGAACGTCCACAATGATGCACTTGGCCAAAAAGGGCGTATGCGTTTTTTCCTGAATATATTCAGGAAAAAACGCATACGCCCTTTTTGGCCAACCAAGCAAGCTTGCAAAGGAAATCTGCACTACAATGAAGTCTCACTTCCCCCCGGTCAAAAGGGCCATCTGAAAAAAGTGTAAAATCCAGAAAGGCAGGACAGGCCATGGAGAACTGGGAGCCTTGTTATGCTGATGGGCGGGATGTAAATTGCCAACAGCCACTCGGGAGAAGTGTATGGTGTTTCCTGAAACATCTAAAAAACAAAGCAACAGAGCCTAGGGCACTTCCACTTATGGTCCTATAGCTTAGGGAAATTAAAATCAAAAAGACACAGCCACCCCAAAGGTTGGGACGGTTCTGTTTCCAAGAACCTGGTTTACGGTACAAGTTCAATATCGCAGAAAGTGAACAATGGATAAAGAAGTTGTGGTACTTACGTACAATGCAGTATCACTCAGCAATGAAATCTATGTCATCAGGCCCGTAGCAGCATAATGAGTGGATTCAGGTACGATGATTCTAACTGAAATAAGTCACACAGGAAAAGAAACATCATAAGATATCACTAATACACGGAATGTAACCTTGACTACACAGGAACTGAATTACAAAACAGAACAGGGTCTCAAATTTAGAAACCCAACTTATGCTTGCTTAAGGGGAAAGGTGAGTTGGGGTGCTGCATAAAACCAGAGATTGAAATGAGCACAGATAAAGTTCCTTAAGCCAAATATGGAATAGACAAGAGCTACTCCTTGCTCAACGAAATGGACTCAACACCCCATATTAAATGCCTAAGAGTGTACCTGACTAGGAAGTATCTTAAAACCTATGGATTGCTATGTCTCTGAAAGAGAATCAAGTGTGTGTACAGGGGCATAAAGGCAGCAGTGATAGGATTGGAGAGGTTCGGTGAGCAAATGAAGACCCTTTGAAGTCATATTGCATGGTACCCATTCCACGGGTCTCAACTCTCCAGTTTTAACGTATTCTTCCTTCAGCTAAAACATGCATGTGGAACCCAGAGTATGATCAACCGTGTGATCGGGAGACGTGTTCCAATATGTGTCAGTTTTCGTCCCCTGGTACTCGGGTGCAACATTCCAGACGCTTTACTAACACTCTCCCGACTTGGAGAGTCAGTGCCTTTAACCTCCTGTTTGGCCCAGTTTGCAATTTCTGCGGAAGATGAACAGGAATAGGGAGAACCAATGACAGACTAGCTGGAGGTGTCTGGACGGGCAAATTTAACTCTCATTTCCCACCAGGAAGAGGAATTAACCAAAGGCTCAGCGTGCCGTGCCGGAACCAGATTAGGGCCTGAAGCCATCCTGCGGTGTTGCGGCCAGCTCACGAGAAAGCGAGTTGAAGAAAGGAGCTCAGGGGCACTGTAATTCACAAACCTGCAGAGTTATAAATGACAGCTATCGTCCAAAAATATACTGAAGTAAGGCTGCCAAGAGGACTTGAAAGCGGGGCAGAATTGCAGGAAACCGATTTCAGGAGGTAGACTGGAATTGCATTTAAAGCATAGGAAAAGAGGCAGAACGTCCACAATGATGCACTTGGCCAAAAAGGGCGTATGCGTTTTTTCCTGAATATATTCAGGAAAAAACGCATACGCCCTTTTTGGCCAACCAAGCAAGGTTGCAAAGGAAATCTGCACTACAATGAAGTCTCACTTCCCCCCGGTCAAAAGGGCCATCTGAAAAAAGTGTAAAATCCAGAAAGGCAGGACAGGCCATGGAGAACTGGGAGCCTTGTTATGCTGATGGGCGGGATGTCAATTGCCAACAGCCACTCGGGAGAAGTGTATGGTGTTTCCTGAAACATCTAAAAAACAAAGCAACAGAGCCTAGGGCACTTCCACTTATGGTCCTATAGCTTAGGGAAATTAAAATCAAAAAGACACAGCCACCCCAAAGGTTGGGACGGCTCTGTTTACAAGAACCTGGTTTACGGTACAAGTTCAATATCGCAGAAAGTGAAAAATGGATAAAGAAGTTGTGGTACTTACGTACAATGCAGTATCACTCAGCAATGAAATCTATGTCATCAGGCCCGTAGCAGCATAATGAGTGGATTCAGGTACGATGATTCTAACTGAAATAAGTCACACAGGAAAAGAAACATCATAAGATATCACTAATACACGGAATGTAACCTTGGCTACACAGGAACTGAATTACAAAACAGAACAGGGTCTCAAATTTAGAAACCCAACTTATGCTTGCTTAAGGGGAAAGGTGAGTTGGGGTGCTGCATAAAACCAGAGATTGAAATGAGCACAGATAAAGTTCCTTAAGCCAAATATGGAATAGACAAGAGCTACTCCTTGCTCAACGAAATGGACTCAACACCCCATATTAAATGCCTAAGAGTGTACCTGACTAGGAAGTATCTTAAAACCTATGGATTGCTATGTCTCTGAAAGAGAATCAAGTGTGTGTACAGGGGCATAAACGCAGCAGTGATAGGATTGGAGAGGTTCGGTGAGCAAATGAAGACCCTTTGAAGTCATATTGCATGGTACCCATTCCACGGGTCTCAACTCTCCAGGTTTAAGGTATTCTTCCTTCAGCTAAAACATGCATGTGGAACCCAGAGTATGATCAACCATGTGATCGGGAGACGTGTTCCAATATGTGTCAGTTTTCGTCCCCTGGTACTCGGGTGCAACATTCCAGACGCTTTACTAACACTCTCCCGACTTGGAGAGTCAGTGCCTTTAACCTCCTGTTTGGCCCAGTTTGCAATTTCTGCGGAAGATGAACAGGAATAGGGAGAACCAATGAGAGACTAGCTGGAGGTGTCTGGACGGGCAAATTTAACTCTCATTTCCCACCAGGAAGAGGAATTAACCAAAGGCTCAGCGTGCCGTGCCGGAACCAGATTAGGGCCTGAAGCCATCCTGCGGTGTTGCGGCCAGCTCACGAGAAAGCGAGTTGAAGAAAGGAGCTCAGGGGCACTGTAATTCACAAACCTGCAGAGTTATAAATGACAGCTATCGTCCAAAAATATACTGAAGTAAGGCTGCCAAGAGGACTTGAAAGCGGGGCAGAATTGCAGGAAACCGATTTCAGGAGGTAGACTGGAATTGCATTTAAAGCATAGGAAAAGAGGCAGAACGTCCACAATGATGCACTTGGCCAAAAAGGGCGTATGCGTTTTTTCCTGAATATATTCAGGAAAAAACGCATACGCACTTTTTGGCCAACCAAGCAAGGTTGCAAAGGAAATCTGCACTACAATGAAGTCTCACTTCCCCCCGGTCAAAAGGGCCATCTGAAAAAAGTGTAAAATCCAGAAAGGCAGGACAGGCCATGGAGAACTGGGAGCCTTGTTATGCTGATGGGCGGGATGTCAATTGCCAACAGCCACTCGGGAGAAGTGTATGGTGTTTCCTGAAACATCTAAAAAACAAAGCAACAGAGCCTAGGGCACTTCCACTTATGGTCCTATAGCTTAGGGAAATTAAAATCAAAAAGACACAGCCACCCCAAAGGTTGGGACGGCTCTGTTTACAAGAACCTGGTTTACGGTACAAGTTCAATATCGCAGAAAGTGAAAAATGGATAAAGAAGTTGTGGTACTTACGTACAATGCAGTATCACTCAGCAATGAAATCTATGTCATCAGGCCCGTAGCAGCATAATGAGTGGATTCAGGTACGATGATTCTAACTGAAATAAGTCACACAGGAAAAGAAACATCATAAGATATCACTAATACACGGAATGTAACCTTGGCTACACAGGAACTGAATTACAAAACAGAACAGGGTCTCAAATTTAGAAACCCAACTTATGCTTGCTTAAGGGGAAAGGTGAGTTGGGGTGCTGCATAAAACCAGAGATTGAAATGAGCACAGATAAAGTTCCTTAAGCCAAATATGGAATAGACAAGAGCTACTCCTTGCTCAACGAAATGGACTCAACACCCCATATTAAATGCCTAAGAGTGTACCTGACTAGGAAGTATCTTAAAACCTATGGATTGCTATGTCTCTGAAAGAGAATCAAGTGTGTGTACAGGGGCATAAACGCAGCAGTGATAGGATTGGAGAGGTTCGGTGAGCAAATGAAGACCCTTTGAAGTCATATTGCATGGTACCCATTCCACGGGTCTCAACTCTCCAGGTTTAAGGTATTCTTCCTTCAGCTAAAACATGCATGTGGAACCCAGAGTATGATCAACCATGTGATCGGGAGACGTGTTCCAATATGTGTCAGTTTTCGTCCCCTGGTACTCGGGTGCAACATTCCAGACGCTTTACTAACACTCTCCCGACTTGGAGAGTCAGTGCCTTTAACCTCCTGTTTGGCCCAGTTTGCAATTTCTGCGGAAGATGAACAGGAATAGGGAGAACCAATGAGAGACTAGCTGGAGGTGTCTGGACGGGCAAATTTAACTCTCATTTCCCACCAGGAAGAGGAATTAACCAAAGGCTCAGCGTGCCGTGCCGGAACCAGATTAGGGCCTGAAGCCATCCTGCGGTGTTGCGGCCAGCTCACGAGAAAGCGAGTTGAAGAAAGGAGCTCAGGGGCACTGTAATTCACAAACCTGCAGAGTTATAAATGACAGCTATCGTCCAAAAATATACTGAAGTAAGGCTGCCAAGAGGACTTGAAAGCGGGGCAGAATTGCAGGAAACCGATTTCAGGAGGTAGACTGGAATTGCATTTAAAGCATAGGAAAAGAGGCAGAACGTCCACAATGATGCACTTGGCCAAAAAGGGCGTATGCGTTTTTTCCTGAATATATTCAGGAAAAAACGCATACGCACTTTTTGGCCAACCAAGCAAGGTTGCAAAGGAAATCTGCACTACAATGAAGTCTCACTTCCCCCCGGTCAAAAGGGCCATCTGAAAAAAGTGTAAAATCCAGAAAGGCAGGACAGGCCATGGAGAACTGGGAGCCTTGTTATGCTGATGGGCGGGATGTAAATTGCCAACAGCCACTCGGGAGAAGTGTATGGTGTTTCCTGAAACATCTAAAAAACAAAGCAACAGAGCCTAGGGCACTTCCACTTATGGTCCTATAGCTTAGGGAAATTAAAATCAAAAGACACAGCCACCCCAAAGGTTGGGACGGCTCTGTTTACAAGAACCTGGTTTACGGTACAAGTTCAATATCGCAGAAAGTGAACAATGGATAAAGAAGTTGTGGTACTTACGTACAATGCAATATCACTCAGCAATGAAATCTATGTCATCAGGCCCGTAGCAGCATAATGAGTGGATTCAGGTATGATGATTCTAACTGAAATAAGTCACACAGAAAAAGAAACATCATAAGATATCACTAATACACGGAATGTAAACTTGGCTACACAGGAACTGAATTCCAAAACAGAACAGGGTCTCAAATTTAGAAACCCAACTTATGCTTGCTTAAGGGGAAAGGTGAGTTGGGGTGCTGCATAAAACCAGAGATTGAAATGAGCACAGATAAAGTTCCTTAAGCCAAATATGGAATAGACAAGAGCTACTCCTTGCTCAACGAAATGGACTCAACACCCCATATTAAATGCCTAAGAGTGTACCTGACTAGGAAGTATCTTAAAACCTATGGATTGCTATGTCTCTGAAAGAGAATCAAGTGTGTGTACAGGGGCATAAACGCAGCAGTGATAGGATTGGAGAGGTTCGGTGAGCAAATGAAGACCCTTTGAAGTCATATTGCATGGTACCCATTCCACGGGTCTCAACTCTCCAGGTTTAAGGTATTCTTCCTTCAGCTAAAACATGCATGTGGAACCCAGAGTATGATCAACCGTGTGATCGGGAGACGTGTTCCTATATGTCTCAGTTTTCGTCCCCTGGTACTCGGGTGCAACATTCCAGACGCTTTACTAACACTCTCCCGACTTGGAGAGTCAGTGCCTTTAACCTCCTGTTTGGCCCAGTTTGCAATTTCTGCGGAAGATGAACAGGAATAGGGAGAACCAATGACAGACTAGCTGGAGGTGTCTGGACGGGCAAATTTAACTCTCATTTCCCACCAGGAAGAGGAATTAACCAAAGGCTCAGCGTGCCGTGCCGGAACCAGATTAGGGCCTGAAGCCATCCTGCGGTGTTGCGGCCAGCTCACGAGAAAGCGAGTTGAAGAAAGGAGCTCAGGGGCACTGTAATTCACAAACCTGCAGAGTTATAAATGACAGCTATCGTCCAAAAATATACTGAAGTAAGGCTGCCAAGAGGACTTGAAAGCGGGGCAGAATTGCAGGAAACCGATTTCAGGAGGTAGACTGGAATTGCATTGAAAGCATAGGAAAAGAGGCAGAACGTCCACAATGATGCACTTGGCCAAAAAGGGCGTATGCGTTTTTTCCTGAATATATTCAGGAAAAAACGCATACGCCCTTTTTGGCCAACCAAGCAAGGTTGCAAAGGAAATCTGCACTACAATGAAGTCTCACTTCCCCCCGGTCAAAAGGGCCATCTGAAAAAAGTGTAAAATCCAGAAAGGCAGGACAGGCCATGGAGAACTGGGAGCCTTGTTATGCTGATGGGCGGGATGTCAATTGCCAACAGCCACTCGGGAGAAGTGTATGGTGTTTCCTGAAACATCTAAAAAACAAAGCAACAGAGCCTAGGGCACTTCCACTTATGGTCCTATAGCTTAGGGAAATTAAAATCAAAAGACACAGCCACCCCAAAGGTTGGGACAGCTCTGTTTACAAGAACCTGGTTTACGGTACAAGTTCAATATCGCAGAAAGTGAAAAATGGATAAAGAAGTTGTGGTACTTACGTACAATGCAATATCACTCAGCAATGAAATCTATGTCATCAGGCCCGTAGCAGCATAATGAGTGGATTCAGGTACGATGATTCTAACTGAAATAAGTCACACAGAAAAAGAAACATCATAAGATATCACTAATACACGGAATGTAAACTTGGCTACACAGGAACTGAATTACAAAACAGAACAGGGTCTCAAATTTAGAAACCCAACTTATGCTTGCTTAAGGGGAAAGGTGAGTTGGGGTGCTGCATAAAACCAGAGATTGAAATGAGCACAGATAAAGTTCCTTAAGCCAAATATGGAATAGACAAGAGCTACTCCTTGCTCAACGAAATGGACTCAACACCCCATATTAAATGCCTAAGAGTGTACCTGACTAGGAAGTATCTTAAAACCTATGGATTGCTATGTCTCTGAAAGAGAATCAAGTGTGTGTACAGGGGCATAAACGCAGCAGTGATAGGATTGGAGAGGTTCGGTGAGCAAATGAAGACCCTTTGAAGTCATATTGCATGGTACCCATTCCACGGGTCTCAACTCTCCAGGTTTAAGGTATTCTTCCTTCAGCTAAAACATGCATGTGGAACCCAGAGTATGATCAACCGTGTGATCGGGAGACGTGTTCCAATATGTCTCAGTTTTCGTCCCCTGGTACTCGGGTGCAACATTCCAGACGCTTTACTAACACTCTCCCGACTTGGAGAGTCAGTGCCTTTAACCTCCTGTTTGGCCCAGTTTGCAATTTCTGCGGAAGATGAACAGGAATAGGGAGAACCAATGACAGACTAGCTGGAGGTGTCTGGACGGGCAAATTTAACTCTCATTTCCCACCAGGAAGAGGAATTAACCAAAGGCTCAGCGTGCCGTGCCGGAACCAGATTAGGGCCTGAAGCCATCCTGCGGTGTTGCGGCCAGCTCACGAGAAAGCGACTTGAAGAAAGGAGCTCAGGGGCACTGTAATTCACAAACCTGCAGAGTTATAAATGACAGCTATCGTCCAAAAATATACTGAAGTAAGGCTGCCAAGAGGACTTGAAAGCGGGGCAGAATTGCAGGAAACCGATTTCAGGAGGTAGACTGGAATTGCATTGAAAGCATAGGAAAAGAGGCAGAACGTCCACAATGATGCACTTGGCCAAAAAGGGCGTATGCGTTTTTTCCTGAATATATTCAGGAAAAAACGCATACGCCCTTTTTGGCCAACCAAGCAAGCTTGCAAAGGAAATCTGCACTACAATGAAGTCTCACTTCCCCCCGGTCAAAAGGGCCATCTGAAAAAAGTGTAAAATCCAGAAAGGCAGGACAGGCCATGGAGAACTGGGAGCCTTGTTATGCTGATGGGCGGGATGTCAATTGCCAACAGCCACTCGGGAGAAGTGTATGGTGTTTCCTGAAACATCTAAAAAACAAAGCAACAGAGCCTAGGGCACTTCCACTTATGGTCCTATAGCTTAGGGAAATTAAAATCAAAAGACACAGCCACCCCAAAGGTTGGGACGGCTCTGTTTACAAGAACCTGGTTTACGGTACAAGTTCAATATCGCAGAAAGTGAAAAATGGATAAAGAAGTTGTGGTACTTACGTACAATGCAATATCACTCAGCAATGAAATCTATGTCATCAGGCCCGTAGCAGCATAATGAGTGGATTTAGGTACGATGATTCTAACTGAAATAAGTCACACAGAAAAAGAAACATCATAAGATATCACTAATACACGGAATGTAACCTTGGCTACACAGGAACTGAATTACAAAACAGAACAGGGTCTCAAATTTAGAAACCCAACTTATGCTTGCTTAAGGGAAAAGGTGAGTTGGGGTGCTGCATAAAACCAGAGATTGAAATGAGCACAGATAAAGTTCCTTAAGCCAAATATGGAATAGACAAGAGCTACTCCTTGCTCAACGAAATGGACTCAACACCCCATATTAAATGCCTAAGAGTGTACCTGACTAGGAAGTATCTTAAAACCTATGGATTGCTATGTCTCTGAAAGAGAATCAAGTGTGTGTACAGGGGCATAAACGCAGCAGTGATAGGATTGGAGAGGTTCGGTGAGCAAATGAAGACCCTTTGAAGTCATATTGCATGGTACCCATTCCACGGGTCTCAACTCTCCAGGTTTAAGGTATTCTTCCTTCAGCTAAAACATGCATGTGGAACCCAGAGTATGATCAACCGTGTGATCGGGAGACGTGTTCCAATATGTGTCAGTTTTCGTCCCCTGGTACTCGGGTGCAACATGCCAGACGCTTTACTAACACTCTCCCGACTTGGAGAGTCAGTGCCTTTAACCTCCTGTTTGGCCCAGTTTGCAATTTCTGCGGAAGATGCACAGGAATAGGGAGAACCAATGACAGAATAGCTGGAGGTGTCTGGACGGGCAAATTTAACTCTCATTTCCTACCAGGAAGAGGAATTAACCAAAGGCTCAGCGTGCCGTGCCAGAACCAGGTTAGAGCCTGAAGCCATCTTGCGGTGTTGCGGCCAGCTCACGAGAAAGCGAGTTGAAGAAAGGAGCTCAGGGGCACTGTAATTCACAAACCTGCAGAGTTATAAATGACAGCTATCGTCCAAAAATATACTGAAGTAAGGCTGCCAAGAGGACTTGAAAGCGGGGCAGACTTGCAGGAAACCGATTTCAGGAGGTAGACTGGAATTGCATTTAAAGCATAGGAAAAGAGGCAGAACGTCCACAATGATGCACTTGGCCAAAAAGGGCGTATGCATGTTTTCCTGAATATATTCAGGAAAAAACGCATACGCCCTTTTTGGCCAACCAAGCAAGCTTGCAAAGGAAATCTGCACTACAATGAAGTCTCACTTCCCCCCGGTCAAAAGGGCCATCTGAAAAAAGTGTAAAATCCAGAAAGGCAGGACAGGCCATGGAGAACTGGGAGCCTTGTTATGCTGATGGGCGGGATGTCAATTGCCAACAGCCACTCGGGAGAAGTGTATGGTGTTTCCTGAAACATCTAAAAAACAAAGCAACAGAGCCTAGGGCACTTCCACTTATGGTCCTATAGCTTAGGGAAATTAAAATCAAAAGACACAGCCACCCCAAAGGTTGGGACGGCTCTGTTTACAAGAACCTGGTTTACGGTACAAGTTCAATATCGCAGAAAGTGAAAAATGGATAAAGAAGTTGTGGTACTTACGTACAATGCAGTATCACTCAGCAATGAAATCTATGTCATCAGGCCCGTAGCAGCATAATGAGTGGATTCAGGTACGATGATTCTAACTGAAATAAGTCACACAGGAAAAGAAACATCATAAGATATCACTAATACACGGAATGTAACCTTGGCTACACAGGAACTGAATTACAAAACAGAACAGGGTCTCAAATTTAGAAACCCAACTTATGCTTGCTTAAGGGGAAAGGTGAGTTGGGGTGCTGCATAAAACCAGAGATTGAAATGAGCACAGATAAAGTTCCTTAAGCCAAATATGGAATAGACAAGAGCTACTCCTTGCTCAACGAAATGGACTCAACACCCCATATTAAATGCCTAAGAGTGTACCTGACTAGGAAGTATCTTAAAACCTATGGATTGCTATGTCTCTGAAAGAGAATCAAGTGTGTGTACAGGGGCATAAAGGCAGCAGTGATAGGATTGGAGAGGTTCGGTGAGCAAATGAAGACCCTTTGAAGTCATATTGCATGGTACCCATTCCACGGGTCTCAACTCTCCAATTTTAACGTATTCTTCCTTCAGCTAAAACATGCATGTGGAACCCAGAGTATGATCAACCGTGTGATCGGGAGACGTGTTCCAATATGTGTCAGTTTTCGTCCCCTGGTACTCAGGTGCAACATTCCAGACGCTTTACTAACACTCTCCCGACTTGGAGAGTCAGTGCCTTTAACCTCCTGTTTGGCCCAGTTTGCAATTTCTGCGGAAGATGAACAGGAATAGGGAGAACCAATGACAGACTAGCTGGAGGTGTCTGGACGGGCAAATTTAACTCTCATTTCCCACCAGGAAGAGGAATTAACCAAAGGCTCAGCGTGCCGTGCCGGAACCAGATTAGGGCCTGAAGCCATCCTGCGGTGTTGCGGCCAACTCACGAGAAAGCGAGTTGAAGAAAGGAGCTCAGGGGCACTGTAATTCACAAACCTGCAGAGTTATAAATGACAGCTATCGTCCAAAAATATACTGAAGTAAGGCTGCCAAGAGGACTTGAAAGCGGGGCAGAATTGCAGGAAACCGATTTCAGGAGGTAGACTGGAATTGCATTGAAAGCATAGGAAAAGAGGCAGAACGTCCACAATGATGCACTTGGCCAAAAAGGGCGTATGCGTTTTTTCCTGAATATATTCAGGAAAAAACGCATACGCCCTTTTTGGCCAACCAAGCAAGCTTGCAAAGGAAATCTGCACTACAATGAAGTCTCACTTCCCCCCGGTCAAAAGGGCCATCTGAAAAAAGTGTAAAATCCAGAAAGGCAGGACAGGCCATGGAGAACTGGGAGCCTTGTTATGCTGATGGGCGGGATGTAAATTGCCAACAGCCACTCGGGAGAAGTGTATGGTGTTTCCTGAAACATCTAAAAAACAAAGCAACAGAGCCTAGGGCACTTCCACTTATGGTCCTATAGCTTAGGGAAATTAAAATCAAAAGACACAGCCACCCCAAAGGTTGGAACGGCTCTGTTTACAAGAACCTGGTTTACGGTACAAGTTAAATATCGCAGAAAGTGAACAATGGATAAAGAAGTTGTGGTACTTACGTACAATGCAGTATCACTCAGCAATGAAATCTATGTCATCAGGCCCGTAGCAGCATAATGAGTGGATTCAGGTACGATGATTCTAACTGAAATAAGTCACACAGAAAAAGAAACATCATAAGATATCACTAATACACGGAATGTAAACTTGGCTACACAGGAACTGAATTACAAAACAGAACAGGGTCTCAAATTTAGAAACCCAACTTATGCTTGCTTAAGGGGAAAGGTGAGTTGGGGTGCTGCATAAAACCAGAGATTGAAATGAGCACAGATAAAGTTCCTTAAGCCAAATATGGAATAGACAAGAGCTACTCCTTGCTCAACGAAATGGACTCAACACCCCATATTAAATGCCTAAGAGTGTACCTGACTAGGAAGTATCTTAAAACCTATGGATTGCTATGTCTCTGAAAGAGAATCAAGTGTGTGTACAGGGGCATAAACGCAGCAGTGATAGGATTGGAGAGGTTCGGTGAGCAAATGAAGACCCTTTGAAGTCATATTGCATGGTACCCATTCCACGGGTCTCAACTCTCCAGGTTTAAGGTATTCTTCCTTCAGCTAAAACATGCATGTGGAACCCAGAGTATGATCAACCGTGTGATCGGGAGACGTGTTCCTATATGTCTCAGTTTTCGTCCCCTGGTACTCGGGTGCAACATTCCAGACGCTTTACTAACACTCTCCCGACTTGGAGAGTCAGTGCCTTTAACCTCCTGTTTGGCCCAGTTTGCAATTTCTGCGGAAGATGAACAGGAATAGGGAGAACCAATGACAGACTAGCTGGAGGTGTCTGGACGGGCAAATTTAACTCTCATTTCCCACCAGGAAGAGGAATTAACCAAAGGCTCAGCGTGCCGTGCCGGAACCAGATTAGGGCCTGAAGCCATCCTGCGGTGTTGCGGCCAGCTCACGAGAAAGCGACTTGAAGAAAGGAGCTCAGGGGCACTGTAATTCACAAACCTGCAGAGTTATAAATGACAGCTATCGTCCAAAAATATACTGAAGTAAGGCTGCCAAGAGGACTTGAAAGCGGGGCAGAATTGCAGGAAACCGATTTCAGGAGGTAGACTGGAATTGCATTTAAAGCATAGGAAAAGAGGCAGAACGTCCACAATGATGCACTTGGCCAAAAAGGGCGTATGCGTTTTTTCCTGAATATATTCAGGAAAAAACGCATACGCCCTTTTTGGCCAACCAAGCAAGCTTGCAAAGGAAATCTGCACTACAATGAAGTCTCACTTCCCCCCGGTCAAAAGGGCCATCTGAAAAAAGTGTAAAATCCAGAAAGGCAGGACAGGCCATGGAGAACTGGGAGCCTTGTTATGCTGATGGGCGGGATGTAAATTGCCAACAGCCACTCGGGAGAAGTGTATGGTGTTTCCTGAAACATCTAAAAAACAAAGCAACAGAGCCTAGGGCACTTCCACTTATGGTCCTATAGCTTAGGGAAATTAAAATCAAAAAGACACAGCCACCCCAAAGGTTGGGACGGCTCTGTTTACAAGAACCTGGTTTACGGTACAAGTTCAATATCGCAGAAAGTGAAAAATGGATAAAGAAGTTGTGGTACTTACGTACAATGCAGTATCAATCAGCAATGAAATCTATGTCATCAGGCCCGTAGCAGCATAATGAGTGGATTCAGGTACGATGATTCTAACTGAAATAAGTCACACAGGAAAAGAAACATCATAAGATATGACTAATACACGGAATGTAACCTTGACTACACAGGAACTGAATTACAAAACAGAACAGGGTCTCAAATTTAGAAACCCAACTTATGCTTGCTTAAGGGGAAAGGTGAGTTGGGGTGCTGCATAAAACCAGAGATTGAAATGAGCACAGATAAAGTTCCTTAAGCCAAATATGGAATAGACAAGAGCTACTCCTTGCTCAACGAAATGGACTCAACACCCCATATTAAATGCCTAAGAGTGTACCTGACTAGGAAGTATCTTAAAACCTATGGATTGCTATGTCTCTGAAAGAGAATCAAGTGTGTGTACAGGGGCATAAAGGCAGCAGTGATAGGATTGGAGAGGTTCGGTGAGCAAATGAAGACCCTTTGAAGTCATATTGCATGGTACCCATTCCACGGGTCTCAACTCTCCAGTTTTAACGTATTCTTCCTTCAGCTAAAACATGCATGTGGAACCCAGAGTATGATCAACCGTGTGATCGGGAGACGTGTTCCAATATGTGTCAGTTTTCGTCCCCTGGTACTCGGGTGCAACATTCCAGACGCTTTACTAACACTCTCCCGACTTGGAGAGTCAGTGCCTTTAACCTCCTGTTTGGCCCAGTTTGCAATTTCTGCGGAAGATGAACAGGAATAGGGAGAACCAATGACAGACTAGCTGGAGGTGTCTGGACGGGCAAATTTAACTCTCATTTCCCACCAGGAAGAGGAATTAACCAAAGGCTCAGCGTGCCGTGCCGGAACCAGATTAGGGCCTGAAGCCATCCTGCGGTGTTGCGGCCAGCTCACGAGAAAGCGAGTTGAAGAAAGGAGCTCAGGGGCACTGTAATTCACAAACCTGCAGAGTTATAAATGACAGCTATCGTCCAAAAATATACTGAAGTAAGGCTGCCAAGAGGACTTGAAAGCGGGGCAGAATTGCAGGAAACCGATTTCAGGAGGTAGACTGGAATTGCATTTAAAGCATAGGAAAAGAGGCAGAACGTCCACAATGATGCACTTGGCCAAAAAGGGCGTATGCGTTTTTTCCTGAATATATTCAGGAAAAAACGCATACGCCCTTTTTGGCCAACCAAGCAAGCTTGCAAAGGAAATCTGCACTACAATGAAGTCTCACTTCCCCCCGGTCAAAAGGGCCATCTGAAAAAAGTGTAAAATCCAGAAAGGCAGGACAGGCCATGGAGAACTGGGAGCCTTGTTATGCTGATGGGCGGGATGTAAATTGCCAACAGCCACTCGGGAGAAGTGTATGGTGTTTCCTGAAACATCTAAAAAACAAAGCAACAGAGCCTAGGGCACTTCCACTTATGGTCCTATAGCTTAGGGAAATTAAAATCAAAAAGACACAGCCACCCCAAAGGTTGGGACGGCTCTGTTTACAAGAACCTGGTTTACGGTACAAGTTCAATATCGCAGAAAGTGAAAAATGGATAAAGAAGTTGTGGTACTTACGTACAATGCAGTATCACTCAGCAATGAAATCTATGTCATCAGGCCCGTAGCAGCATAATGAGTGGATTCAGGTACGATGATTCTAACTGAAATAAGTCACACAGAAAAAGAAACATCATAAGATATCACTAATACACGGAATGTAACCTTGGCTACACAGGAACTGAATTACAAAACAGAACAGGGTCTCAAATTTAGAAACCCAACTTATGCTTGCTTAAGGGGAAAGGTGAGTTGGGGTGCTGCATAAAACCAGAGATTGAAATGAGCACAGATAAAGTTCCTTAAGCCAAATATGGAATAGACAAGAGCTACTCCTTGCTCAACGAAATGGACTCAACACCCCATATTAAATGCCTAAGAGTGTACCTGACTAGGAAGTATCTTAAAACCTATGGATTGCTATGTCTCTGAAAGAGAATCAAGTGTGTGTACAGGGGCATAAACGCAGCAGTGATAGGATTGGAGAGGTTCGGTGAGCAAATGAAGACCCTTTGAAGTCATATTGCATGGTACCCATTCCACGGGTCTCAACTCTCCAGGTTTAAGGTATTCTTCCTTCAGCTAAAACATGCATGTGGAACCCAGAGTATGATCAACCGTGTGATCGGGAGACGTGTTCCAATATGTCTCAGTTTTCGTCCCCTGGTACTCGGGTGCAACATTCCAGACGCTTTACTAACACTCTCCCGACTTGGAGAGTCAGTGCCTTTAACCTCCTGTTTGGCCCAGTTTGCAATTTCTGCGGAAGATGAACAGGAATAGGGAGAACCAATGACAGACTAGCTGGAGGTGTCTGGACGGGCAAATTTAACTCTCATTTCCCACCAGGAAGAGGAATTAACCAAAGGCTCAGCGTGCCGTGCCGGAACCAGATTAGGGCCTGAAGCCATCCTGCGGTGTTGCGGCCAGCTCACGAGAAAGCGACTTGAAGAAAGGAGCTCAGGGGCACTGTAATTCACAAACCTGCAGAGTTATAAATGACAGCTATCGTCCAAAAATATACTGAAGTAAGGCTGCCAAGAGGACTTGAAAGCGGGGCAGAATTGCAGGAAACCGATTTCAGGAGGTAGACTGGAATTGCATTGAAAGCATAGGAAAAGAGGCAGAACGTCCACAATGATGCACTTGGCCAAAAAGGGCGTATGCGTTTTTTCCTGAATATATTCAGGAAAAAACGCATACGCCCTTTTTGGCCAACCAAGCAAGCTTGCAAAGGAAATCTGCACTACAATGAAGTCTCACTTCCCCCCGGTCAAAAGGGCCATCTGAAAAAAGTGTAAAATCCAGAAAGGCAGGACAGGCCATGGAGAACTGGGAGCCTTGTTATGCTGATGGGCGGGATGTCAATTGCCAACAGCCACTCGGGAGAAGTGTATGGTGTTTCCTGAAACATCTAAAAAACAAAGCAACAGAGCCTAGGGCACTTCCACTTATGGTCCTATAGCTTAGGGAAATTAAAATCAAAAGACACAGCCACCCCAAAGGTTGGGACGGCTCTGTTTACAAGAACCTGGTTTACGGTACAAGTTCAATATCGCAGAAAGTGAAAAATGGATAAAGAAGTTGTGGTACTTACGTACAATGCAATATCACTCAGCAATGAAATCTATGTCATCAGGCCCGTAGCAGCATAATGAGTGGATTTAGGTACGATGATTCTAACTGAAATAAGTCACACAGAAAAAGAAACATCATAAGATATCACTAATACACGGAATGTAACCTTGGCTACACAGGAACTGAATTACAAAACAGAACAGGGTCTCAAATTTAGAAACCCAACTTATGCTTGCTTAAGGGAAAAGGTGAGTTGGGGTGCTGCATAAAACCAGAGATTGAAATGAGCACAGATAAAGTTCCTTAAGCCAAATATGGAATAGACAAGAGCTACTCCTTGCTCAACGAAATGGACTCAACACCCCATATTAAATGCCTAAGAGTGTACCTGACTAGGAAGTATCTTAAAACCTATGGATTGCTATGTCTCTGAAAGAGAATCAAGTGTGTGTACAGGGGCATAAACGCAGCAGTGATAGGATTGGAGAGGTTCGGTGAGCAAATGAAGACCCTTTGAAGTCATATTGCATGGTACCCATTCCACGGGTCTCAACTCTCCAGGTTTAAGGTATTCTTCCTTCAGCTAAAACATGCATGTGGAACCCAGAGTATGATCAACCGTGTGATCGGGAGACGTGTTCCAATATGTGTCAGTTTTCGTCCCCTGGTACTCGGGTGCAACATGCCAGACGCTTTACTAACACTCTCCCGACTTGGAGAGTCAGTGCCTTTAACCTCCTGTTTGGCCCAGTTTGCAATTTCTGCGGAAGATGCACAGGAATAGGGAGAACCAATGACAGAATAGCTGGAGGTGTCTGGACGGGCAAATTTAACTCTCATTTCCTACCAGGAAGAGGAATTAACCAAAGGCTCAGCGTGCCGTGCCAGAACCAGGTTAGAGCCTGAAGCCATCTTGCGGTGTTGCGGCCAGCTCACGAGAAAGCGAGTTGAAGAAAGGAGCTCAGGGGCACTGTAATTCACAAACCTGCAGAGTTATAAATGACAGCTATCGTCCAAAAATATACTGAAGTAAGGCTGCCAAGAGGACTTGAAAGCGGGGCAGACTTGCAGGAAACCGATTTCAGGAGGTAGACTGGAATTGCATTTAAAGCATAGGAAAAGAGGCAGAACGTCCACAATGATGCACTTGGCCAAAAAGGGCGTATGCATGTTTTCCTGAATATATTCAGGAAAAAACGCATACGCCCTTTTTGGCC
The DNA here is from genome assembly GCF_949774975.1 of Lagenorhynchus albirostris. Classification (NCBI taxonomy): domain Eukaryota; kingdom Metazoa; phylum Chordata; class Mammalia; order Artiodactyla; family Delphinidae; genus Lagenorhynchus; species Lagenorhynchus albirostris. The sequence goes on along the minus strand of NW_026783445.1, from coordinate 778,850 downwards.
AACCAAGCAAGCTTGCAAAGGAAATCTGCACTACAATGAAGTCTCACTTCCCCCCGGTCAAAAGGGCCATCTGAAAAAAGTGTAAAATCCAGAAAGGCAGGACAGGCCATGGAGAACTGGGAGCCTTGTTATGCTGATGGGCGGGATGTCAATTGCCAACAGCCACTCGGGAGAAGTGTATGGTGTTTCCTGAAACATCTAAAAAACAAAGCAACAGAGCCTAGGGCACTTCCACTTATGGTCCTATAGCTTAGGGAAATTAAAATCAAAAGACACAGCCACCCCAAAGGTTGGGACGGCTCTGTTTACAAGAACCTGGTTTACGGTACAAGTTCAATATCGCAGAAAGTGAAAAATGGATAAAGAAGTTGTGGTACTTACGTACAATGCAGTATCACTCAGCAATGAAATCTATGTCATCAGGCCCGTAGCAGCATAATGAGTGGATTCAGGTACGATGATTCTAACTGAAATAAGTCACACAGGAAAAGAAACATCATAAGATATCACTAATACACGGAATGTAACCTTGGCTACACAGGAACTGAATTACAAAACAGAACAGGGTCTCAAATTTAGAAACCCAACTTATGCTTGCTTAAGGGGAAAGGTGAGTTGGGGTGCTGCATAAAACCAGAGATTGAAATGAGCACAGATAAAGTTCCTTAAGCCAAATATGGAATAGACAAGAGCTACTCCTTGCTCAACGAAATGGACTCAACACCCCATATTAAATGCCTAAGAGTGTACCTGACTAGGAAGTATCTTAAAACCTATGGATTGCTATGTCTCTGAAAGAGAATCAAGTGTGTGTACAGGGGCATAAAGGCAGCAGTGATAGGATTGGAGAGGTTCGGTGAGCAAATGAAGACCCTTTGAAGTCATATTGCATGGTACCCATTCCACGGGTCTCAACTCTCCAGTTTTAACGTATTCTTCCTTCAGCTAAAACATGCATGTGGAACCCAGAGTATGATCAACCGTGTGATCGGGAGACGTGTTCCAATATGTGTCAGTTTTCGTCCCCTGGTACTCAGGTGCAACATTCCAGACGCTTTACTAACACTCTCCCGACTTGGAGAGTCAGTGCCTTTAACCTCCTGTTTGGCCCAGTTTGCAATTTCTGCGGAAGATGAACAGGAATAGGGAGAACCAATGACAGACTAGCTGGAGGTGTCTGGACGGGCAAATTTAACTCTCATTTCCCACCAGGAAGAGGAATTAACCAAAGGCTCAGCGTGCCGTGCCGGAACCAGATTAGGGCCTGAAGCCATCCTGCGGTGTTGCGGCCAACTCACGAGAAAGCGAGTTGAAGAAAGGAGCTCAGGGGCACTGTAATTCACAAACCTGCAGAGTTATAAATGACAGCTATCGTCCAAAAATATACTGAAGTAAGGCTGCCAAGAGGACTTGAAAGCGGGGCAGAATTGCAGGAAACCGATTTCAGGAGGTAGACTGGAATTGCATTGAAAGCATAGGAAAAGAGGCAGAACGTCCACAATGATGCACTTGGCCAAAAAGGGCGTATGCGTTTTTTCCTGAATATATTCAGGAAAAAACGCATACGCCCTTTTTGGCCAACCAAGCAAGCTTGCAAAGGAAATCTGCACTACAATGAAGTCTCACTTCCCCCCGGTCAAAAGGGCCATCTGAAAAAAGTGTAAAATCCAGAAAGGCAGGACAGGCCATGGAGAACTGGGAGCCTTGTTATGCTGATGGGCGGGATGTAAATTGCCAACAGCCACTCGGGAGAAGTGTATGGTGTTTCCTGAAACATCTAAAAAACAAAGCAACAGAGCCTAGGGCACTTCCACTTATGGTCCTATAGCTTAGGGAAATTAAAATCAAAAGACACAGCCACCCCAAAGGTTGGAACGGCTCTGTTTACAAGAACCTGGTTTACGGTACAAGTTAAATATCGCAGAAAGTGAACAATGGATAAAGAAGTTGTGGTACTTACGTACAATGCAGTATCACTCAGCAATGAAATCTATGTCATCAGGCCCGTAGCAGCATAATGAGTGGATTCAGGTACGATGATTCTAACTGAAATAAGTCACACAGAAAAAGAAACATCATAAGATATCACTAATACACGGAATGTAAACTTGGCTACACAGGAACTGAATTACAAAACAGAACAGGGTCTCAAATTTAGAAACCCAACTTATGCTTGCTTAAGGGGAAAGGTGAGTTGGGGTGCTGCATAAAACCAGAGATTGAAATGAGCACAGATAAAGTTCCTTAAGCCAAATATGGAATAGACAAGAGCTACTCCTTGCTCAACGAAATGGACTCAACACCCCATATTAAATGCCTAAGAGTGTACCTGACTAGGAAGTATCTTAAAACCTATGGATTGCTATGTCTCTGAAAGAGAATCAAGTGTGTGTACAGGGGCATAAACGCAGCAGTGATAGGATTGGAGAGGTTCGGTGAGCAAATGAAGACCCTTTGAAGTCATATTGCATGGTACCCATTCCACGGGTCTCAACTCTCCAGGTTTAAGGTATTCTTCCTTCAGCTAAAACATGCATGTGGAACCCAGAGTATGATCAACCGTGTGATCGGGAGACGTGTTCCTATATGTCTCAGTTTTCGTCCCCTGGTACTCGGGTGCAACATTCCAGACGCTTTACTAACACTCTCCCGACTTGGAGAGTCAGTGCCTTTAACCTCCTGTTTGGCCCAGTTTGCAATTTCTGCGGAAGATGAACAGGAATAGGGAGAACCAATGACAGACTAGCTGGAGGTGTCTGGACGGGCAAATTTAACTCTCATTTCCCACCAGGAAGAGGAATTAACCAAAGGCTCAGCGTGCCGTGCCGGAACCAGATTAGGGCCTGAAGCCATCCTGCGGTGTTGCGGCCAGCTCACGAGAAAGCGACTTGAAGAAAGGAGCTCAGGGGCACTGTAATTCACAAACCTGCAGAGTTATAAATGACAGCTATCGTCCAAAAATATACTGAAGTAAGGCTGCCAAGAGGACTTGAAAGCGGGGCAGAATTGCAGGAAACCGATTTCAGGAGGTAGACTGGAATTGCATTTAAAGCATAGGAAAAGAGGCAGAACGTCCACAATGATGCACTTGGCCAAAAAGGGCGTATGCGTTTTTTCCTGAATATATTCAGGAAAAAACGCATACGCCCTTTTTGGCCAACCAAGCAAGCTTGCAAAGGAAATCTGCACTACAATGAAGTCTCACTTCCCCCCGGTCAAAAGGGCCATCTGAAAAAAGTGTAAAATCCAGAAAGGCAGGACAGGCCATGGAGAACTGGGAGCCTTGTTATGCTGATGGGCGGGATGTAAATTGCCAACAGCCACTCGGGAGAAGTGTATGGTGTTTCCTGAAACATCTAAAAAACAAAGCAACAGAGCCTAGGGCACTTCCACTTATGGTCCTATAGCTTAGGGAAATTAAAATCAAAAAGACACAGCCACCCCAAAGGTTGGGACGGCTCTGTTTACAAGAACCTGGTTTACGGTACAAGTTCAATATCGCAGAAAGTGAAAAATGGATAAAGAAGTTGTGGTACTTACGTACAATGCAGTATCAATCAGCAATGAAATCTATGTCATCAGGCCCGTAGCAGCATAATGAGTGGATTCAGGTACGATGATTCTAACTGAAATAAGTCACACAGGAAAAGAAACATCATAAGATATGACTAATACACGGAATGTAACCTTGACTACACAGGAACTGAATTACAAAACAGAACAGGGTCTCAAATTTAGAAACCCAACTTATGCTTGCTTAAGGGGAAAGGTGAGTTGGGGTGCTGCATAAAACCAGAGATTGAAATGAGCACAGATAAAGTTCCTTAAGCCAAATATGGAATAGACAAGAGCTACTCCTTGCTCAACGAAATGGACTCAACACCCCATATTAAATGCCTAAGAGTGTACCTGACTAGGAAGTATCTTAAAACCTATGGATTGCTATGTCTCTGAAAGAGAATCAAGTGTGTGTACAGGGGCATAAAGGCAGCAGTGATAGGATTGGAGAGGTTCGGTGAGCAAATGAAGACCCTTTGAAGTCATATTGCATGGTACCCATTCCACGGGTCTCAACTCTCCAGTTTTAACGTATTCTTCCTTCAGCTAAAACATGCATGTGGAACCCAGAGTATGATCAACCGTGTGATCGGGAGACGTGTTCCAATATGTGTCAGTTTTCGTCCCCTGGTACTCGGGTGCAACATTCCAGACGCTTTACTAACACTCTCCCGACTTGGAGAGTCAGTGCCTTTAACCTCCTGTTTGGCCCAGTTTGCAATTTCTGCGGAAGATGAACAGGAATAGGGAGAACCAATGACAGACTAGCTGGAGGTGTCTGGACGGGCAAATTTAACTCTCATTTCCCACCAGGAAGAGGAATTAACCAAAGGCTCAGCGTGCCGTGCCGGAACCAGATTAGGGCCTGAAGCCATCCTGCGGTGTTGCGGCCAGCTCACGAGAAAGCGAGTTGAAGAAAGGAGCTCAGGGGCACTGTAATTCACAAACCTGCAGAGTTATAAATGACAGCTATCGTCCAAAAATATACTGAAGTAAGGCTGCCAAGAGGACTTGAAAGCGGGGCAGAATTGCAGGAAACCGATTTCAGGAGGTAGACTGGAATTGCATTTAAAGCATAGGAAAAGAGGCAGAACGTCCACAATGATGCACTTGGCCAAAAAGGGCGTATGCGTTTTTTCCTGAATATATTCAGGAAAAAACGCATATGCCCTTTTTGGCCAACCAAGCAAGCTTGCAAAGGAAATCTGCACTACAATGAAGTCTCACTTCCCCCCGGTCAAAAGGGCCATCTGAAAAAAGTGTAAAATCCAGAAAGGCAGGACAGGCCATGGAGAACTGGGAGCCTTGTTATGCTGATGGGCGGGATGTAAATTGCCAACAGCCACTCGGGAGAAGTGTATGGTGTTTCCTGAAACATCTAAAAAACAAAGCAACAGAGCCTAGGGCACTTCCACTTATGGTCCTATAGCTTAGGGAAATTAAAATCAAAAGACACAGCCACCCCAAAGGTTGGGACGGCTCTGTTTACAAGAACCTGGTTTACGGTACAAGTTCAATATCGCAGAAAGTGAAAAATGGATAAAGAAGTTGTGGTACTTACGTACAATGCAGTATCACTCAGCAATGAAATCTATGTCATCAGGCCCGTAGCAGCATAATGAGTGGATTCAGGTACGATGATTCTAACTGAAATAAGTCACACAGAAAAAGAAACATCATAAGATATCACTAATACACGGAATGTAAACTTGGCTACACAGGAACTGAATTACAAAACAGAACAGGGTCTCAAATTTAGAAAACCAACTTATGCTTGCTTAAGGGGAAAGGTGAGTTGGGGTGCTGCATAAAACCAGAGATTGAAATGAGCACAGATAAAGTTCCTTAAGCCAAATATGGAATAGACAAGAGCTACTCCTTGCTCAACGAAATGGACTCAACACCCCATATTAAATGCCTAAGAGTGTACCTGACTAGGAAGTATCTTAAAACCTATGGATTGCTATGTCTCTGAAAGAGAATCAAGTGTGTGTACAGGGGCATAAACGCAGCAGTGATAGGATTGGAGAGGTTCGGTGAGCAAATGAAGACCCTTTGAAGTCATATTGCATGGTACCCATTCCACGAGTCTCAACTCTCCAGGTTTAAGGTATTCTTCCTTCAGCTAAAACATGCATGTGGAACCCAGAGTATGATCAACCGTGTGATCGGGAGACGTGTTCCAATATGTGTCAGTTTTCGTCCCCTGGTACACGGGTGCAACATTCCAGACGCTTTACTAACACTCTCCCGACTTGGAGAGTCAGTGCCTTTAACCTCCTGTTTGGCCCAGTTTGCAATTTCTGCGGAAGATGAACAGGAATAGGGAGAACCAATGACAGACTAGCTGGAGGTGTCTGGACGGGCAAATTTAACTCTCATTTCCCACCAGGAAGAGGAATTAACCAAAGGCTCAGCGTGCCGTGCCGGAACCAGATTAGGGCCTGAAGCCATCCTGCGGTGTTGCGGCCAGCTCACGAGAAAGCGACTTGAAGAAAGGAGCTCAGGGGCACTGTAATTCACAAACCTGCAGAGTTATAAATGACAGCTATCGTCCAAATATATACTGAAGTAAGGCTGCCAAGAGGACTTGAAAGCGGGGCAGAATTGCAGGAAACCGATTTCAGGAGGTAGACTGGAATTGCATTTAAAGCATAGGAAAAGAGGCAGAACGTCCACAATGATGCACTTGGCCAAAAAGGGCGTATGCGTTTTTTCCTGAATATATTCAGGAAAAAACGCATACGCCCTTTTTGGCCAACCAAGCAAGGTTGCAAAGGAAATCTGCACTACAATGAAGTCTCACTTCCCCCCGGTCAAAAGGGCCATCTGAAAAAAGTGTAAAATCCAGAAAGGCAGGACAGGCCATGGAGAACTGGGAGCCTTGTTATGCTGATGGGCGGGATGTAAATTGCCAACAGCCACTCGGGAGAAGTGTATGGTGTTTCCTGAAACATCTAAAAAACAAAGCAACAGAGCCTAGGGCACTTCCACTTATGGTCCTATAGCTTAGGGAAATTAAAATCAAAAAGACACAGCCACCCCAAAGGTTGGGACGGCTCTGTTTACAAGAACCTGGTTTACGGTACAAGTTCAATATCGCAGAAAGTGAAAAATGGATAAAGAAGTTGTGGTACTTACGTACAATGCAGTATCACTCAGCAATGAAATCTATGTCATCAGGCCCGTAGCAGCATAATGAGTGGATTCAGGTACGATGATTCTAACTGAAATAAGTCACACAGGAAAAGAAACATCATAAGATATCACTAATACACGGAATGTAACCTTGGCTACACAGGAACTGAATTACAAAACAGAACAGGGTCTCAAATTTAGAAACCCAACTTATGCTTGCTTAAGGGGAAAGGTGAGTTGGGGTGCTGCATAAAACCAGAGATTGAAATGAGCACAGATAAAGTTCCTTAAGCCAAATATGGAATAGACAAGAGCTACTCCTTGCTCAACGAAATGGACTCAACACCCCATATTAAATGCCTAAGAGTGTACCTGACTAGGAAGTATCTTAAAACCTATGGATTGCTATGTCTCTGAAAGAGAATCAAGTGTGTGTACAGGGGCATAAACGCAGCAGTGATAGGATTGGAGAGGTTCGGTGAGCAAATGAAGACCCTTTGAAGTCATATTGCATGGTACCCATTCCACGGGTCTCAACTCTCCAGGTTTAAGGTATTCTTCCTTCAGCTAAAACATGCATGTGGAACCCAGAGTATGATCAACCGTGTGATCGGGAGACGTGTTCCAATATGTGTCAGTTTTCGTCCCCTGGTACTCGGGTGCAACATTCCAGACGCTTTACTAACACTCTCCCGACTTGGAGAGTCAGTGCCTTTAACCTCCTGTTTGGCCCAGTTTGCAATTTCTGCGGAAGATGAACAGGAATAGGGAGAACCAATGACAGACTAGCTGGAGGTGTCTGGACGGGCAAATTTAACTCTCATTTCCCACCAGGAAGAGGAATTAACCAAAGGCTCAGCGTGCCGTGCCGGAACCAGATTAGGGCCTGAAGCCATCCTGCGGTGTTGCGGCCAGCTCACGAGAAAGCGACTTGAAGAAAGGAGCTCAGGGGCACTGTAATTCACAAACCTGCAGAGTTATAAATGACAGCTATCGTCCAAAAATATACTGAAGTAAGGCTGCCAAGAGGACTTGAAAGCGGGGCAGAATTGCAGGAAACCGATTTCAGGAGGTAGACTGGAATTGCATTGAAAGCATAGGAAAAGAGGCAGAACGTCCACAATGATGCACTTGGCCAAAAAGGGCGTATGCGTTTTTTCCTGAATATATTCAGGAAAAAACGCATACGCCCTTTTTGGCCAACCAAGCAAGCTTGCAAAGGAAATCTGCACTACAATGAAGTCTCACTTCCCCCCGGTCAAAAGGGCCATCTGAAAAAAGTGTAAAATCCAGAAAGGCAGGACAGGCCATGGAGAACTGGGAGCCTTGTTATGCTGATGGGCGGGATGTAAATTGCCAACAGCCACTCGGGAGAAGTGTATGGTGTTTCCTGAAACATCTAAAAAACAAAGCAACAGAGCCTAGGGCACTTCCACTTATGGTCCTATAGCTTAGGGAAATTAAAATCAAAAGACACAGCCACCCCAAAGGTTGGGACGGCTCTGTTTACAAGAACCTGGTTTACGGTACAAGTTAAATATCGCAGAAAGTGAACAATGGATAAAGAAGTTGTGGTACTTACGTACAATGCAGTATCACTCAGCAATGAAATCTATGTCATCAGGCCCGTAGCAGCATAATGAGTGGATTCAGGTACGATGATTCTAACTGAAATAAGTCACACAGGAAAAGAAACATCATAAGATATCACTAATACACGGAATGTAACCTTGGCTACACAGGAACTGAATTACAAAACAGAACAGGGTCTCAAATTTAGAAACCCAACTTATGCTTGCTTAAGGGGAAAGGTGAGTTGGGGTGCTGCATAAAACCAGAGATTGAAATGAGCACAGATAAAGTTCCTTAAGCCAAATATGGAATAGACAAGAGCTACTCCTTGCTCAACGAAATGGACTCAACACCCCATATTAAATGCCTAAGAGTGTACCTGACTAGGAAGTATCTTAAAACCTATGGATTGCTATGTCTCTGAAAGAGAATCAAGTGTGTGTACAGGGGCATAAACGCAGCAGTGATAGGATTGGAGAGGTTCGGTGAGCAAATGAAGACCCTTTGAAGTCATATTGCATGGTACCCATTCCACGGGTCTCAACTCTCCAGGTTGAAGGTATTCTTCCTTCAGCTAAAACATGCATGTGGAACCCAGAGTATGATCAACCGTGTGATCGGGAGACGTGTTCCAATATGTGTCAGTTTTCGTCCCCTGGTACTCGGGTGCAACATTCCAGACGCTTTACTAACACTCTCCCGACTTGGAGAGTCAGTGCCTTTAACCTCCTGTTTGGCCCAGTTTGCAATTTCTGCGGAAGATGAACAGGAATAGGGAGAACCAATGACAGACTAGCTGGAGGTGTCTGGACGGGCAAATTTAACTCTCATTTCCCACCAGGAAGAGGAATTAACCAAAGGCTCAGCGTGCCGTGCCGGAACCAGATTAGGGCCTGAAGCCATCCTGCGGTGTTGCGGCCAGCTCACGAGAAAGCGAGTTGAAGAAAGGAGCTCAGGGGCACTGTAATTCACAAACCTGCAGAGTTATAAATGACAGCTATCGTCCAAAAATATACTGAAGTAAGGCTGCCAAGAGGACTTGAAAGCGGGGCAGAATTGCAGGAAACCGATTTCAGGAGGTAGACTGGAATTGCATTGAAAGCATAGGAAAAGAGGCAGAACGTCCACAATGATGCACTTGGCCAAAAAGGGCGTATGCGTTTTTTCCTGAATATATTCAGGAAAAAACGCATACGCCCTTTTTGGCCAACCAAGCAAGCTTGCAAAGGAAATCTGCACTACAATGAAGTCTCACTTCCCCCCGGTCAAAAGGGCCATCTGAAAAAAGTGTAAAATCCAGAAAGGCAGGACAGGCCATGGAGAACTGGGAGCCTTGTTATGCTGATGGGCGGGATGTAAATTGCCAACAGCCACTCGGGAGAAGTGTATGGTGTTTCCTGAAACATCTAAAAAACAAAGCAACAGAGCCTAGGGCACTTCCACTTATGGTCCTATAGCTTAGGGAAATTAAAATCAAAAGACACAGCCACCCCAAAGGTTGGGACGGCTCTGTTTACAAGAACCTGGTTTACGGTACAAGTTCAATATCGCAGAAAGTGAACAATGGATAAAGAAGTTGTGGTACTTACGTACAATGCAGTATCACTCAGCAATGAAATCTATGTCATCAGGCCCGTAGCAGCATAATGAGTGGATTCAGGTACGATGATTCTAACTGAAATAAGTCACACAGGAAAAGAAACATCATAAGATATCACTAATACACGGAATGTAACCTTGGCTACACAGGAACTGAATTACAAAACAGAACAGGGTCTCAAATTTAGAAACCCAACTTATGCTTGCTTAAGGGGAAAGGTGAGTTGGGGTGCTGCATAAAACCAGAGATTGAAATGAGCACAGATAAAGTTCCTTAAGCCAAATATGGAATAGACAAGAGCTACTCCTTGCTCAACGAAATGGACTCAACACCCCATATTAAATGCCTAAGAGTGTACCTGACTAGGAAGTATCTTAAAACCTATGGATTGCTATGTCTCTGAAAGAGAATCAAGTGTGTGTACAGGGGCATAAACGCAGCAGTGATAGGATTGGAGAGGTTCGGTGAGCAAATGAAGACCCTTTGAAGTCATATTGCATGGTACCCATTCCACGGGTCTCAACTCTCCAGGTTGAAGGTATTCTTCCTTCAGCTAAAACATGCATGTGGAACCCAGAGTATGATCAACCGTGTGATCGGGAGACGTGTTCCAATATGTGTCAGTTTTCGTCCCCTGGTACTCCGGTGCAACATTCCAGACGCTTTACTAACACTCTCCCGACTTGGAGAGTCAGTGCCTTTAACCTCCTGTTTGGCCCAGTTTGCAATTTCTGCGGAAGATGAACAGGAATAGGGAGAACCAATGACAGACTAGCTGGAGGTGTCTGGACGGGCAAATTTAACTCTCATTTCCCACCAGGAAGAGGAATTAACCAAAGGCTCAGCGTGCCGTGCCGGAACCAGATTAGGGCCTGAAGCCATCCTGCGGTGTTGCGGCCAGCTCACGAGAAAGCGAGTTGAAGAAAGGAGCTCAGGGGCACTGTAATTCACAAACCTGCAGAGTTATAAATGACAGCTATCGTCCAAACATATACTGAAGTAAGGCTGCCAAGAGGACTTGAAAGCGGGGCAGAATTGCAGGAAACCGATTTCAGGAGGTAGACTGGAATTGCATTGAAAGCATAGGAAAAGAGGCAGAACGTCCACAATGATGCACTTGGCCAAAAAGGGCGTATGCGTTTTTTCCTGAATATATTCAGGAAAAAACGCATACGCCCTTTTTGGCCAACCAAGCAAGCTTGCAAAGGAAATCTGCACTACAATGAAGTCTCACTTCCCCCCGGTCAAAAGGGCCATCTGAAAAAAGTGTAAAATCCAGAAAGGCAGGACAGGCCATGGAGAACTGGGAGCCTTGTTATGCTGATGGGCGGGATGTAAATTGCCAACAGCCACTCGGGAGAAGTGTATGGTGTTTTCTGAAACATCTAAAAAACAAAGCAACAGAGCCTAGGGCACTTCCACTTATGGTCCTATAGCTTAGGGAAATTAAAATCAAAAAGACACAGCCACCCCAAAGGTTGGGACGGCTCTGTTTACAAGAACCTGGTTTACGGTACAAGTTCAATATCGCAGAAAGTGAAAAATGGATAAAGAAGTTGTGGTACTTACGTACAATGCAGTATCACTCAGCAATGAAATCTATGTCATCAGGCCCGTAGCAGCATAATGAGTGGATTCAGGTACGATGATTCTAACTGAAATAAGTCACACAGGAAAAGAAACATCATAAGATATCACTAATACACGGAATGTAACCTTGGCTACACAGGAACTGAATTACAAAACAGAACAGGGTCTCAAATTTAGAAACCCAACTTATGCTTGCTTAAGGGGAAAGGTGAGTTGGGGTGCTGCATAAAACCAGAGATTGAAATGAGCACAGATAAAGTTCCTTAAGCCAAATATGGAATAGACAAGAGCTACTCCTTGCTCAACGAAATGGACTCAACACCCCATATTAAATGCCTAAGAGTGTACCTGACTAGGAAGTATCTTAAAACCTATGGATTGCTATGTCTCTGAAAGAGAATCAAGTGTGTGTACAGGGGCATAAACGCAGCAGTGATAGGATTGGAGAGGTTTGGTGAGCAAATGAAGACCCTTTGAAATCATATTGCATGGTACCCATTCCACGGGTCTCAACTCTCCAGGTTTAAGGTATTCTTCCTTCAGCTAAAACATGCATGTGGAACCCAGAGTATGATCAACCGTGTGATCGGGAGACGTGTTCCAATATGTGTCAGTTTTCGTCCCCTGGTACTCGGGTGCAACATGCCAGACGCTTTACTAACACTCTCCCGACTTGGAGAGTCAGTGCCTTTAACCTCCTGTTTGGCCCAGTTTGCAATTTCTGCGGAAGATGAACAGGAATAGGGAGAACCAATGACAGACTAGCTGGAGGTGTCTGGACGGGCAAATTTAACTCTCATTTCCCACCAGGAAGAGGAATTAACCAAAGGCTCAGCGTGCCGTGCCGGAACCAGATTAGGGCCTGAAGCCATCCTGCGGTGTTGCGGCCAGCTCACGAGAAAGCGAGTTGAAGAAAGGAGCTCAGGGGCACTGTAATTCACAAACCTGCAGAGTTATAAATGACAGCTATCGTCCAAAAATATACTGAAGTAAGGCTGCCAAGAGGACTTGAAAGCGGGGCAGAATTGCAGGAAACCGATTTCAGGAGGTAGACTGGAATTGCATTGAAAGCATAGGAAAAGAGGCAGAACGTCCACAATGATGCACTTGGCCAAAAAGGGCGTATGCGTTTTTTCCTGAATATATTCAGGAAAAAACGCATACGCCCTTTTTGGCCAACCAAGCAAGCTTGCAAAGGAAATCTGCACTACAATGAAGTCTCACTTCCCCCCGGTCAAAAGGGCCATCTGAAAAAAGTGTAAAATCCAGAAAGGCAGGACAGGCCATGGAGAACTGGGAGCCTTGTTATGCTGATGGGCGGGATGTCAATTGCCAACAGCCACTCGGGAGAAGTGTATGGTGTTTCCTGAAACATCTAAAAAACAAAGCAACAGAGCCTAGGGCACTTCCACTTATGGTCCTATAGCTTAGGGAAATTAAAATCAAAAGACACAGCCACCCCAAAGGTTGGGACGGCTCTGTTTACAAGAACCTGGTTTACGGTACAAGTTCAATATCGCAGAAAGTGAAAAATGGATAAAGAAGTTGTGGTACTTACGTACAATGCAATATCACTCAGCAATGAAATCTATGTCATCAGGCCCGTAGCAGCATAATGAGTGGATTCAGGTACGATGATTCTAACTGAAATAAGTCACAGAAAAAGAAACATCATAAGATATCACTAATACACGGAATGTAAACTTGGCTACACAGGAACTGAATTACAAAACAGAACAGGGTCTCAAATTTAGAAACCCAACTTATGCTTGCTTAAGGGGAAAGGTGAGTTGGGGTGCTGCATAAAACCAGAGATTGAAATGAGCACAGATAAAGTTCCTTAAGCCAAATATGGAATAGACAAGAGCTACTCCTTGCTCAACGAAATGGACTCAACACCCCATATTAAATGCCTAAGAGTGTACCTGACTAGGAAGTATCTTAAAACCTATGGATTGCTATGTCTCTGAAAGAGAATCAAGTGTGTGTACAGGGGCATAAACGCAGCAGTGATAGGATTGGAGAGGTTCGGTGAGCAAATGAAGACCCTTTGAAGTCATATTGCATGGTACCCATTCCACGGGTCTCAACTCTCCAGGTTTAAGGTATTCTTCCTTCAGCTAAAACATGCATGTGGAACCCAGAGTATGATCAACCGTGTGATCGGGAGACGTGTTCCAATATGTCTCAGTTTTCGTCCCCTGGTACTCGGGTGCAACATTCCAGACGCTTTACTAACACTCTCCCGACTTGGAGAGTCAGTGCCTTTAACCTCCTGTTTGGCCCAGTTTGCAATTTCTGCGGAAGATGAACAGGAATAGGGAGAACCAATGACAGACTAGCTGGAGGTGTCTGGACGGGCAAATTTAACTCTCATTTCCCACCAGGAAGAGGAATTAACCAAAGGCTCAGCGTGCCGTGCCGGAACCAGATTAGGGCCTGAAGCCATCCTGCGGTGTTGCGGCCAGCTCACGAGAAAGCGAGTTGAAGAAAGGAGCTCAGGGGCACTGTAATTCACAAACCTGCAGAGTTATAAATGACAGCTATCGTCCAAAAATATACTGAAGTAAGGCTGCCAAGAGGACTTGAAAGCGGGGCAGAATTGCAGGAAACCGATTTCAGGAGGTAGACTGGAATTGCATTGAAAGCATAGGAAAAGAGGCAGAACGTCCACAATGATGCACTTGGCCAAAAAGGGCGTATGCGTTTTTTCCTGAATATATTCAGGAAAAAACGCATACGCCCTTTTTGGCCAACCAAGCAAGGTTGCAAAGGAAATCTGCACTACAATGAAGTCTCACTTCCCCCCGGTCAAAAGGGCCATCTGAAAAAAGTGTAAAATCCAGAAAGGCAGGACAGGCCATGGAGAACTGGGAGCCTTGTTATGCTGATGGGCGGGATGTCAATTGCCAACAGCCACTCGGGAGAAGTGTATGGTGTTTCCTGAAACATCTAAAAAACAAAGCAACAGAGCCTAGGGCACTTCCACTTATGGTCCTATAGCTTAGGGAAATTAAAATCAAAAAGACACAGCCACCCCAAAGGTTGGGACGGCTCTGTTTACAAGAACCTGGTTTACGGTACAAGTTCAATATCGCAGAAAGTGAAAAATGGATAAAGAAGTTGTGGTACTTACGTACAATGCAGTATCACTCAGCAATGAAATCTATGTCATCAGGCCCGTAGCAGCATAATGAGTGGATTCAGGTACGATGATTCTAACTGAAATAAGTCACACAGGAAAAGAAACATCATAAGATATCACTAATACATGGAATGTAACCTTGGCTACACAGGAACTGAATTACAAAACAGAACAGGGTCTCAAATTTAGAAACCCAACTTATGCTTGCTTAAGGGGAAAGGTGAGTTGGGGTGCTGCATAAAACCAGAGATTGAAATGAGCACAGATAAAGTTCCTTAAGCCAAATATGGAATAGACAAGAGCTACTCCTTGCTGAACGAAATGGACTCAACACCCCATATTAAATGCCTAAGAGTGTACCTGACTAGGAAGTATCTTAAAACCTATGGATTGCTATGTCTCTGAAAGAGAATCAAGTGTGTGTACAGGGGCATAAACGCAGCAGTGATAGGATTGGAGAGGTTTGGTGAGCAAATGAAGACCCTTTGAAATCATATTGCATGGTACCCATTCCACGGGTCTCAACTCTCCAGGTTTAAGGTATTCTTCCTTCAGCTAAAACATGCATGTGGAACCCAGAGTATGATCAGCCGTGTGATCGGGAGACGTGTTCCAATATGTCTCAGTTTTCGTCCCCTGGTACTCGGGTGCAACATTCCAGACGCTTTACTAACACTCTCCCGACTTGGAGAGTCAGTGCCTTTAACCTCCTGTTTGGCCCAGTTTGCAATTTCTGCGGAAGATGAACAGGAATAGGGAGAACCAATGACAGACTAGCTGGAGGTGTCTGGACGGGCAAATTTAACTCTCATTTCCCACCAGGAAGAGGAATTAACCAAAGGCTAGGCGTGCTGTGCCGGAACCAGATTAGGGCCTGAAGCCATCCTGCGGTGTTGCGGCCAGCTCACGAGAAAGCGAGTTGAAGAAAGGAGCTCAGGGGCACTGTAATTCACAAACCTGCAGAGTTATAAATGACAGCTATCGTCCAAAAATATACTGAAGTAAGGCTGCCAAGAGGACTTGAAAGCGGGGCAGAATTGCAGGAAACCGATTTCAGGAGGTAGACTGGAATTGCATTTAAAGCATAGGAAAAGAGGCAGAACGTCCACAATGATGCACTTGGCCAAAAAGGGCGTATGCGTTTTTTCCTGAATATATTCAGGAAAAAACGCATACGCCCTTTTTGGCCAACCAAGCAAGGTTGCAAAGGAAATCTGCACTACAATGAAGTCTCACTTCCCCCCGGTCAAAAGGGCCATCTGAAAAAAGTGTAAAATCCAGAAAGGCAGGACAGGCCATGGAGAACTGGGAGCCTTGTTATGCTGATGGGCGGGATGTCAATTGCCAACAGCCACTCTGGAGAAGTGTATGGTGTTTCCTGAAACATCTAAAAAACAAAGCAACAGAGCCTAGGGCACTTCCACTTATGGTCCTATAGCTTAGGGAAATTAAAATCAAAAGACACAGCCACCCCAAAGGTTGGGACGGCTCTGTTTACAAGAACCTGGTTTACGGTACAAGTTCAATATCGCAGAAAGTGAAAAATGGATAAAGAAGTTGTGGTACTTACGTACAATGCAATATCACTCAGCAATGAAATCTATGTCATCAGGCCCGTAGCAGCATAATGAGTGGATTCAGGTACGATGATTCTAACTGAAATAAGTCACACAGAAAAAGAAACATCATAAGATATCACTAATACACGGAATGTAAACTTGGCTACACAGGAACTGAATTACAAAACAGAACAGGGTCTCAAATTTAGAAACCCAACTTATGCTTGCTTAAGGGGAAAGGTGAGTTGGGGTGCTGCATAAAACCAGAGATTGAAATGAGCACAGATAAAGTTCCTTAAGCCAAATATGGAATAGACAAGAGCTACTCCTTGCTCAACGAAATGGACTCAACACCCCATATTAAATGCCTAAGAGTGTACCTGACTAGGAAGTATCTTAAAACCTATGGATTGCTATGTCTCTGAAAGAGAATCAAGTGTGTGTACAGGGGCATAAACGCAGCAGTGATAGGATTGGAGAGGTTTGGTGAGCAAATGAAGACCCTTTGAAATCATATTGCATGGTACCCATTCCACGGGTCTCAACTCTCCAGGTTTAAGGTATTCTTCCTTCAGCTAAAACATGCATGTGGAACCCAGAGAATGATCAACCGTGTGATCGGGAGACGTGTTCCAATATGTGTCAGTTTTCGTCCCCTGGTACTCGGGTGCAACATTCCAGACGCTTTACTAACACTCTCCCGACTTGGAGAGTCAGTGCCTTTAACCTCCTGTTTGGCCCAGTTTGCAATTTCTGCGGAAGATGAACAGGAATAGGGAGAACCAATGACAGACTAGCTGGAGGTGTCTGGACGGGCAAATTTAACTCTCATTTCCCACCAGGAAGAGGAATTAACCAAAGGCTCAGCGTGCCGTGCCGGAACCAGATTAGGGCCTGAAGCCATCCTGCGGTGTTGCGGCCAGCTCACGAGAAAGCGACTTGAAGAAAGGAGCTCAGGGGCACTGTAATTCACAAACCTGCAGAGTTATAAATGACAGCTATCGTCCAAAAATATACTGAAGTAAGGCTGCCAAGAGGACTTGAAAGCGGGGCAGAATTGCAGGAAACCGATTTCAGGAGGTAGACTGGAATTGCATTGAAAGCATAGGAAAAGAGGCAGAACGTCCACAATGATGCACTTGGCCAAAAAGGGCGTATGCGTTTTTTCCTGAATATATTCAGGAAAAAACGCATACGCCCTTTTTGGCCAACCAAGCAAGCTTGCAAAGGAAATCTGCACTACAATGAAGTCTCACTTCCCCCCGGTCAAAAGGGCCATCTGAAAAAAGTGTAAAATCCAGAAAGGCAGGACAGGCCATGGAGAACTGGGAGCCTTGTTATGCTGATGGGCGGGATGTAAATTGCCAACAGCCACTCGGGAGAAGTGTATGGTGTTTCCTGAAACATCTAAAAAACAAAGCAACAGAGCCTAGGGCACTTCCACTTATGGTCCTATAGCTTAGGGAAATTAAAATCAAAAGACACAGCCACCCCAAAGGTTGGGACGGCTCTGTTTACAAGAACCTGGTTTACGGTACAAGTTCAATATCGCAGAAAGTGAAAAATGGATAAAGAAGTTGTGGTACTTACGTACAATGCAGTATCACTCAGCAATGAAATCTATGTCATCAGGCCCGTAGCAGCATAATGAGTGGATTCAGGTACGATGATTCTAACTGAAATAAGTCACACAGGAAAAGAAACATCATAAGATATCACTAATACACGGAATGTAACCTTGGCTACACAGGAACTGAATTCCAAAACAGAACAGGGTCTCAAATTTAGAAACCCAACTTATGCTTGCTTAAGGGGAAAGGTGAGTTGGGGTGCTGCATAAAACCAGAGATTGAAATGAGCACAGATAAAGTTCCTTAAGCCAAATATGGAATAGACAAGAGCTACTCCTTGCTCAACGAAATGGACTCAACACCCCATATTAAATGCCTAAGAGTGTACCTGACTAGGAAGTATCTTAAAACCTATGGATTGCTATGTCTCTGAAAGAGAATCAAGTGTGTGTACAGGGGCATAAACGCAGCAGTGATAGGATTGGAGAGGTTCGGTGAGCA
Source organism: Lagenorhynchus albirostris (assembly GCF_949774975.1). Lineage (NCBI taxonomy): Eukaryota > Metazoa > Chordata > Mammalia > Artiodactyla > Delphinidae > Lagenorhynchus > Lagenorhynchus albirostris. The sequence goes on along the minus strand of NW_026783445.1, from coordinate 760,616 downwards.
AATGAAGACCCTTTGAAGTCATATTGCATGTTACCCATTCCACGGGTCTCAACTCTCCAGGTTTAAGGTATTCTTCCTTCAGCTAAAACATGCATGTGGAACCCAGAGTATGATCAACCGTGTGATCGGGAGACGTGTTCCAATATGTCTCAGTTTTCGTCCCCTGGTACTCGGGTGCAACATTCCAGACGCTTTACTAACACTCTCCCGACTTGGAGAGTCAGTGCCTTTAACCTCCTGTTTGGCCCAGTTTGCAATTTCTGCGGAAGATGAACAGGAATAGGGAGAACCAATGACAGACTAGCTGGAGGTGTCTGGACGGGCAAATTTAACTCTCATTTCCCACCAGGAAGAGGAATTAACCAAAGGCTCAGCGTGCCGTGCCGGAACCAGATTAGGGCCTGAAGCCATCCTGCGGTGTTGCGGCCAGCTCACGAGAAAGCGAGTTGAAGAAAGGAGCTCAGGGGCACTGTAATTCACAAACCTGCAGAGTTATAAATGACAGCTATCGTCCAAAAATATACTGAAGTAAGGCTGCCAAGAGGACTTGAAAGCGGGGCAGAATTGCAGGAAACCGATTTCAGGAGGTAGACTGGAATTGCATTGAAAGCATAGGAAAAGAGGCAGAACGTCCACAATGATGCACTTGGCCAAAAAGGGCGTATGCGTTTTTTCCTGAATATATTCAGGAAAAAACGCATACGCCCTTTTTGGCCAACCAAGCAAGCTTGCAAAGGAAATCTGCACTACAATGAAGTCTCACTTCCCCCCGGTCAAAAGGGCCATCTGAAAAAAGTGTAAAATCCAGAAAGGCAGGACAGGCCATGGAGAACTGGGAGCCTTGTTATGCTGATGGGCGGGATGTCAATTGCCAACAGCCACTCGGGAGAAGTGTATGGTGTTTTCTGAAACATCTAAAAAACAAAGGAACAGAGCCTAGGGCACTTCCACTTATGGTCCTATAGCTTAGGGAAATTAAAATCAAAAGACACAGCCACCCCAAAGGTTGGGACGGCTCTGTTTACAAGAACCTGGTTTACGGTACAAGTTCAATATCGCAGAAAGTGAACAATGGATAAAGAAGTTGTGGTACTTACGTACAATGCAATATCACTCAGCAATGAAATCTATGTCATCAGGCCCGTAGCAGCATAATGAGTGGATTCAGGTACGATGATTCTAACTGAAATAAGTCACACAGAAAAAGAAACATCATAAGATATCACTAATACACGGAATGTAACCTTGGCTACACAGGAACTGAATTCCAAAACAGAACAGGGTCTCAAATTTAGAAACCCAACTTATGCTTGCTTAAGGGGAAAGGTGAGTTGGGGTGCTGCATAAAACCAGAGATTGAAATGAGCACAGATAAAGTTCCTTAAGCCAAATATGGAATAGACAAGAGCTACTCCTTGCTCAACGAAATGGACTCAACACCCCATATTAAATGCCTAAGAGTGTACCTGACTAGGAAGTATCTTAAAACCTATGGATTGCTATGTCTCTGAAAGAGAATCAAGTGTGTGTACAGGGGCATAAACGCAGCAGTGATAGGATTGGAGAGGTTCGGTGAGCAAATGAAGACCCTTTGAAGTCATATTGCATGGTACCCATTCCACGGGTCTCAACTCTCCAGGCTTAAGGTATTCTTCCTTCAGCTAAAACATGCATGTGGAACCCAGAGAATGATCAACCGTGTGATCGGGAGACGTGTTCCAATATGTCTCAGTTTTCGTCACCTGGTACTCGGGTGCAACATTCCAGACGCTTTACTAACACTCTCCCGACTTGGAGAGTCAGTGCCTTTAACCTCCTGTTTGGCCCAGTTTGCAATTTCTGCGGAAGATGAACAGGAATAGGGAGAACCAATGACAGACTAGCTGGAGGTGTCTGGACGGGCAAATTTAACTCTCATTTCCCACCAGGAAGAGGAATTAACCAAAGGCTCAGCGTGCTGTGCCGGAACCAGATTAGGGCCTGAAGCCATCCTGCGGTGTTGCGGCCAGCTCACGAGAAAGCGAGTTGAAGAAAGGAGCTCAGGGGCACTGTAATTCACAAACCTGCAGAGTTATAAATGACAGCTATCGTCCAAAAATATACTGAAGTAAGGCTGCCAAGAGGACTTGAAAGCGGGGCAGAATTGCAGGAAACCGATTTCAGGAGGTAGACTGGAATTGCATTGAAAGCATAGGAAAAGAGGCAGAACGTCCACAATGATGCACTTGGCCAAAAAGGGCGTATGCGTTTTTTCCTGAATATATTCAGGAAAAAACGCATACGCCCTTTTTGGCCAACCAAGCAAGGTTGCAAAGGAATCTGCACTACAATGAAGTCTCACTTCCCCCCGGTCAAAAGGGCCATCTGAAAAAAGTGTAAAATCCAGAAAGGCAGGACAGGCCATGGAGAACTGGGAGCCTTGTTATGCTGATGGGCGGGATGTCAATTGCCAACAGCCACTCGGGAGAAGTGTATGGTGTTTCCTGAAACATCTAAAAAACAAAGCAACAGAGCCTAGGGCACTTCCACTTATGGTCCTATAGCTTAGGGAAATTAAAATCAAAAGACACAGCCACCCCAAAGGTTGGGACGGCTCTGTTTACAAGAACCTGGTTTACGGTACAAGTTCAATATCGCAGAAAGTGAACAATGGATAAAGAAGTTGTGGTACTTACGTACAATGCAATATCACTCAGCAATGAAATCTATGTCATCAGGCCCGTAGCAGCATAATGAGTGGATTCAGGTACGATGATTCTAACTGAAATAAGTCACACAGAAAAAGAAACATCATAAGATATCACTAATACACGGAATGTAAACTTGGCTACACAGGAACTGAATTACAAAACAGAACAGGGTCTCAAATTTAGAAACCCAACTTATGCTTGCTTAAGGGGAAAGGTGAGTTGGGGTGCTGCATAAAACCAGAGATTGAAATGAGCACAGATAAAGTTCCTTAAGCCAAATATGGAATAGACAAGAGCTACTCCTTGCTCAACGAAATGGGCTCAACACCCCATATTAAATGCCTAAGAGTGTACCTGACTAGGAAGTATCTTAAAACCTATGGATTGCTATGTCTCTGAAAGAGAATCAAGTGTGTGTACAGGGGCATAAACGCAGCAGTGATAGGATTGGAGAGGTTCGGTGAGCAAATGAAGACCCTTTGAAGTCATATTGCATGGTACCCATTCCACGGGTCTCAACTCTCCAGGTTTAAGGTATTCTTCCTTCAGCTAAAACATGCATGTGGAACCCAGAGTATGATCAACCGTGTGATCGGGAGACGTGTTCCAATATGTCTCAGTTTTCGTCCCCTGGTACTCGGGTGCAACATTCCAGACGCTTTACTAACACTCTCCCGACTTGGAGAGTCAGTGCCTTTAACCTCCTGTTTGGCCCAGTTTGCAATTTCTGCGGAAGATGAACAGGAATAGGGAGAACCAATGACAGACTAGCTGGAGGTGTCTGGACGGGCAAATTTAACTCTCATTTCCCACCAGGAAGAGGAATTAACCAAAGGCTCAGCGTGCCGTGCCGGAACCAGATTAGGGCCTGAAGCCATCCTGCGGTGTTGCGGCCAGCTCACGAGAAAGCGACTTGAAGAAAGGAGCTCAGGGGCACTGTAATTCACAAACCTGCAGAGTTATAAATGACAGCTATCGTCCAAAAATATACTGAAGTAAGGCTGCCAAGAGGACTTGAAAGCGGGGCAGAATTGCAGGAAACCGATTTCAGGAGGTAGACTGGAATTGCATTTAAAGCATAGGAAAAGAGGCAGAACGTCCACAATGATGCACTTGGCCAAAAAGGGCGTATGCGTTTTTTCCTGAATATATTCAGGAAAAAACGCATACGCCCTTTTTGGCCAACCAAGCAAGCTTGCAAAGGAAATCTGCACTACAATGAAGTCTCACTTCCCCCCGGTCAAAAGGGCCATCTGAAAAAAGTGTAAAATCCAGAAAGGCAGGACAGGCCATGGAGAACTGGGAGCCTTGTTATGCTGATGGGCGGGATGTCAATTGCCAACAGCCACTCGGGAGAAGTGTATGGTGTTTCCTGAAACATCTAAAAAACAAAGCAACAGAGCCTAGGGCACTTCCACTTATGGTCCTATAGCTTAGGGAAATTAAAATCAAAAGACACAGCCACCCCAAAGGTTGGGACGGCTCTGTTTACAAGAACCTGGTTTACGGTACAAGTTCAATATCGCAGAAAGTGAAAAATGGATAAAGAAGTTGTGGTACTTACGTACAATGCAATATCACTCAGCAATGAAATCTATGTCATCAGGCCCGTAGCAGCATAATGAGTGGATTCAGGTACGATGATTCTAACTGAAATAAGTCACACAGAAAAAGAAACATCATAAGATATCACTAATACATGGAATGTAAACTTGGCTACACAGGAACTGAATTACAAAACAGAACAGGGTCTCAAATTTAGAAACCCAACTTATGCTTGCTTAAGGGGAAAGGTGAGTTGGGGTGCTGCATAAAACCAGAGATTGAAATGAGCACAGATAAAGTTCCTTAAGCCAAATATGGAATAGACAAGAGCTACTCCTTGCTCAACGAAATGGACTCAACACCCCATATTAAATGCCTAAGAGTGTACCTGACTAGGAAGTATCTTAAAACCTATGGATTGCTATGTCTCTGAAAGAGAATCAAGTGTGTGTACAGGGGCATAAACGCAGCAGTGATAGGATTGGAGAGGTTCGGTGAGCAAATGAAGACCCTTTGAAGTCATATTGCATGGTACCCATTCCACGGGTCTCAACTCTCCAGGTTTAAGGTATTCTTCCTTCAGCTAAAACATGCATGTGGAACCCAGATATGATCAACCGTGTGATCGGGAGACGTGTTCCAATATGTGTCAGTTTTCGTCCCCTGGTACTCGGGTGCAACATTCCAGACGCTTTACTAACACTCTCCCGACTTGGAGAGTCAGTGCCTTTAACCTCCTGTTTGGCCCAGTTTGCAATTTCTGCGGAAGATGAACAGGAATAGGGAGAACCAATGACAGACTAGCTGGAGGTGTCTGGACGGGCAAATTTAACTCTCATTTCCCACCAGGAAGAGGAATTAACCAAAGGCTCAGCGTGCCGTGCTGGAACCAGATTAGGGCCTGAAGCCATCCTGCGGTGTTGCGGCCAGCTCACGAGAAAGCGACTTGAAGAAAGGAGCTCAGGGGCACTGTAATTCACAAACCTGCAGAGTTATAAATGACAGCTATCGTCCAAAAATATACTGAAGTAAGGCTGCCAAGAGGACTTGAAAGCGGGGCAGAATTGCAGGAAACCGATTTCAGGAGGTAGACTGGAATTGCATTGAAAGCATAGGAAAAGAGGCAGAACGTCCACAATGATGCACTTGGCCAAAAAGGGCGTATGCGTTTTTTCCTGAATATATTCAGGAAAAAACGCATACGCCCTTTTTGGCCAACCAAGCAAGCTTGCAAAGGAAATCTGCACTACAATGAAGTCTCACTTCCCCCCGGTCAAAAGGGCCATCTGAAAAAAGTGTAAAATCCAGAAAGGCAGGACAGGCCATGGAGAACTGGGAGCCTTGTTATGCTGATGGGCGGGATGTAAATTGCCAACAGCCACTCGGGAGAAGTGTATGGTGTTTCCTGAAACATCTAAAAAACAAAGCAACAGAGCCTAGGGCACTTCCACTTATGGTCCTATAGCTTAGGGAAATTAAAATCAAAAGACACAGCCACCCCAAAGGTTGGGACGGCTCTGTTTACAAGAACCTGGTTTACGGTACAAGTTCAATATCGCAGAAAGTGAAAAATGGATAAAGAAGTTGTGGTACTTACGTACAATGCAGTATCACTCAGCAATGAAATCTATGTCATCAGGCCCGTAGCAGCATAATGAGTGGATTCAGGTACGATGATTCTAACTGAAATAAGTCACACAGGAAAAGAAACATCATAAGATATCACTAATACACGGAATGTAACCTTGGCTACACAGGAACTGAATTCCAAAACAGAACAGGGTCTCAAATTTAGAAACCCAACTTATGCTTGCTTAAGGGGAAAGGTGAGTTGGGGTGCTGCATAAAACCAGAGATTGAAATGAGCACAGATAAAGTTCCTTAAGCCAAATATGGAATAGACAAGAGCTACTCCTTGCTCAACGAAATGGACTCAACACCCCATATTAAATGCCTAAGAGTGTACCTGACTAGGAAGTATCTTAAAACCTATGGATTGCTATGTCTCTGAAAGAGAATCAAGTGTGTGTACAGGGGCATAAACGCAGCAGTGATAGGATTGGAGAGGTTCGGTGAGCAAATGAAGACCCTTTGAAGTCATATTGCATGGTACCCATTCCACGGGTCTCAACTCTCCAGGTTTAAGGTATTCTTCCTTCAGCTAAAACATGCATGTGGAACCCAGAGTATGATCAACCGTGTGATCGGGAGACGTGTTCCAATATGTCTCAGTTTTCGTCCCCTGGTACTCGGGTGCAACATTCCAGACGCTTTACTAACACTCTCCCGACTTGGAGAGTCAGTGCCTTTAACCTCCTGTTTGGCCCAGTTTGCAATTTCTGCGGAAGATGAACAGGAATAGGGAGAACCAATGACAGACTAGCTGGAGGTGTCTGGACGGGCAAATTTAACTCTCATTTCCCACCAGGAAGAGGAATTAACCAAAGGCTCAGCGTGCCGTGCCGGAACCAGATTAGGGCCTGAAGCCATCCTGCGGTGTTGCGGCCAGCTCACGAGAAAGCGAGTTGAAGAAAGGAGCTCAGGGGCACTGTAATTCACAAACCTGCAGAGTTATAAATGACAGCTATCGTCCAAAAATATACTGAAGTAAGGCTGCCAAGAGGACTTGAAAGCGGGGCAGAATTGCAGGAAACCGATTTCAGGAGGTAGACTGGAATTGCATTGAAAGCATAGGAAAAGAGGCAGAACGTCCACAATGATGCACTTGGCCAAAAAGGGCGTATGCGTTTTTTCCTGAATATATTCAGGAAAAAACGCATACGCCCTTTTTGGCCAACCAAGCAAGCTTGCAAAGGAAATCTGCACTACAATGAAGTCTCACTTCCCCCCGGTCAAAAGGGCCATCTGAAAAAAGTGTAAAATCCAGAAAGGCAGGACAGGCCATGGAGAACTGGGAGCCTTGTTATGCTGATGGGCGGGATGTAAATTGCCAACAGCCACTCGGGAGAAGTGTATGGTGTTTTCTGAAACATCTAAAAAACAAAGCAACAGAGCCTAGGGCACTTCCACTTATGGTCCTATAGCTTAGGGAAATTAAAATCAAAAGACACAGCCACCCCAAAGGTTGGGACGGCTCTGTTTACAAGAACCTGGTTTACGGTACAAGTTCAATATCGCAGAAAGTGAACAATGGATAAAGAAGTTGTGGTACTTACGTACAATGCAATATCACTCAGCAATGAAATCTATGTCATCAGGCCCGTAGCAGCATAATGAGTGGATTCAGGTACGATGATTCTAACTGAAATAAGTCACACAGAAAAAGAAACATCATAAGATATCACTAATACACGGAATGTAACCTTGGCTACACAGGAACTGAATTCCAAAACAGAACAGGGTCTCAAATTTAGAAACCCAACTTATGCTTGCTTAAGGGGAAAGGTGAGTTGGGGTGCTGCATAAAACCAGAGATTGAAATGAGCACAGATAAAGTTCCTTAAGCCAAATATGGAATAGACAAGAGCTACTCCTTGCTCAACGAAATGGACTCAACACCCCATATTAAATGCCTAAGAGTGTACCTGACTAGGAAGTATCTTAAAACCTATGGATTGCTATGTCTCTGAAAGAGAATCAAGTGTGTGTACAGGGGCATAAACGCAGCAGTGATAGGATTGGAGAGGTTCGGTGAGCAAATGAAGACCCTTTGAAGTCATATTGCATGGTACCCATTCCACGGGTCTCAACTCTCCAGGCTTAAGGTATTCTTCCTTCAGCTAAAACATGCATGTGGAACCCAGAGAATGATCAACCGTGTGATCGGGAGACGTGTTCCAATATGTCTCAGTTTTCGTCACCTGGTACTCGGGTGCAACATTCCAGACGCTTTACTAACACTCTCCCGACTTGGAGAGTCAGTGCCTTTAACCTCCTGTTTGGCCCAGTTTGCAATTTCTGCGGAAGATGAACAGGAATAGGGAGAACCAATGACAGACTAGCTGGAGGTGTCTGGACGGGCAAATTTAACTCTCATTTCCCACCAGGAAGAGGAATTAACCAAAGGCTCAGCGTGCTGTGCCGGAACCAGATTAGGGCCTGAAGCCATCCTGCGGTGTTGCGGCCAGCTCACGAGAAAGCGAGTTGAAGAAAGGAGCTCAGGGGCACTGTAATTCACAAACCTGCAGAGTTATAAATGACAGCTATCGTCCAAAAATATACTGAAGTAAGGCTGCCAAGAGGACTTGAAAGCGGGGCAGAATTGCAGGAAACCGATTTCAGGAGGTAGACTGGAATTGCATTGAAAGCATAGGAAAAGAGGCAGAACGTCCACAATGATGCACTTGGCCAAAAAGGGCGTATGCGTTTTTTCCTGAATATATTCAGGAAAAAACGCATACGCCCTTTTTGGCCAACCAAGCAAGGTTGCAAAGGAATCTGCACTACAATGAAGTCTCACTTCCCCCCGGTCAAAAGGGCCATCTGAAAAAAGTGTAAAATCCAGAAAGGCAGGACAGGCCATGGAGAACTGGGAGCCTTGTTATGCTGATGGGCGGGATGTCAATTGCCAACAGCCACTCGGGAGAAGTGTATGGTGTTTCCTGAAACATCTAAAAAACAAAGCAACAGAGCCTAGGGCACTTCCACTTATGGTCCTATAGCTTAGGGAAATTAAAATCAAAAGACACAGCCACCCCAAATGTTGGGACGGCTCTGTTTACAAGAACCTGGTTTACGGTACAAGTTCAATATCGCAGAAAGTGAACAATGGATAAAGAAGTTGTGGTACTTACGTACAATGCAATATCACTCAGCAATGAAATCTATGTCATCAGGCCCGTAGCAGCATAATGAGTGGATTCAGGTACGATGATTCTAACTGAAATAAGTCACACAGAAAAAGAAACATCATAAGATATCACTAATACACGGAATGTAAACTTGGCTACACAGGAACTGAATTACAAAACAGAACAGGGTCTCAAATTTAGAAACCCAACTTATGCTTGCTTAAGGGGAAAGGTGAGTTGGGGTGCTGCATAAAACCAGAGATTGAAATGAGCACAGATAAAGTTCCTTAAGCCAAATATGGAATAGACAAGAGCTACTCCTTGCTCAACGAAATGGGCTCAACACCCCATATTAAATGCCTAAGAGTGTACCTGACTAGGAAGTATCTTAAAACCTATGGATTGCTATGTCTCTGAAAGAGAATCAAGTGTGTGTACAGGGGCATAAACGCAGCAGTGATAGGATTGGAGAGGTTCGGTGAGCAAATGAAGACCCTTTGAAGTCATATTGCATGGTACCCATTCCACGGGTCTCAACTCTCCAGGTTTAAGGTATTCTTCCTTCAGCTAAAACATGCATGTGGAACCCAGAGTATGATCAACCGTGTGATCGGGAGACGTGTTCCAATATGTGTCAGTTTTCGTCCCCTGGTACTCGGGTGCAACATTCCAGACGCTTTACTAACACTCTCCCGACTTGGAGAGTCAGTGCCTTTAACCTCCTGTTTGGCCCAGTTTGCAATTTCTGCGGAAGATGAACAGGAATAGGGAGAACCAATGACAGACTAGCTGGAGGTGTCTGGACGGGCAAATTTAACTCTCATTTCCCACCAGGAAGAGGAATTAACCAAAGGCTCAGCGTGCCGTGCCGGAACCAGATTAGGGCCTGAAGCCATCCTGCGGTGTTGCGGCCAGCTCACGAGAAAGCGACTTGAAGAAAGGAGCTCAGGGGCACTGTAATTCACAAACCTGCAGAGTTATAAATGACAGCTATCGTCCAAAAATATACTGAAGTAAGGCTGCCAAGAGGACTTGAAAGCGGGGCAGAATTGCAGGAAACCGATTTCAGGAGGTAGACTGGAATTGCATTTAAAGCATAGGAAAAGAGGCAGAACGTCCACAATGATGCACTTGGCCAAAAAGGGCGTATGCGTTTTTTCCTGAATATATTCAGGAAAAAACGCATACGCCCTTTTTGGCCAACCAAGCAAGCTTGCAAAGGAAATCTGCACTACAATGAAGTCTCACTTCCCCCCGGTCAAAAGGGCCATCTGAAAAAAGTGTAAAATCCAGAAAGGCAGGACAGGCCATGGAGAACTGGGAGCCTTGTTATGCTGATGGGCGGGATGTCAATTGCCAACAGCCACTCGGGAGAAGTGTATGGTGTTTCCTGAAACATCTAAAAAACAAAGCAACAGAGCCTAGGGCACTTCCACTTATGGTCCTATAGCTTAGGGAAATTAAAATCAATAGACACAGCCACCCCAAAGGTTGGGACGGCTCTGTTTACAAGAACCTGGTTTACGGTACAAGTTCAATATCGCAGAAAGTGAAAAATGGATAAAGAAGTTGTGGTACTTACGTACAATGCAATATCACTCAGCAATGAAATCTATGTCATCAGGCCCGTAGCAGCATAATGAGTGGATTCAGGTACGATGATTCTAACTGAAATAAGTCACACAGAAAAAGAAACATCATAAGATATCACTAATACACGGAATGTAAACTTGGCTACACAGGAACTGAATTACAAAACAGAACAGGGTCTCAAATTTAGAAACCCAACTTATGCTTGCTTAAGGGGAAAGGTGAGTTGGGGTGCTGCATAAAACCAGAGATTGAAATGAGCACAGATAAAGTTCCTTAAGCCAAATATGGAATAGACAAGAGCTACTCCTTGCTCAACGAAATGGACTCAACACCCCATATTAAATGCCTAAGAGTGTACCTGACTAGGAAGTATCTTAAAACCTATGGATTGCTATGTCTCTGAAAGAGAATCAAGTGTGTGTACAGGGGCATAAACGCAGCAGTGATAGGATTGGAGAGGTTCGGTGAGCAAATGAAGACCCTTTGAAGTCATATTGCATGGTACCCATTCCACGGGTCTCAACTCTCCAGGTTTAAGGTATTCTTCCTTCAGCTAAAACATGCATGTGGAACCCAGATATGATCAACCGTGTGATCGGGAGACGTGTTCCAATATGTGTCAGTTTTCGTCCCCTGGTACTCGGGTGCAACATTCCAGACGCTTTACTAACACTCTCCCGACTTGGAGAGTCAGTGCCTTTAACCTCCTGTTTGGCCCAGTTTGTAATTTCTGCGGAAGATGAACAGGAATAGGGAGAACCAATGACAGACTAGCTGGAGGTGTCTGGACGGGCAAATTTAACTCTCATTTCCCACCAGGAAGAGGAATTAACCAAAGGCTCAGCGTGCCGTGCCGGAACCAGATTAGGGCCTGAAGCCATCCTGCGGTGTTGCGGCCAGCTCACGAGAAAGCGACTTGAAGAAAGGAGCTCAGGGGCACTGTAATTCACAAACCTGCAGAGTTATAAATGACAGCTATCGTCCAAAAATATACTGAAGTAAGGCTGCCAAGAGGACTTGAAAGCGGGGCAGAATTGCAGGAAACCGATTTCAGGAGGTAGACTGGAATTGCATTTAAAGCATAGGAAAAGAGGCAGAACGTCCACAATGATGCACTTGGCCAAAAAGGGCGTATGCGTTTTTTCCTGAATATATTCAGGAAAAAACGCATACGCCCTTTTTGGCCAACCAAGCAAGCTTGCAAAGGAAATCTGCACTACAATGAAGTCTCACTTCCCCCCGGTCAAAAGGGCCATCTGAAAAAAGTGTAAAATCCAGAAAGGCAGGACAGGCCATGGAGAACTGGGAGCCTTGTTATGCTGATGGGCGGGATGTCAATTGCCAACAGCCACTCGGGAGAAGTGTATGGTGTTTCCTGAAACATCTAAAAAACAAAGCAACAGAGCCTAGGGCACTTCCACTTATGGTCCTATAGCTTAGGGAAATTAAAATCAAAAGACACAGCCACCCCAAAGGTTGGGACGGCTCTGTTTACAAGAACCTGGTTTACGGTACAAGTTCAATATCGCAGAAAGTGAAAAATGGATAAAGAAGTTGTGGTACTTACGTACAATGCAATATCACTCAGCAATGAAATCTATGTCATCAGGCCCGTAGCAGCATAATGAGTGGATTCAGGTACGATGATTCTAACTGAAATAAGTCACACAGAAAAAGAAACATCATAAGATATCACTAATACACGGAATGTAAACTTGGCTACACAGGAACTGAATTACAAAACAGAACAGGGTCTCAAATTTAGAAACCCAACTTATGCTTGCTTAAGGGGAAAGGTGAGTTGGGGTGCTGCATAAAACCAGAGATTGAAATGAGCACAGATAAAGTTCCTTAAGCCAAATATGGAATAGACAAGAGCTACTCCTTGCTCAACGAAATGGACTCAACACCCCATATTAAATGCCTAAGAGTGTACCTGACTAGGAAGTATCTTAAAACCTATGGATTGCTATGTCTCTGAAAGAGAATCAAGTGTGTGTACAGGGGCATAAACGCAGCAGTGATAGGATTGGAGAGGTTCGGTGAGCAAATGAAGACCCTTTGAAGTCATATTGCATGGTACCCATTCCACGGGTCTCAACTCTCCAGGTTTAAGGTATTCTTCCTTCAGCTAAAACATGCATGTGGAACCCAGAGTATGATCAACCGTGTGATCGGGAGATGTGTTCCAATATGTCTCAGTTTTCGTCCCCTGGTACTCGGGTGCAACATTCCAGACGCTTTACTAACACTCTCCCGACTTGGAGAGTCAGTGCCTTTAACCTCCTGTTTGGCCCAGTTTGCAATTTCTGCGGAAGATGAACAGGAATAGGGAGAACCAATGACAGACTAGCTGGAGGTGTCTGGACGGGCAAATTTAACTCTCATTTCCCACCAGGAAGAGGAATTAACCAAAGGCTCAGCGTGCCGTGCCGGAACCAGATTAGGGCCTGAAGCCATCCTGCGGTGTTGCGGCCAGCTCACGAGAAAGCGAGTTGAAGAAAGGAGCTCAGGGGCACTGTAATTCACAAACCTGCAGAGTTATAAATGACAGCTATCGTCCAAAAATATACTGAAGTAAGGCTGCCAAGAGGACTTGAAAGCGGGGCAGAATTGCAGGAAACCGATTTCAGGAGGTAGACTGGAATTGCATTGAAAGCATAGGAAAAGAGGCAGAACGTCCACAATGATGCACTTGGCCAAAAAGGGCGTATGCGTTTTTTCCTGAATATATTCAGGAAAAAACGCATACGCCCTTTTTGGCCAACCAAGCAAGGTTGCAAAGGAAATCTGCACTACAATGAAGTCTCACTTCCCCCCGGTCAAAAGGGCCATCTGAAAAAAGTGTAAAATCCAGAAAGGCAGGACAGGCCATGGAGAACTGGGAGCCTTGTTATGCTGATGGGCGGGATGTCAATTGCCAACAGCCACTCGGGAGAAGTGTATGGTGTTTCCTGAAACATCTAAAAAACAAAGCAACAGAGCCTAGGGCACTTCCACTTATGGTCCTATAGCTTAGGGAAATTAAAATCAAAAGACACAGCCACCCCAAAGGTTGGGACGGCTCTGTTTACAAGAACCTGGTTTACGGTACAAGTTCAATATCGCAGAAAGTGAAAAATGGATAAAGAAGTTGTGGTACTTACGTACAATGCAATATCACTCAGCAATGAAATCTATGTCATCAGGCCCGTAGCAGCATAATGAGTGGATTCAGGTACGATGATTCTAACTGAAATAAGTCACACAGAAAAAGAAACATCATAAGATATCACTAATACACGGAATGTAAACTTGGCTACACAGGAACTGAATTACAAAACAGAACAGGGTCTCAAATTTAGAAACCCAACTTATGCTTGCTTAAGGGGAAAGGTGAGTTGGGGTGCTGCATAAAACCAGAGATTGAAATGAGCACAGATAAAGTTCCTTAAGCCAAATATGGAATAGACAAGAGCTACTCCTTGCTCAACGAAATGGACTCAACACCCCATATTAAATGCCTAAGAGTGTACCTGACTAGGAAGTATCTTAAAACCTATGGATTGCTATGTCTCTGAAAGAGAATCAAGTGTGTGTACAGGGGCATAAACGCAGCAGTGATAGGATTGGAGAGGTTCGGTGAGCAAATGAAGACCCTTTGAAGTCATATTGCATGGTACCCATTCCACGGGTCTCAACTCTCCAGGTTTAAGGTATTCTTCCTTCAGCTAAAACATGCATGTGGAACCCAGATATGATCAACCGTGTGATCGGGAGACGTGTTCCAATATGTGTCAGTTTTCGTCCCCTGGTACTCGGGTGCAACATTCCAGACGCTTTACTAACACTCTCCCGACTTGGAGAGTCAGTGCCTTTAACCTCCTGTTTGGCCCAGTTTGCAATTTCTGCGGAAGATGAACAGGAATAGGGAGAACCAATGACAGACTAGCTGGAGGTGTCTGGACGGGCAAATTTAACTCTCATTTCCCACCAGGAAGAGGAATTAACCAAAGGCTCAGCGTGCCGTGCCGGAACCAGATTAGGGCCTGAAGCCATCCTGCGGTGTTGCGGCCAGCTCACGAGAAAGCGAGTTGAAGAAAGGAGCTCAGGGGCACTGTAATTCACAAACCTGCAGAGTTATAAATGACAGCTATCGTCCAAAAATATACTGAAGTAAGGCTGCCAAGAGGACTTGAAAGCGGGGCAGAATTGCAGGAAACCGATTTCAGGAGGTAGACTGGAATTGCATTGAAAGCATAGGAAAAGAGGCAGAACGTCCACAATGATGCACTTGGCCAAAAAGGGCGTATGCGTTTTTTCCTGAATATATTCAGGAAAAAGCGCATACGCCCTTTTTGGCCAACCAAGCAAGGTTGCAAAGGAAATCTGCACTACAATGAAGTCTCACTTCCCCCCGGTCAAAAGGGCCATCTGAAAAAAGTGTAAAATCCAGAAAGGCAGGACAGGCCATGGAGAACTGGGAGCCTTGTTATGCTGATGGGCGGGATGTCAATTGCCAACAGCCACTCGGGAGAAGTGTATGGTGTTTCCTGAAACATCTAAAAAACAAAGCAACAGAGCCTAGGGCACTTCCACTTATGGTCCTATAGCTTAGGGAAATTAAAATCAAAAGACACAGCCACCCCAAAGGTTGGGACGGCTCTGTTTACAAGAACCTGGTTTACGGTACAAGTTCAATATCGCAGAAAGTGAAAAATGGATAAAGAAGTTGTGGTACTTACGTACAATGCAATATCACTCAGCAATGAAATCTATGTCATCAGGCCCGTAGCAGCATAATGAGTGGATTCAGGTACGATGATTCTAACTGAAATAAGTCACACAGAAAAAGAAACATCATAAGATATCACTAATACACGGAATGTAAACTTGGCTACACAGGAACTGAATTACAAAACAGAACAGGGTCTCAAATTTAGAAACCCAACTTATGCTTGCTTAAGGGGAAAGGTGAGTTGGGGTGCTGCATAAAACCAGAGATTGAAATGAGCACAGATAAAGTTCCTTAAGCCAAATATGGAATAGACAAGAGCTACTCCTTGCTCAACGAAATGGACTCAACACCCCATATTAAATGCCTAAGAGTGTACCTGACTAGGAAGTATCTTAAAACCTATGGATTGCTATGTCTCTGAAAGAGAATCAAGTGTGTGTACAGGGGCATAAACGCAGCAGTGATAGGATTGGAGAGGTTCGGTGAGCAAATGAAGACCCTTTGAAGTCATATTGCATGGTACCCATTCCACGGGTCTCAACTCTCCAGGTTTAAGGTATTCTTCCTTCAGCTAAAACATGCATGTGGAACCCAGAGTATGATCAACCGTGTGATCGGGAGACGTGTTCCAATATGTCTCAGTTTTCGTCCCCTGGTACTCGGGTGCAACATTCCAGACGCTTTACTAACACTCTCCCGACTTGGAGAGTCAGTGCCTTTAACCTCCTGTTTGGCCCAGTTTGCAATTTCTGCGGAAGATGAACAGGAATAGGGAGAACCAATGACAGACTAGCTGGAGGTGTCTGGACGGGCAAATTTAACTCTCATTTCCCACCAGGAAGAGGAATTAACCAAAGGCTCAGCGTGCCGTGCCGGAACCAGATTAGGGCCTGAAGCCATCCTGCGGTGTTGCGGCCAGCTCACGAGAAAGCGACTTGAAGAAAGGAGCTCAGGGGCACTGTAATTCACAAACCTGCAGAGTTATAAATGACAGCTATCGTCCAAAAATATACTGAAGTAAGGCTGCCAAGAGGACTTGAAAGCGGGGCAGAATTGCAGGAAACCGATTTCAGGAGGTAGACTGGAATTGCATTGAAAGCATAGGAAAAGAGGCAGAACGTCCACAATGATGCACTTGGCCAAAAAGGGCGTATGCGTTTTTTCCTGAATATATTCAGGAAAAAACGCATACGCCCTTTTTGGCCAACCAAGCAAGCTTGCAAAGGAAATCTGCACTACAATGAAGTCTCACTTCCCCCCGGTCAAAAGGGCCATCTGAAAAAAGTGTAAAATCCAGAAAGGCAGGACAGGCCATGGAGAACTGGGAGCCTTGTTATGCTGATGGGCGGGATGTAAATTGCCAATAGCCACTCGGGAGAAGTGTATGGTGTTTCCTGAAACATCTAAAAAACAAAGCAACAGAGCCTAGGGCACTTCCACTTATGGTCCTATAGCTTAGGGAAATTAAAATCAAAAGACACAGCCACCCCAAAGGTTGGGACGGCTCTGTTTACAAGAACCTGGTTTACGGTACAAGTTCAATATCGCAGAAAGTGAAAAATGGATAAAGAAGTTGTGGTACTTACGTACAATGCAGTATCACTCAGCAATGAAATCTATGTCATCAGGCCCGTAGCAGCATAATGAGTGGATTCAGGTACGATGATTCTAACTGAAATAAGTCACACAGGAAAAGAAACATCATAAGATATCACTAATACACGGAATGTAACCTTGGCTACACAGGAACTGAATTCCAAAACAGAACAGGGTCTCAAATTTAGAAACCCAACTTATGCTTGCTTAAGGGGAAAGGTGAGTTGGGGTGCTGCATAAAACCAGAGATTGAAATGAGCACAGATAAAGTTCCTTAAGCCAAATATGGAATAGACAAGAGCTACTCCTTGCTCAACGAAATGGACTCAACACCCCATATTAAATGCCTAAGAGTGTACCTGACTAGGAAGTATCTTAAAACCTATGGATTGCTATGTCTCTGAAAGAGAATCAAGTGTGTGTACAGGGGCATAAACGCAGCAGTGATAGGATTGGAGAGGTTCGGTGAGCAAATGAAGACCCTTTGAAGTCATATTGCATGGTACCCATTCCACGGGTCTCAACTCTCCAGGTTTAAGGTATTCTTCCTTCAGCTAAAACATGCATGTGGAACCCAGAGTATGATCAACCGTGTGATCGGGAGACGTGTTCCAATATGTCTCAGTTTTCGTCCCCTGGTACTCGGGTGCAACATTCCAGACGCTTTACTAACACTCTCCCGACTTGGAGAGTCAGTGCCTTTAACCTCCTGTTTGGCCCAGTTTGCAATTTCTGCGGAAGATGAACAGGAATAGGGAGAACCAATGACAGACTAGCTGGAGGTGTCTGGACGGGCAAATTTAACTCTCATTTCCCACCAGGAAGAGGAATTAACCAAAGGCTCAGCGTGCCGTGCCGGAACCAGATTAGGGCCTGAAGCCATCCTGCGGTGTTGCGGCCAGCTCACGAGAAAGCGAGTTGAAGAAAGGAGCTCAGGGGCACTGTAATTCACAAACCTGCAGAGTTATAAATGACAGCTATCGTCCAAAAATATACTGAAGTAAGGCTGCCAAGAGGACTTGAAAGCGGGGCAGAATTGCAGGAAACCGATTTCAGGAGGTAGACTGGAATTGCATTGAAAGCATAGGAAAAGAGGCAGAACGTCCACAATGATGCACTTGGCCAAAAAGGGCGTATGCGTTTTTTCCTGAATATATTCAGGAAAAAACGCATACGCCCTTTTTGGCCAACCAAGCAAGCTTGCAAAGGAAATCTGCACTACAATGAAGTCTCACTTCCCCCCGGTCAAAAGGGCCATCTGAAAAAAGTGTAAAATCCAGAAAGGCAGGACAGGCCATGGAGAACTGGGAGCCTTGTTAT
This sequence comes from Lagenorhynchus albirostris, assembly GCF_949774975.1. Lineage (NCBI taxonomy): Eukaryota > Metazoa > Chordata > Mammalia > Artiodactyla > Delphinidae > Lagenorhynchus > Lagenorhynchus albirostris. The sequence goes on along the minus strand of NW_026783445.1, from coordinate 742,404 downwards.
GCTGATGGGCGGGATGTAAATTGCCAACAGCCACTCGGGAGAAGTGTATGGTGTTTTCTGAAACATCTAAAAAACAAAGGAACAGAGCCTAGGGCACTTCCACTTATGGTCCTATAGCTTAGGGAAATTAAAATCAAAAGACACAGCCACCCCAAAGGTTGGGACGGCTCTGTTTACAAGAACCTGGTTTACGGTACAAGTTCAATATCGCAGAAAGTGAACAATGGATAAAGAAGTTGTGGTACTTACGTACAATGCAATATCACTCAGCAATGAAATCTATGTCATCAGGCCCGTAGCAGCATAATGAGTGGATTCAGGTACGATGATTCTAACTGAAATAAGTCACACAGAAAAAGAAACATCATAAGATATCACTAATACACGGAATGTAACCTTGGCTACACAGGAACTGAATTCCAAAACAGAACAGGGTCTCAAATTTAGAAACCCAACTTATGCTTGCTTAAGGGGAAAGGTGAGTTGGGGTGCTGCATAAAACCAGAGATTGAAATGAGCACAGATAAAGTTCCTTAAGCCAAATATGGAATAGACAAGAGCTACTCCTTGCTCAACGAAATGGACTCAACACCCCATATTAAATGCCTAAGAGTGTACCTGACTAGGAAGTATCTTAAAACCTATGGATTGCTATGTCTCTGAAAGAGAATCAAGTGTGTGTACAGGGGCATAAACGCAGCAGTGATAGGATTGGAGAGGTTCGGTGAGCAAATGAAGACCCTTTGAAGTCATATTGCATGGTACCCATTCCACGGGTCTCAACTCTCCAGGCTTAAGGTATTCTTCCTTCAGCTAAAACATGCATGTGGAACCCAGAGAATGATCAACCGTGTGATCGGGAGACGTGTTCCAATATGTCTCAGTTTTCGTCACCTGGTACTCGGGTGCAACATTCCAGACGCTTTACTAACACTCTCCCGACTTGGAGAGTCAGTGCCTTTAACCTCCTGTTTGGCCCAGTTTGCAATTTCTGCGGAAGATGAACAGGAATAGGGAGAACCAATGACAGACTAGCTGGAGGTGTCTGGACGGGCAAATTTAACTCTCATTTCCCACCAGGAAGAGGAATTAACCAAAGGCTCAGCGTGCCGTGCCGGAACCAGATTAGGGCCTGAAGCCATCCTGCGGTGTTGCGGCCAGCTCACGAGAAAGCGAGTTGAAGAAAGGAGCTCAGGGGCACTGTAATTCACAAACCTGCAGAGTTATAAATGACAGCTATCGTCCAAAAATATACTGAAGTAAGGCTGCCAAGAGGACTTGAAAGCGGGGCAGAATTGCAGGAAACCGATTTCAGGAGGTAGACTGGAATTGCATTGAAAGCATAGGAAAAGAGGCAGAACGTCCACAATGATGCACTTGGCCAAAAAGGGCGTATGCGTTTTTTCCTGAATATATTCAGGAAAAAACGCATACGCCCTTTTTGGCCAACCAAGCAAGCTTGCAAAGGAAATCTGCACTACAATGAAGTCTCACTTCCCCCCGGTCAAAAGGGCCATCTGAAAAAAGTGTAAAATCCAGAAAGGCAGGACAGGCCATGGAGAACTGGGAGCCTTGTTATGCTGATGGGCGGGATGTAAATTGCCAATAGCCACTCGGGAGAAGTGTATGGTGTTTCCTGAAACATCTAAAAAACAAAGCAACAGAGCCTAGGGCACTTCCACTTATGGTCCTATAGCTTAGGGAAATTAAAATCAAAAGACACAGCCACCCCAAAGGTTGGGACGGCTCTGTTTACAAGAACCTGGTTTACGGTACAAGTTCAATATCGCAGAAAGTGAAAAATGGATAAAGAAGTTGTGGTACTTACGTACAATGCAGTATCACTCAGCAATGAAATCTATGTCATCAGGCCCGTAGCAGCATAATGAGTGGATTCAGGTACGATGATTCTAACTGAAATAAGTCACACAGGAAAAGAAACATCATAAGATATCACTAATACACGGAATGTAACCTTGGCTACACAGGAACTGAATTCCAAAACAGAACAGGGTCTCAAATTTAGAAACCCAACTTATGCTTGCTTAAGGGGAAAGGTGAGTTGGGGTGCTGCATAAAACCAGAGATTGAAATGAGCACAGATAAAGTTCCTTAAGCCAAATATGGAATAGACAAGAGCTACTCCTTGCTCAACGAAATGGACTCAACACCCCATATTAAATGCCTAAGAGTGTACCTGACTAGGAAGTATCTTAAAACCTATGGATTGCTATGTCTCTGAAAGAGAATCAAGTGTGTGTACAGGGGCATAAACGCAGCAGTGATAGGATTGGAGAGGTTCGGTGAGCAAATGAAGACCCTTTGAAGTCATATTGCATGGTACCCATTCCACGGGTCTCAACTCTCCAGGTTTAAGGTATTCTTCCTTCAGCTAAAACATGCATGTGGAACCCAGAGTATGATCAACCGTGTGATCGGGAGACGTGTTCCAATATGTCTCAGTTTTCGTCCCCTGGTACTCGGGTGCAACATTCCAGACGCTTTACTAACACTCTCCCGACTTGGAGAGTCAGTGCCTTTAACCTCCTGTTTGGCCCAGTTTGCAATTTCTGCGGAAGATGAACAGGAATAGGGAGAACCAATGACAGACTAGCTGGAGGTGTCTGGACGGGCAAATTTAACTCTCATTTCCCACCAGGAAGAGGAATTAACCAAAGGCTCAGCGTGCCGTGCCGGAACCAGATTAGGGCCTGAAGCCATCCTGCGGTGTTGCGGCCAGCTCACGAGAAAGCGAGTTGAAGAAAGGAGCTCAGGGGCACTGTAATTCACAAACCTGCAGAGTTATAAATGACAGCTATCGTCCAAAAATATACTGAAGTAAGGCTGCCAAGAGGACTTGAAAGCGGGGCAGAATTGCAGGAAACCGATTTCAGGAGGTAGACTGGAATTGCATTGAAAGCATAGGAAAAGAGGCAGAACGTCCACAATGATGCACTTGGCCAAAAAGGGCGTATGCGTTTTTTCCTGAATATATTCAGGAAAAAACGCATACGCCCTTTTTGGCCAACCAAGCAAGCTTGCAAAGGAAATCTGCACTACAATGAAGTCTCACTTCCCCCCGGTCAAAAGGGCCATCTGAAAAAAGTGTAAAATCCAGAAAGGCAGGACAGGCCATGGAGAACTGGGAGCCTTGTTATGCTGATGGGCGGGATGTAAATTGCCAACAGCCACTCGGGAGAAGTGTATGGTGTTTTCTGAAACATCTAAAAAACAAAGGAACAGAGCCTAGGGCACTTCCACTTATGGTCCTATAGCTTAGGGAAATTAAAATCAAAAGACACAGCCACCCCAAAGGTTGGGACGGCTCTGTTTACAAGAACCTGGTTTACGGTACAAGTTCAATATCGCAGAAAGTGAACAATGGATAAAGAAATTGTGGTACTTACGTACAATGCAATATCACTCAGCAATGAAATCTATGTCATCAGGCCCGTAGCAGCATAATGAGTGGATTCAGGTACGATGATTCTAACTGAAATAAGTCACACAGAAAAAGAAACATCATAAGATATCACTAATACACGGAATGTAACCTTGGCTACACAGGAACTGAATTCCAAAACAGAACAGGGTCTCAAATTTAGAAACCCAACTTATGCTTGCTTAAGGGGAAAGGTGAGTTGGGGTGCTGCATAAAACCAGAGATTGAAATGAGCACAGATAAAGTTCCTTAAGCCAAATATGGAATAGACAAGAGCTACTCCTTGCTCAACGAAATGGACTCAACACCCCATATTAAATGCCTAAGAGTGTACCTGACTAGGAAGTATCTTAAAACCTATGGATTGCTATGTCTCTGAAAGAGAATCAAGTGTGTGTACAGGGGCATAAACGCAGCAGTGATAGGATTGGAGAGGTTCGGTGAGCAAATGAAGACCCTTTGAAGTCATATTGCATGGTACCCATTCCACGGGTCTCAACTCTCCAGGCTTAAGGTATTCTTCCTTCAGCTAAAACATGCATGTGGAACCCAGAGAATGATCAACCGTGTGATCGGGAGACGTGTTCCAATATGTCTCAGTTTTCGTCACCTGGTACTCGGGTGCAACATTCCAGACGCTTTACTAACACTCTCCCGACTTGGAGAGTCAGTGCCTTTAACCTCCTGTTTGGCCCAGTTTGCAATTTCTGCGGAAGATGAACAGGAATAGGGAGAACCAATGACAGACTAGCTGGAGGTGTCTGGACGGGCAAATTTAACTCTAATTTCCCACCAGGAAGAGGAATTAACCAAAGGCTCAGCGTGCTGTGCCGGAACCAGATTAGGGCCTGAAGCCATCCTGCGGTGTTGCGGCCAGCTCACGAGAAAGCGAGTTGAAGAAAGGAGCTCAGGGGCACTGTAATTCACAAACCTGCAGAGTTATAAATGACAGCTATCGTCCAAAAATATACTGAAGTAAGGCTGCCAAGAGGACTTGAAAGCGGGGCAGAATTGCAGGAAACCGATTTCAGGAGGTAGACTGGAATTGCATTGAAAGCATAGGAAAAGAGGCAGAACGTCCACAATGATGCACTTGGCCAAAAAGGGCGTATGCGTTTTTTCCTGAATATATTCAGGAAAAAACGCATACGCCCTTTTTGGCCAACCAAGCAAGGTTGCAAAGGAATCTGCACTACAATGAAGTCTCACTTCCCCCCGGTCAAAAGGGCCATCTGAAAAAAGTGTAAAATCCAGAAAGGCAGGACAGGCCATGGAGAACTGGGAGCCTTGTTATGCTGATGGGCGGGATGTCAATTGCCAACAGCCACTCTGGAGAAGTGTATGGTGTTTCCTGAAACATCTAAAAAACAAAGCAACAGAGCCTAGGGCACTTCCACTTATGGTCCTATAGCTTAGGGAAATTAAAATCAAAAGACACAGCCACCCCAAAGGTTGGGACGGCTCTGTTTACAAGAACCTGGTTTACAGTACAAGTTCAATATCGCAGAAAGTGAACAATGGATAAAGAAGTTGTGGTACTTACGTACAATGCAATATCACTCAGCAATGAAATCTATGTCATCAGGCCCGTAGCAGGATAATGAGTGGATTCAGGTACGATGATTCTAACTGAAATAAGTCACACAGAAAAAGAAACATCATAAGATATCACTAATACACGGAATGTAAACTTGGCTACACAGGAACTGAATTACAAAACAGAACAGGGTCTCAAATTTAGAAACCCAACTTATGCTTGCTTAAGGGGAAAGGTGAGTTGGGGTGCTGCATAAAACCAGAGATTGAAATGAGCACAGATAAAGTTCCTTAAGCCAAATATGGAATAGACAAGAGCTACTCCTTGCTCAACGAAATGGGCTCAACACCCCATATTAAATGCCTAAGAGTGTACCTGACTAGGAAGTATCTTAAAACCTATGGATTGCTATGTCTCTGAAAGAGAATCAAGTGTGTGTACAGGGGCATAAACGCAGCAGTGATAGGATTGGAGAGGTTCGGTGAGCAAATGAAGACCCTTTGAAGTCATATTGCATGGTACCCATTCCACGGGTCTCAACTCTCCAGGTTTAAGGTATTCTTCCTTCAGCTAAAACATGCATGTGGAACCCAGAGTATGATCAACCGTGTGATCGGGAGACGTGTTCCAATATGTCTCAGTTTTCGTCCCCTGGTACTCGGGTGCAACATTCCAGACGCTTTACTAACACTCTCCCGACTTGGAGAGTCAGTGCCTTTAACCTCCTGTTTGGCCCAGTTTGCAATTTCTGCGGAAGATGAACAGGAATAGGGAGAACCAATGACAGACTAGCTGGAGGTGTCTGGACGGGCAAATTTAACTCTCATTTCCCACCAGGAAGAGGAATTAACCAAAGGCTCAGCGTGCCGTGCCGGAACCAGATTAGGGCCTGAAGCCATCCTGCGGTGTTGCGGCCAGCTCACGAGAAAGCGAGTTGAAGAAAGGAGCTCAGGGGCACTGTAATTCACAAACCTGCAGAGTTATAAATGACAGCTATCGTCCAAAAATATACTGAAGTAAGGCTGCCAAGAGGACTTGAAAGCGGGGCAGAATTGCAGGAAACCGATTTCAGGAGGTAGACTGGAATTGCATTTAAAGCATAGGAAAAGAGGCAGAACGTCCACAATGATGCACTTGGCCAAAAAGGGCGTATGCGTTTTTTCCTGAATATATTCAGGAAAAAACGCATACGCCCTTTTTGGCCAACCAAGCAAGGTTGCAAAGGAAATCTGCACTACAATGAAGTCTCACTTCCCCCCGGTCAAAAGGGCCATCTGAAAAAAGTGTAAAATCCAGAAAGGCAGGACAGGCCATGGAGAACTGGGAGCCTTGTTATGCTGATGGGCGGGATGTCAATTGCCAACAGCCACTCGGGAGAAGTGTATGGTGTTTCCTGAAACATCTAAAAAACAAAGCAACAGAGCCTAGGGCACTTCCACTTATGGTCCTATAGCTTAGGGAAATTAAAATCAAAAGACACAGCCACCCCAAAGGTTGGGACGGCTCTGTTTACAAGAACCTGGTTTACGGTACAAGTTCAATATCGCAGAAAGTGAAAAATGGATAAAGAAGTTGTGGTACTTACGTACAATGCAATATCACTCAGCAATGAAATCTATGTCATCAGGCCCGTAGCAGCATAATGAGTGGATTCAGGTACGATGATTCTAACTGAAATAAGTCACACAGAAAAAGAAACATCATAAGATATCACTAATACATGGAATGTAAACTTGGCTACACAGGAACTGAATTACAAAACAGAACAGGGTCTCAAATTTAGAAACCCAACTTATGCTTGCTTAAGGGGAAAGGTGAGTTGGGGTGCTGCATAAAACCAGAGATTGAAATGAGCACAGATAAAGTTCCTTAAGCCAAATATGGAATAGACAAGAGCTACTCCTTGCTCAACGAAATGGACTCAACACCCCATATTAAATGCCTAAGAGTGTACCTGACTAGGAAGTATCTTAAAACCTATGGATTGCTATGTCTCTGAAAGAGAATCAAGTGTGTGTACAGGGGCATAAACGCAGCAGTGATAGGATTGGAGAGGTTCGGTGAGCAAATGAAGACCCTTTGAAGTCATATTGCATGGTACCCATTCCACGGGTCTCAACTCTCCAGGTTTAAGGTATTCTTCCTTCAGCTAAAACATGCATGTGGAACCCAGATATGATCAACCGTGTGATCGGGAGACGTGTTCCAATATGTGTCAGTTTTCGTCCCCTGGTACTCGGGTGCAACATTCCAGACGCTTTACTAACACTCTCCCGACTTGGAGAGTCAGTGCCTTTAACCTCCTGTTTGGCCCAGTTTGCAATTTCTGCGGAAGATGAACAGGAATAGGGAGAACCAATGACAGACTAGCTGGAGGTGTCTGGACGGGCAAATTTAACTCTCATTTCCCACCAGGAAGAGGAATTAACCAAAGGCTCAGCGTGCCGTGCCGGAACCAGATTAGGGCCTGAAGCCATCCTGCGGTGTTGCGGCCAGCTCACGAGAAAGCGACTTGAAGAAAGGAGCTCAGGGGCACTGTAATTCACAAACCTGCAGAGTTATAAATGACAGCTATCGTCCAAAAATATACTGAAGTAAGGCTGCCAAGAGGACTTGAAAGCGGGGCAGAATTGCAGGAAACCGATTTCAGGAGGTAGACTGGAATTGCATTTAAAGCATAGGAAAAGAGGCAGAACGTCCACAATGATGCACTTGGCCAAAAAGGGCGTATGCGTTTTTTCCTGAATATATTCAGGAAAAAACGCATACGCCCTTTTTGGCCAACCAAGCAAGGTTGCAAAGGAAATCTGCACTACAATGAAGTCTCACTTCCCCCCGGTCAAAAGGGCCATCTGAAAAAAGTGTAAAATCCAGAAAGGCAGGACAGGCCATGGAGAACTGGGAGCCTTGTTATGCTGATGGGCGGGATGTCAATTGCCAACAGCCACTCGGGAGAAGTGTATGGTGTTTCCTGAAACATCTAAAAAACAAAGCAACAGAGCCTAGGGCACTTCCACTTATGGTCCTATAGCTTAGGGAAATTAAAATCAAAAGACACAGCCACCCCAAAGGTTGGGACGGCTCTGTTTACAAGAACCTGGTTTACGGTACAAGTTCAATATCGCAGAAAGTGAAAAATGGATAAAGAAGTTGTGGTACTTACGTACAATGCAATATCACTCAGCAATGAAATCTATGTCATCAGGCCCGTAGCAGCATAATGAGTGGATTCAGGTACGATGATTCTAACTGAAATAAGTCACACAGAAAAAGAAACATCATAAGATATCACTAATACACGGAATGTAAACTTGGCTACACAGGAACTGAATTACAAAACAGAACAGGGTCTCAAATTTAGAAACCCAACTTATGCTTGCTTAAGGGGAAAGGTGAGTTGGGGTGCTGCATAAAACCAGAGATTGAAATGAGCACAGATAAAGTTCCTTAAGCCAAATATGGAATAGACAAGAGCTACTCCTTGCTCAACGAAATGGACTCAACACCCCATATTAAATGCCTAAGAGTGTACCTGACTAGGAAGTATCTTAAAACCTATGGATTGCTATGTCTCTGAAAGAGAATCAAGTGTGTGTACAGGGGCATAAACGCAGCAGTGATAGGATTGGAGAGGTTCGGTGAGCAAATGAAGACCCTTTGAAGTCATATTGCATGGTACCCATTCCACGGGTCTCAACTCTCCAGGTTTAAGGTATTCTTCCTTCAGCTAAAACATGCATGTGGAACCCAGAGTATGATCAACCGTGTGATCGGGAGACGTGTTCCAATATGTCTCAGTTTTCGTCCCCTGGTACTCGGGTGCAACATTCCAGACGCTTTACTAACACTCTCCCGACTTGGAGAGTCAGTGCCTTTAACCTCCTGTTTGGCCCAGTTTGCAATTTCTGCGGAAGATGAACAGGAATAGGGAGAACCAATGACAGACTAGCTGGAGGTGTCTGGACGGGCAAATTTAACTCTCATTTCCCACCAGGAAGAGGAATTAACCAAAGGCTCAGCGTGCCGTGCCAGAACCAGATTAGGGCCTGAAGCCATCCTGCGGTGTTGCGGCCAGCTCACGAGAAAGCGAGTTGAAGAAAGGAGCTCAGGGGCACTGTAATTCACAAACCTGCAGAGTTATAAATGACAGCTATCGTCCAAAAATATACTGAAGTAAGGCTGCCAAGAGGACTTGAAAGCGGGGCAGAATTGCAGGAAACCGATTTCAGGAGGTAGACTGGAATTGCATTGAAAGCATAGGAAAAGAGGCAGAACGTCCACAATGATGCACTTGGCCAAAAAGGGCGTATGCGTTTTTTCCTGAATATATTCAGGAAAAAACGCATACGCCCTTTTTGGCCAACCAAGCAAGGTTGCAAAGGAAATCTGCACTACAATGAAGTCTCACTTCCCCCCGGTCAAAAGGGCCATCTGAAAAAAGTGTAAAATCCAGAAAGGCAGGACAGGCCATGGAGAACTGGGAGCCTTGTTATGCTGATGGGCGGGATGTCAATTGCCAACAGCCACTCGGGAGAAGTGTATGGTGTTTCCTGAAACATCTAAAAAACAAAGCAACAGAGCCTAGGGCACTTCCACTTATGGTCCTATAGCTTAGGGAAATTAAAATCAAAAGACACAGCCACCCCAAAGGTTGGGACGGCTCTGTTTACAAGAACCTGGTTTACGGTACAAGTTCAATATCGCAGAAAGTGAAAAATGGATAAAGAAGTTGTGGTACTTACGTACAATGCAATATCACTCAGCAATGAAATCTATGTCATCAGGCCCGTAGCAGCATAATGAGTGGATTCAGGTACGATGATTCTAACTGAAATAAGTCACACAGAAAAAGAAACATCATAAGATATCACTAATACACGGAATGTAAACTTGGCTACACAGGAACTGAATTACAAAACAGAACAGGGTCTCAAATTTAGAAACCCAACTTATGCTTGCTTAAGGGGAAAGGTGAGTTGGGGTGCTGCATAAAACCAGAGATTGAAATGAGCACAGATAAAGTTCCTTAAGCCAAATATGGAATAGACAAGAGCTACTCCTTGCTCAACGAAATGGACTCAACACCCCATATTAAATGCCTAAGAGTGTACCTGACTAGGAAGTATCTTAAAACCTATGGATTGCTATGTCTCTGAAAGAGAATCAAGTGTGTGTACAGGGGCATAAACGCAGCAGTGATAGGATTGGAGAGGTTCGGTGAGCAAATGAAGACCCTTTGAAGTCATATTGCATGGTACCCATTCCACGGGTCTCAACTCTCCAGGTTTAAGGTATTCTTCCTTCAGCTAAAACATGCATGTGGAACCCAGAGTATGATCAACCGTGTGATCGGGAGACGTGTTCCAATATGTCTCAGTTTTCGTCCCCTGGTACTCGGGTGCAACATTCCAGACGCTTTACTAACACTCTCCCGACTTGGAGAGTCAGTGCCTTTAACCTCCTGTTTGGCCCAGTTTGCAATTTCTGCGGAAGATGAACAGGAATAGGGAGAACCAATGACAGACTAGCTGGAGGTGTCTGGACGGGCAAATTTAACTCTCATTTCCCACCAGGAAGAGGAATTAACCAAAGGCTCAGCGTGCCGTGCCGGAACCAGATTAGGGCCTGAAGCCATCCTGCGGTGTTGCGGCCAGCTCACGAGAAAGCGACTTGAAGAAAGGAGCTCAGGGGCACTGTAATTCACAAACCTGCAGAGTTATAAATGACAGCTATCGTCCAAAAATATACTGAAGTAAGGCTGCCAAGAGGACTTGAAAGCGGGGCAGAATTGCAGGAAACCGATTTCAGGAGGTAGACTGGAATTGCATTGAAAGCATAGGAAAAGAGGCAGAACGTCCACAATGATGCACTTGGCCAAAAAGGGCGTATGCGTTTTTTCCTGAATATATTCAGGAAAAAACGCATACGCCCTTTTTGGCCAACCAAGCAAGCTTGCAAAGGAAATCTGCACTACAATGAAGTCTCACTTCCCCCCGGTCAAAAGGGCCATCTGAAAAAAGTGTAAAATCCAGAAAGGCAGGACAGGCCATGGAGAACTGGGAGCCTTGTTATGCTGATGGGCGGGATGTAAATTGCCAACAGCCACTCGGGAGAAGTGTATGGTGTTTCCTGAAACATCTAAAAAACAAAGCAACAGAGCCTAGGGCACTTCCACTTATGGTCCTATAGCTTAGGGAAATTAAAATCAAAAAGACACAGCCACCCCAAAGGTTGGGACGGCTCTGTTTACAAGAACCTGGTTTACGGTACAAGTTCAATATCGCAGAAAGTGAAAAATGGATAAAGAAGTTGTGGTACTTACGTACAATGCAGTATCACTCAGCAATGAAATCTATGTCATCAGGCCCGTAGCAGCATAATGAGTGGATTCAGGTACGATGATTCTAACTGAAATAAGTCACACAGGAAAAGAAACATCATAAGATATGACTAATACACGGAATGTAACCTTGACTACACAGGAACTGAATTACAAAACAGAACAGGGTCTCAAATTTAGAAACCCAACTTATGCTTGCTTAAGGGGAAAGGTGAGTTGGGGTGCTGCATAAAACCAGAGATTGAAATGAGCACAGATAAAGTTCCTTAAGCCAAATATGGAATAGACAAGAGCTACTCCTTGCTCAACGAAATGGACTCAACACCCCATATTAAATGCCTAAGAGTGTACCTGACTAGGAAGTATCTTAAAACCTATGGATTGCTATGTCTCTGAAAGAGAATCAAGTGTGTGTACAGGGGCATAAAGGCAGCAGTGATAGGATTGGAGAGGTTCGGTGAGCAAATGAAGACCCTTTGAAGTCATATTGCATGGTACCCATTCCACGGGTCTCAACTCTCCAGTTTTAACGTATTCTTCCTTCAGCTAAAACATGCATGTGGAACCCAGAGTATGATCAACCGTGTGATCGGGAGACGTGTTCCAATATGTGTCAGTTTTCGTCCCCTGGTACTCGGGTGCAACATTCCAGACGCTTTACTAACACTCTCCCGACTTGGAGAGTCAGTGCCTTTAACCTCCTGTTTGGCCCAGTTTGCAATTTCTGCGGAAGATGAACAGGAATAGGGAGAACCAATGACAGACTAGCTGGAGGTGTCTGGACGGGCAAATTTAACTCTCATTTCCCACCAGGAAGAGGAATTAACCAAAGGCTCAGCGTGCCGTGCCGGAACCAGATTAGGGCCTGAAGCCATCCTGCGGTGTTGCGGCCAGCTCACGAGAAAGCGAGTTGAAGAAAGGAGCTCAGGGGCACTGTAATTCACAAACCTGCAGAGTTATAAATGACAGCTATCGTCCAAAAATATACTGAAGTAAGGCTGCCAAGAGGACTTGAAAGCGGGGCAGAATTGCAGGAAACCGATTTCAGGAGGTAGACTGGAATTGCATTGAAAGCATAGGAAAAGAGGCAGAACGTCCACAATGATGCACTTGGCCAAAAAGGGCGTATGCGTTTTTTCCTGAATATATTCAGGAAAAAACGCATACGCCCTTTTTGGCCAACCAAGCAAGCTTGCAAAGGAAATCTGCACTACAATGAAGTCTCACTTCCCCCCGGTCAAAAGGGCCATCTGAAAAAAGTGTAAAATCCAGAAAGGCAGGACAGGCCATGGAGAACTGGGAGCCTTGTTATGCTGATGGGCGGGATGTCAATTGCCAACAGCCACTCGGGAGAAGTGTATGGTGTTTCCTGAAACATCTAAAAAACAAAGCAACAGAGCCTAGGGCACTTCCACTTATGGTCCTATAGCTTAGGGAAATTAAAATCAAAAAGACACAGCCACCCCAAAGGTTGGGACGGCTCTGTTTACAAGAACCTGGTTTACGGTACAAGTTCAATATCGCAGAAAGTGAAAAATGGATAAAGAAGTTGTGGTACTTACGTACAATGCAGTATCACTCAGCAATGAAATCTATGTCATCAGGCCCGTAGCAGCATAATGAGTGGATTCAGGTACGATGATTCTAACTGAAATAAGTCACACAGGAAAAGAAACATCATAAGATATCACTAATACACGGAATGTAACCTTGGCTACACAGGAACTGAATTACAAAACAGAACAGGGTCTCAAATTTAGAAACCCAACTTATGCTTGCTTAAGGGGAAAGGTGAGTTGGGGTGCTGCATAAAACCAGAGATTGAAATGAGCACAGATAAAGTTCCTTAAGCCAAATATGGAATAGACAAGAGCTACTCCTTGCTCAACGAAATGGACTCAACACCCCATATTAAATGCCTAAGAGTGTACCTGACTAGGAAGTATCTTAAAACCTATGGATTGCTATGTCTCTGAAAGAGAATCAAGTGTGTGTACAGGGGCATAAACGCAGCAGTGATAGGATTGGAGAGGTTCGGTGAGCAAATGAAGACCCTTTGAAGTCATATTGCATGGTACCCATTCCACGGGTCTCAACTCTCCAGGTTTAAGGTATTCTTCCTTCAGCTAAAACATGCATGTGGAACCCAGAGTATGATCAACCGTGTGATCGGGAGACGTGTTCCAATATGTGTCAGTTTTCGTCCCCTGGTACTCGGGTGCAACATGCCAGACGCTTTACTAACACTCTCCCGACTTGGAGAGTCAGTGCCTTTAACCTCCTGTTTGGCCCAGTTTGCAATTTCTGCGGAAGATGCACAGGAATAGGGAGAACCAATGACAGAATAGCTGGAGGTGTCTGGACGGGCAAATTTAACTCTCATTTCCTACCAGGAAGAGGAATTAACCAAAGGCTCAGCGTGCCGTGCCGGAACCAGGTTAGAGCCTGAAGCCATCTTGCGGTGTTGCGGCCAGCTCACGAGAAAGCGAGTTGAAGAAAGGAGCTCAGGGGCACTGTAATTCACAAACCTGCAGAGTTATAAATGACAGCTATCGTCCAAAAATATACTGAAGTAAGGCTGCCAAGAGGACTTGAAAGCGGGGCAGACTTGCAGGAAACCGATTTCAGGAGGTAGACTGGAATTGCATTGAAAGCATAAGAAAAGAGGCAGAACGTCCACAATGATGCACTTGGCCAAAAAGGGCGTATGCATGTTTTCCTGAATATATTCAGGAAAAAACGCATACGCCCTTTTTGGCCAACCAAGCAAGCTTGCAAAGGAAATCTGCACTACAATGAAGTCTCACTTCCCCCCGGTCAAAAGGGCAATCTGAAAAAAGTGTAAAATCCAGAAAGGCAGGACAGGCCATGGAGAACTGGGAGCCTTGTTATGCTGATGGGCGGGATGTCAATTGCCAACAGCCACTCGGGAGAAGTGTATGGTGTTTCCTGAAACATCTAAAAAACAAAGCAACAGAGCCTAGGGCACTTCCACTTATGGTCCTATAGCTTAGGGAAATTAAAATCAAAAGACACAGCCACCCCAAAGGTTGGGACGGCTCTGTTTACAAGAACCTGGTTTACGGTACAAGTTCAATATCGCAGAAAGTGAAAAATGGATAAAGAAGTTGTGGTACTTACGTACAATGCAGTATCACTCAGCAATGAAATCTATGTCATCAGGCCCGTAGCAGCATAATGAGTGGATTCAGGTACGATGATTCTAACTGAAATAAGTCACACAGGAAAAGAAACATCATAAGATATCACTAATACACGGAATGTAACCTTGGCTACACAGGAACTGAATTACAAAACAGAACAGGGTCTCAAATTTAGAAACCCAACTTATGCTTGCTTAAGGGGAAAGGTGAGTTGGGGTGCTGCATAAAACCAGAGATTGAAATGAGCACAGATAAAGTTCCTTAAGCCAAATATGGAATAGACAAGAGCTACTCCTTGCTCAACGAAATGGACTCAACACCCCATATTAAATGCCTAAGAGTGTACCTGACTAGGAAGTATCTTAAAACCTATGGATTGCTATGTCTCTGAAAGAGAATCAAGTGTGTGTACAGGGGCATAAAGGCAGCAGTGATAGGATTGGAGAGGTTCGGTGAGCAAATGAAGACCCTTTGAAGTCATATTGCATGGTACCCATTCCACGGGTCTCAACTCTCCAGTTTTAACGTATTCTTCCTTCAGCTAAAACATGCATGTGGAACCCAGAGTATGATCAACCGTGTGATCGGGAGACGTGTTCCAATATGTGTCAGTTTTCGTCCCCTGGTACTCGGGTGCAACATTCCAGACGCTTTACTAACACTCTCCCGACTTGGAGAGTCAGTGCCTTTAACCTCCTGTTTGGCCCAGTTTGCAATTTCTGCGGAAGATGAACAGGAATAGGGAGAACCAATGACAGACTAGCTGGAGGTGTCTGGACGGGCAAATTTAACTCTCATTTCCCACCAGGAAGAGGAATTAACCAAAGGCTCAGCGTGCCGTGCCGGAACCAGATTAGGGCCTGAAGCCATCCTGCGATGTTGCGGCCAACTCACGAGAAAGCGAGTTGAAGAAAGGAGCTCAGGGGCACTGTAATTCACAAACCTGCAGAGTTATAAATGACAGCTATCGTCCAAAAATATACTGAAGTAAGGCTGCCAAGAGGACTTGAAAGCGGGGCAGAATTGCAGGAAACCGATTTCAGGAGGTAGACTGGAATTGCATTTAAAGCATAGGAAAAGAGGCAGAACGTCCACAATGATGCACTTGGCCAAAAAGGGCGTATGCGTTTTTTCCTGAATATATTCAGGAAAAAACGCATACGCCCTTTTTGGCCAACCAAGCAAGCTTGCAAAGGAAATCTGCACTACAATGAAGTCTCACTTCCCCCCGGTCAAAAGGGCCACCTGAAAAAAGTGTAAAATCCAGAAAGGCAGGACAGGCCATGGAGAACTGGGAGCCTTGTTATGCTGATGGGCGGGATGTAAATTGCCAACAGCCACTCGGGAGAAGTGTATGGTGTTTCCTGAAACATCTAAAAAACAAAGCAACAGAGCCTAGGGCACTTCCACTTATGGTCCTATAGCTTAGGGAAATTAAAATCAAAAGACACAGCCACCCCAAAGGTTGGGACGGCTCTGTTTACAAGAACCTGGTTTACGGTACAAGTTCAATATCACAGAAAGTGAAAAATGGATAAAGAAGTTGTGGTACTTACGTACAATGCAGTATCACTCAGCAATGAAATCTATGTCATCAGGCCCGTAGCAGCATAATGAGTGGATTCAGGTACGATGATTCTAACTGAAATAAGTCACACAGAAAAAGAAACATCATAAGATATCACTAATACACGGAATGTAACCTTGGCTACACAGGAACTGAATTACAAAACAGAACAGGGTCTCAAATTTAGAAACCCAACTTATGCTTGCTTAAGGGGAAAGGTGAGTTGGGGTGCTGCATAAAACCAGAGATTGAAATGAGCACAGATAAAGTTCCTTAAGCCAAATATGGAATAGACAAGAGCTACTCCTTGCTCAACGAAATGGACTCAACACCCCATATTAAATGCCTAAGAGTGTACCTGACTAGGAAGTATCTTAAAACCTATGGATTGCTATGTCTCTGAAAGAGAATCAAGTGTGTGTACAGGGGCATAAACGCAGCAGTGATAGGATTGGAGAGGTTCGGTGAGCAAATGAAGACCCTTTGAAGTCATATTGCATGGTACCCATTCCACGGGTCTCAACTCTCCAGGTTTAAGGTATTCTTCCTTCAGCTAAAACATGCATGTGGAACCCAGAGTATGATCAACCGTGTGATCGGGAGACGTGTTCCAATATGTCTCAGTTTTCGTCCCCTGGTACTCGGGTGCAACATTCCAGACGCTTTACTAACACTCTCCCGACTTGGAGAGTCAGTGCCTTTAACCTCCTGTTTGGCCCAGTTTGCAATTTCTGCGGAAGATGAACAGGAATAGGGAGAACCAATGAGAGACTAGCTGGAGGTGTCTGGACGGGCAAATTTAACTCTCATTTCCCACCAGGAAGAGGAATTAACCAAAGGCTCAGCGTGCCGTGCCGGAACCAGATTAGGGCCTGAAGCCATCCTGCGGTGTTGCGGCCAGCTCACGAGAAAGCGACTTGAAGAAAGGAGCTCAGGGGCACTGTAATTCACAAACCTGCAGAGTTATAAATGACAGCTATCGTCCAAAAATATACTGAAGTAAGGCTGCCAAGAGGACTTGAAAGCGGGGCAGAATTGCAGGAAACCGATTTCAGGAGGTAGACTGGAATTGCATTTAAAGCATAGGAAAAGAGGCAGAACGTCCACAATGATGCACTTGGCCAAAAAGGGCGTATGCGTTTTTTCCTGAATATATTCAGGAAAAAACGCATACGCCCTTTTTGGCCAACCAAGCAAGCTTGCAAAGGAAATCTGCACTACAATGAAGTCTCACTTCCCCCCGGTCAAAAGGGCCATCTGAAAAAAGTGTAAAATCCAGAAAGGCAGGACAGGCCATGGAGAACTGGGAGCCTTGTTATGCTGATGGGCGGGATGTAAATTGCCAACAGCCACTCGGGAGAAGTGTATGGTGTTTCCTGAAACATCTAAAAAACAAAGCAACAGAGCCTAGGGCACTTCCACTTATGGTCCTATAGCTTAGGGAAATTAAAATCAAAAGACACAGCCACCCCAAAGGTTGGGACGGCTCTGTTTACAAGAACCTGGTTTACGGTACAAGTTCAATATCGCAGAAAGTGAAAAATGGATAAAGAAGTTGTGGTACTTACGTACAATGCAGTATCACTCAGCAATGAAATCTATGTCATCAGGCCCGTAGCAGCATAATGAGTGGATTCAGGTACGATGATTCTAACTGAAATAAGTCACACAGAAAAAGAAACATCATAAGATATCACTAATACACGGAATGTAAACTTGGCTACACAGGAACTGAATTACAAAACAGAACAGGGTCTCAAATTTAGAAAACCAACTTATGCTTGCTTAAGGGGAAAGGTGAGTTGGGGTGCTGCATAAAACCAGAGATTGAAATGAGCACAGATAAAGTTCCTTAAGCCAAATATGGAATAGACAAGAGCTACTCCTTGCTCAACGAAATGGACTCAACACCCCATATTAAATGCCTAAGAGTGTACCTGACTAGGAAGTATCTTAAAACCTATGGATTGCTATGTCTCTGAAAGAGAATCAAGTGTGTGTACAGGGGCATAAACGCAGCAGTGATAGGATTGGAGAGGTTCGGTGAGCAAATGAAGACCCTTTGAAGTCATATTGCATGGTACCCATTCCACGAGTCTCAACTCTCCAGGTTTAAGGTATTCTTCCTTCAGCTAAAACATGCATGTGGAACCCAGAGTATGATCAACCGTGTGATCGGGAGACGTGTTCCAATATGTGTCAGTTTTCGTCCCCTGGTACTCGGGTGCAACATTCCAGACGCTTTACTAACACTCTCCCGACTTGGAGAGTCAGTGCCTTTAACCTCCTGTTTGGCCCAGTTTGCAATTTCTGCGGAAGATGAACAGGAATAGGGAGAACCAATGACAGACTAGCTGGAGGTGTCTGGACGGGAAAATTTAATTCTCATTTCCCACCAGGAAGAGGAATTAACCAAAGGTTCAGCGTGCCGTGCCGGAACCAGATTAGGGCCTGAAGCCATCCTGCGGTGTTGCGGCCAGCTCACGAGAAAGCGACTTGAAGAAAGGAGCTCAGGGGCACTGTAATTCACAAACCTGCAGAGTTATAAATGACAGCTATCGTCCAAATATATACTGAAGTAAGGCTGCCAAGAGGACTTGAAAGCGGGGCAGAATTGCAGGAAACCGATTTCAGGAGGTAGACTGGAATTGCATTTAAAGCATAGGAAAAGAGGCAGAACGTCCACAATGATGCACTTGGCCAAAAAGGGCGTATGCGTTTTTTCCTGAATATATTCAGGAAAAAACGCATACGCCCTTTTTGGCCAACCAAGCAAGGTTGCAAAGGAAATCTGCACTACAATGAAGTCTCACTTCCCCCCGGTCAAAAGGGCCATCTGAAAAAAGTGTAAAATCCAGAAAGGCAGGACAGGCCATGGAGAACTGGGAGCCTTGTTATGCTGATGGGCGGGATGTAAATTGCCAACAGCCACTCGGGAGAAGTGTATGGTGTTTCCTGAAACATCTAAAAAACAAAGCAACAGAGCCTAGGGCACTTCCACTTATGGTCCTATAGCTTAGGGAAATTAAAATCAAAAAGACACAGCCACCCCAAAGGTTGGGACGGCTCTGTTTACAAGAACCTGGTTTACGGTACAAGTTCAATATCGCAGAAAGTGAAAAATGGATAAAGAAGTTGTGGTACTTACGTACAATGCAGTATCACTCAGCAATGAAATCTATGTCATCAGGCCCGTAGCAGCATAATGAGTGGATTCAGGTACGATGATTCTAACTGAAATAAGTCACACAGGAAAAGAAACATCATAAGATATCACTAATACACGGAATGTAACCTTGGCTACACAGGAACTGAATTCCAAAACAGAACAGGGTCTCAAATTTAGAAACCCAACTTATGCTTGCTTAAGGGGAAAGGTGAGTTGGGGTGCTGCATAAAACCAGAGATTGAAATGAGCACAGATAAAGTTCCTTAAGCCAAATATGGAATAGACAAGAGCTACTCCTTGCTCAACGAAATGGACTCAACACCCCATATTAAATGCCTAAGAGTGTACCTGACTAGGAAGTATCTTAAAACCTATGGATTGCTATGTCTCTGAAAGAGAATCAAGTGTGTGTACAGGGGCATAAACGCAGCAGTGATAGGATTGGAGAGGTTCGGTGAGCAAATGAAGACCCTTTGAAGTCATATTGCATGGTACCCATTCCACGGGTCTCAACTCTCCAGGTTTAAGGTATTCTTCCTTCAGCTAAAACATGCATGTGGAACCCAGAGTATGATCAACCGTGTGATCAGGAGACGTGTTCCAATATGTCTCAGTTTTCGTCCCCTGGTACTCGGGTGCAACATTCCAGACGCTTTACTAACACTCTCCCGACTTGGAGAGTCAGTGCCTTTAACCTCCTGTTTGGCCCAGTTTGCAATTTCTGCGGAAGATGAACAGGAATAGGGAGAACCAATGACAGACTAGCTGGAGGTGTCTGGACGGGCAAATTTAACTCTCATTTCCCACCAGGAAGAGGAATTAACCAAAGGCTCAGCGTGCCGTGCCGGAACCAGATTAGGGCCTGAAGCCATCCTGCGGTGTTGCGGCCAGCTCACGAGAAAGCGAGTTGAAGAAAGGAGCTCAGGGGCACTGTAATTCACAAACCTGCAGAGTTATAAATGACAGCTATCGTCCAAAAATATACTGAAGTAAGGCTGCCAAGAGGACTTGAAAGCGGGGCAGAATTGCAGGAAACCGATTTCAGGAGGTAGACTGGAATTGCATTGAAAGCATAGGAAAAGAGGCAGAACGTCCACAATGATGCACTTGGCCAAAAAGGGCGTATGCGTTTTTTCCTGAATATATTCAGGAAAAAACGCATACGTCCTTTTTGGCCAACCAAGCAAGCTTGCAAAGGAAATCTGCACTACAATGAAGTCTCACTTCCCCCCGGTCAAAAGGGCCATCTGAAAAAAGTGTAAAATCCAGAAAGGCAGGACAGGCCATGGAGAACTGGGAGCCTTGTTATGCTGATGGGCGGGATGTCAATTGCCAACAGCCACTCGGGAGAAGTGTATGGTGTTTCCTGAAACATCTAAAAAACAAAGCAACAGAGCCTAGGGCACTTCCACTTATGGTCCTATAGCTTAGGGAAATTAAAATCAAAAGACACAGCCACCCCAAAGGTTGGGACGGCTCTGTTTACAAGAACCTGGTTTACGGTACAAGTTCAATATCGCAGAAAGTGAAAAATGGATAAAGAAGTTGTGGTACTTACGTACAATGCAGTATCACTCAGCAATGAAATCTATGTCATCAGGCCCGTAGCAGCATAATGAGTGGATTCAGGTACGATGATTCTAACTGAAATAAGTCACACAGGAAAAGAAACATCATAAGATATCACTAATACACGGAATGTAACCTTGGCTACACAGGAACTGAATTCCAAAACAGAACAGGGTCTCAAATTTAGAAACCCAACTTATGCTTGCTTAAGGGGAAAGGTGAGTTGGGGTGCTGCATAAAACCAGAGATTGAAATGAGCACAGATAAAGTTCCTTAAGCCAAATATGGAATAGACAAGAGCTACTCCTTGCTCAACGAAATGGACTCAACACCCCATATTAAATGCCTAAGAGTGTACCTGACTAGGAAGTATCTTAAAACCTATGGATTGCTATGTCTCTGAAAGAGAATCAAGTGTGTGTACAGGGGCATAAACGCAGCAGTGATAGGATTGGAGAGGTTCGGTGAGCAAATGAAGACCCTTTGAAGTCATATTGCATGGTACCCATTCCACGGGTCTCAACTCTCCAGGTTTAAGGTATTCTTCCTTCAGCTAAAACATGCATGTGGAACCCAGAGTATGATCAACCGTGTGATCGGGAGACGTGTTCCAATATGTCTCAGTTTTCGTCCCCTGGTACTCGGGTGCAACATGCCAGACGCTTTACTAACACTCTCCCGACTTGGAGAGTCAGTGCCTTTAACCTCCTGTTTGGCCCAGTTTGCAATTTCTGCGGAAGATGAACAGGAATAGGGAGAACCAATGACAGACTAGCTGGAGGTGTCTGGACGGGCAAATTTAACTCTCATTTCCCACCAGGAAGAGGAATTAACCAAAGGCTCAGCGTGCCGTGCCGGAACCAGATTAGGGCCTGAAGCCATCCTGCGGTGTTGCGGCCAGCTCACGAGAAAGCGAGTTGAAGAAAGGAGCTCAGGGGCACTGTAATTCACAAACCTGCAGAGTTATAAATGACAGCTATCGTCCAAAAATATACTGAAGTAAGGCTGCCAAGAGGACTTGAAAGCGGGGCAGAATTGCAGGAAACCGATTTCAGGAGGTAGACTGGAATTGCATTGAAAGCATAGGAAAAGAGGCAGAACGTCCACAATGATGCACTTGGCCAAAAAGGGCGTATGCGTTTTTTCCTGAATATATTCAGGAAAAAACGCATACGCCCTTTTTGGCCAACCAAGCAAGGTTGCAAAGGAAATCTGCACTACAATGAAGTCTCACTTCCCCCCGGTCAAAAGGGCCATCTGAAAAAAGTGTAAAATCCAGAAAGGCAGGACAGGCCATGGAGAACTGGGAGCCTTGTTATGCTGATGGGCGGGATGTCAATTGCCAACAGCCACTCGGGAGAAGTGTATGGTGTTTCCTGAAACATCTAAAAAACAAAGCAACAGAGCCTAGGGCACTTCCACTTATGGTCCTATAGCTTAGGGAAATTAAAATCAAAAGACACAGCCACCCCAAAGGTTGGGACGGCTCTGTTTACAAGAACCTGGTTTACGGTACAAGTTCAATATCGCAGAAAGTGAAAAATGGATAAAGAAGTTGTGGTACTTACGTACAATGCAGTATCACTCAGCAATGAAATCTATGTCATCAGGCCCGTAGCAGCATAATGAGTGGATTCAGGTACGATGATTCTAACTGAAATAAGTCACACAGGAAAAGAAACATCATAAGATATGACTAATACACGGAATGTAACCTTGGCTACACAGGAACTGAATTCCAAAACAGAACAGGGTCTCAAATTTAGAAACCCAACTTATGCTTGCTTAAGGGGAAAGGTGAGTTGGGGTGCTGCATAAAACCAGAGATTGAAATGAGCACAGATAAAGTTCCTTAAGCCAAATATGGAATAGACAAGAGCTACTCCTTGCTCAACGAAATGGACTCAACACCCCATATTAAATGCCTAAGAGTGTACCTGACTAGGAAGTATCTTAAAACCTATGGATTGCTATGTCTCTGAAAGAGAATCAAGTGTGTGTACAGGGGCATAAACGCAGCAGTGATAGGATTGGAGAGGTTCGGTGAGCAAATGAAGACCCTTTGAAGTCATATTGCATGGTACCCATTCCACGGGTCTCAACTCTCCAGGTTTAAGGTATTCTTCCTTCAGCTAAAACATGCATGTGGAACCCAGAGTATGATCAACCGTGTGATCGGGAGACGTGTTCCAATATGTGTCAGTTTTCGTCCCCTGGTACTCGGGTGCAACATTCCAGACGCTTTACTAACACTCTCCCGACTTGGAGAGTCAGTGCCTTTAACCTCCTGTTTGGCCCAGTTTGCAATTTCTGCGGAAGATGAACAGGAATAGGGAGAACCAATGACAGACTAGCTGGAGGTGTCTGGACGGGCAAATTTAACTCTCATTTCCCACCAGGAAGAGGAATTAACCAAAGGCTCAGCGTGCCGTGCCGGAACCAGATTAGGGCCTGAAGCCATCCTGCGGTGTTGCGGCCAGCTCACGAGAAAGCGAGTTGAAGAAAGGAGCTCAGGGGCACTGTAATTCACAAACCTGCAGAGTTATAAATGACAGCTATCGTCCAAAAATATACTGAAGTAAGGCTGCCAAGAGGACTTGAAAGCGGGGCAGAATTGCAGGAAACCGATTTCAGGAGGTAGACTGGAATTGCATTGAAAGCATAGGAAAAGAGGCAGAACGTCCACAATGATGCACTTGGCCAAAAAGGGCGTATGCGTTTTTTCCTGAATATATTCAGGAAAAAACGCATACGCCCTTTTTGGCCAACCAAGCAAGCTTGCAAAGGAAATCTGCACTACAATGAAGTCTCACTTCCCCCCGGTCAAAAGGGCCATCTGAAAAAAGTGTAAAATCCAGAAAGGCAGGACAGGCCATGGAGAACTGGGAGCCTTGTTATGCTGATGGGCGGGATGTAAATTGCCAACAGCCACTCGGGAGAAGTGTATGGTGTTTCCTGAAACATCTAAAAAACAAAGCAACAGAGCCTAGGGCACTTCCACTTATGGTCCTATAGCTTAGGGAAATTAAAATCAAAAAGACACAGCCACCCCAAAGGTTGGGACGGCTCTGTTTACAAGAACCTGGTTTACGGTACAAGTTCAATATCGCAGAAAGTGAAAAATGGATAAAGAAGTTGTGGTACTTACGTACAATGCAGTATCACTCAGCAATGAAATCTATGTCATCAGGCCCGTAGCAGCATAATGAGTGGATTCAGGTACGATGATTCTAACTGAAATAAGTCACACAGGAAAAGAAACATCATAAGATATCACTAATACACGGAATGTAACCTTGGCTACACAGGAACTGAATTCCAAAACAGAACAGGGTCTCAAATTTAGAAACCCAACTTATGCTTGCTTAAGGGGAAAGGTGAGTTGGGGTGCTGCATAAAACCAGAGATTGAAATGAGCACAGATAAAGTTCCTTAAGCCAAATATGGAATAGACAAGAGCTACTCCTTGCTCAACGAAATGGACTCAACACCCCATATTAAATGCCTAAGAGTGTACCTGACTAGGAAGTATCTTAAAACCTATGGATTGCTATGTCTCCGAAAGAGAATCAAGTGTGTGTACAGGGGCATAAACGCAGCAGTGATAGGATTGGAGAGGTTCGGTGAGCAAATGAAGACCCTTTGAAGTCATATTGCATGGTACCCATTCCACGGGTCTCAACTCTCCAGGTTTAAGGTATTCTTCCTTCAGCTAAAACATGCATGTGGAACCCAGAGTATGATCAACCGTGTGATCGGGAGACGTGTTCCAATATGTGTCAGTTTTCGTCCCCTGGTACTCGGGTGCAACATTCCAGACGCTTTACTAACACTCTCCCGACTTGGAGAGTCAGTGCCTTTAACCTCCTGTTTGGCCCAGTTTGCAATTTCTGCGGAAGATGAACAGGAATAGGGAGAACCAATGAGAGACTAGCTGGAGGTGTCTGGACGGGCAAATTTAACTCTCATTTCCCACCAGGAAGAGGAATTAACCAAAGGCTCAGCGTGCCGTGCCGGAACCAGATTAGGGCCTGAAGCCATCCTGCGGTGTTGCGGCCAGCTCACGAGAAAGCGACTTGAAGAAAGGAGCTCAGGGGCACTGTAATTCACAAACCTGCAGAGTTATAAATGACAGCTATCGTCCAAAAATATACTGAAGTAAGGCTGCCAAGAGGACTTGAAAGCGGGGCAGAATTGCAGGAAACCGATTTCAGGAGGTAGACTGGAATTGCATTGAAAGCATAGGAAAAGAGGCAGAACGTCCACAATGATGCACTTGGCCAAAAAGGGCGTATGCGTTTTTTCCTGAATATATTCAGGAAAAAACGCATACGCCCTTTTTGGCCAACCAAGCAAGCTTGCAAAGGAAATCTGCACTACAATGAAGTCTCACTTCCCCCCGGTCAAAAGGGCCATCTGAAAAAAGTGTAAAATCCAGAAAGGCAGGACAGGCCATGGAGAACTGGGAGCCTTGTTATGCTGATGGGCGGGATGTCAATTGCCAACAGCCACTCGGGAGAAGTGTATGGTGTTTCCTGAAACATCTAAAAAACAAAGCAACAGAGCCTAGGGCACTTCCACTTATGGTCCTATAGCTTAGGGAAATGAAAATCAAAAGACACAGCCACCCCAAAGGTTGGGACGGCTCTGTTTACAAGAACCTGGTTTACGGTACAAGTTCAATATCGCAGAAAGTGAACAATGGATAAAGAAGTTGTGGTACTTACGTACAATGCAATATCACTCAGCAATGAAATCTATGTCATCAGGCCCGTAGCAGCATAATGAGTGGATTCAGGTATGATGATTCTAACTGAAATAAGTCACACAGAAAAAGAAACATCATAAGATATCACTAATACACGGAATGTAAACTTGGCTACACAGGAACTGAATTCCAAAACAGAACAGGGTCTCAAATTTAGAAACCCAACTTATGCTTGCTTAAGGGGAAAGGTGAGTTGGGGTGCTGCATAAAACCAGAGATTGAAATGAGCACAGATAAAGTTCCTTAAGCCAAATATGGAATAGACAAGAGCTACTCCTTGCTCAACGAAATGGACTCAACACCCCATATTAAATGCCTAAGAGTGTACCTGACTAGGAAGTATCTTAAAACCTATGGATTGCTATGTCTCTGAAAGAGAATCAAGTGTGTGTACAGGGGCATAAAGGCAGCAGTGATAGGATTGGAGAGGTTCGGTGAGCAAATGAAGACCCTTTGAAGTCATATTGCATGGTACCCATTCCACGGGTCTCAACTCTCCAGGTTTAAGGTATTCTTCCTTCAGCTAAAACATGCATGTGGAACCCAGAGTATGATCAACCGTGTGATCGGGAGACGTGTTCCAATATGTCTCAGTTTTCGTCCCCTGGTACTCGGGTGCAACATTCCAGACGCTTTACTAACACTCTCCCGACTTGGAGAGTCAGTGCCTTTAACCTCCTGTTTGGCCCAGTTTGCAATTTCTGCGGAAGATGAACAGGAATAGGGAGAACCAATGACAGACTAGCTGGAGGTGTCTGGACGGGCAAATTTAACTCTCATTTCCCACCAGGAAGAGGAATTAACCAAAGGCTCAGCGTGCCGTGCCGGAACCAGATTAGGGCCTGAAGCCATCCTGCGGTGTTGTGGCCAGCTCACGAGAAAGCGAGTTGAAGAAAGGAGCTCAGGGGCACTGTAATTCACAAACCTGCAGAGTTATAAATGACAGCTATCGTCCAAAAATATACTGAAGTAAGGCTGCCAAGAGGACTTGAAAGCGGGGCAGAATTGCAGGAAACCGATTTCAGGAGGTAGACTGGAATTGCATTGAAAGCATAGGAAAAGAGGCAGAACGTCCACAATGATGCACTTGGCCAAAAAGGGCGTATGCGTTTTTTCCTGAATATATTCAGGAAAAAACGCATACGCCCTTTTTGGCCAACCAAGCAAGCTTGCAAAGGAAATCTGCACTACAATGAAGTCTCACTTCCCCCCGGTCAAAAGGGCCATCTGAAAAAAGTGTAAAATCCAGAAAGGCAGGACAGGCCATGGAGAACTGGGAGCCTTGTTATGCTGATGGGCGGGATGTCAATTGCCAACAGCCACTCGGGAGAAGTGTATGGTGTTTCCTGAAACATCTAAAAAACAAAGCAACAGAGCCTAGGGCACTTCCACTTATGGTCCTATAGCTTAGGGAAATGAAAATCAAAAGACACAGCCACCCCAAAGGTTGGGAAGGCTCTGTTTACAAGAACCTGGTTTACGGTACAAGTTCAATATCGCAGAAAGTGAAAAATGGATAAAGAAGTTGTGGTACTTACGTACAATGCAGTATCACTCAGCAATGAAATCTATGTCATCAGGCCCGTAGCAGCATAATGAGTGGATTCAGGTACGATGATTCTAACTGAAATAAGTCACACAGGAAAAGAAACATCATAAGATATCACTAATACACGGAATGTAAACTTGGCTACACAGGAACTGAATTCCAAAACAGAACAGGGTCTCAAATTTAGAAACCCAACTTATGCTTGCTTAAGGGGAAAGGTGAGTTGGGGTGCTGCATAAAACCAGAGATTGAAATGAGCACAGATAAAGTTCCTTAAGCCAAATATGGAATAGACAAGAGCTACTCCTTGCTCAACGAAATGGACTCAACACCCCATATTAAATGCCTAAGAGTGTACCTGACTAGGAAGTATCTTAAAACCTATGGATTGCTATGTCTCTGAAAGAGAATCAAGTGTGTGTACAGGGGCATAAAGGCAGCAGTGATAGGATTGGAGAGGTTCGGTGAGCAAATGAAGACCCTTTGAAGTCATATTGCATGGTACCCATTCCACGGGTCTCAACTCTCCAGTTTTAACGTATTCTTCCTTCAGCTAAAACATGCATGTGGAACCCAGAGTATGATCAACCGTGTGATCGGGAGACGTGTTCCAATATGTCTCAGTTTTCGTCCCCTGGTACTCGGGTGCAACATTCCAGACGCTTTACTAACACTCTCCCGACTTGGAGAGTCAGTGCCTTTAACCTCCTGTTTGGCCCAGTTTGCAATTTCTGCGGAAGATGAACAGGAATAGGGAGAACCAATGACAGACTAGCTGGAGGTGTCTGGACGGGCAAATTTAACTCTCATTTCCCACCAGGAAGAGGAATTAACCAAAGGCTCAGCGTGCCGTGCCGGAACCAGATTAGGGCCTGAAGCCATCCTGCGGTGTTGTGGCCAGCTCACGAGAAAGCGAGTTGAAGAAAGGAGCTCAGGGGCACTGTAATTCACAAACCTGCAGAGTTATAAATGACAGCTATCGTCCAAAAATATACTGAAGTAAGGCTGCCAAGAGGACTTGAAAGCGGGGCAGAATTGCAGGAAACCGATTTCAGGAGGTAGACTGGAATTGCATTGAAAGCATAGGAAAAGAGGCAGAACGTCCACAATGATGCACTTGGCCAAAAAGGGCGTATGCGTTTTTTCCTGAATATATTCAGGAAAAAACGCATACGCCCTTTTTGGCCAACCAAGCAAGCTTGCAAAGGAAATCTGCACTACAATGAAGTCTCACTTCCCCCCGGTCAAAAGGGCCATCTGAAAAAAGTGTAAAATCCAGAAAGGCAGGACAGGCCATGGAGAACTGGGAGCCTTGTTATGCTGATGGGCGGGATGTCAATTGCCAACAGCCACTCGGGAGAAGTGTATGGTGTTTCCTGAAACATCTAAAAAACAAAGCAACAGAGCCTAGGGCACTTCCACTTATGGTCCTATAGCTTAGGGAAATTAAAATCAAAAGACACAGCCACCCCAAAGGTTGGGACGGCTCTGTTTACAAGAACCTGGTTTACGGTACAAGTTCAATATCGCAGAAAGTGAAAAATGGATAAAGAAGTTGTGGTACTTACGTACAATGCAGTATCACTCAGCAATGAAATCTATGTCATCAGGCCCGTAGCAGCATAATGAGTGGATTCAGGTACGATGATTCTAACTGAAATAAGTCACACAGGAAAAGAAACATCATAAGATATCACTAATACACGGAATGTAAACTTGGCTACACAGGAACTGAATTCCAAAACAGAACAGGGTCTCAAATTTAGAAACCCAACTTATGCTTGCTTAAGGGGAAAGGTGAGTTGGGGTGCTGCATAAAACCAGAGATTGAAATGAGCACAGATAAAGTTCCTTAAGCCAAATATGGAATAGACAAGAGCTACTCCTTGCTCAACGAAATGGACTCAACACCCCATATTAAATGCCTAAGAGTGTACCTGACTAGGAAGTATCTTAAAACCTATGGATTGCTATGTCTCTGAAAGAGAATCAAGTGTGTGTACAGGGGCATAAAGGCAGCAGTGATAGGATTGGAGAGGTTCGGTGAGCAAATGAAGACCCTTTGAAGTCATATTGCATGGTACCCATTCCACGGGTCTCAACTCTCCAGGTTTAAGGTATTCTTCCTTCAGCTAAAACATGCATGTGGAACCCAGAGTATGATCAACCGTGTGATCGGGAGACGTGTTCCAATATGTCTCAGTTTTCGTCCCCTGGTACTCGGGTGCAACATTCCAGACGCTTTACTAACACTCTCCCGACTTGGAGAGTCAGTGCCTTTAACCTCCTGTTTGGCCCAGTTTGCAATTTCTGCGGAAGATGAACAGGAATAGGGAGAACCAATGACAGACTAGCTGGAGGTGTCTGGACGGGCAAATTTAACTCTCATTTCCCACCAGGAAGAGGAATTAACCAAAGGCTCAGCGTGCCGTGCCGGAACCAGATTAGGGCCTGAAGCCATCCTGCGGTGTTGCGGCCAGCTCACGAGAAAGCGACTTGAAGAAAGGAGCTCAGGGGCACTGTAATTCACAAACCTGCAGAGTTATAAATGACAGCTATCGTCCAAATATATACTGAAGTAAGGCTGCCAAGAGGACTTGAAAGCGGGGCAGAATTGCAGGAAACCGATTTCAGGAGGTAGACTGGAATTGCATTTAAAGCATAGGAAAAGAGGCAGAACGTCCACAATGATGCACTTGGCCAAAAAGGGCGTATGCGTTTTTTCCTGAATATATTCAGGAAAAAACGCATACGCCCTTTTTGGCCAACCAAGCAAGCTTGCAAAGGAAATCTGCACTACAATGAAGTCTCACTTCCCCCCGGTCAAAAGGGCCATCTGAAAAAAGTGTAAAATCCAGAAAGGCAGGACAGGCCATGGAGAACTGGGAGCCTTGTTATGCTGATGGGCGGGATGTAAATTGCCAACAGCCACTCGGGAGAAGTGTATGGTGTTTCCTGAAACATCTAAAAAACAAAGCAACAGAGCCTAGGGCACTTCCACTTATGGTCCTATAGCTTAGGGAAATTAAAATCAAAAGACACAGCCACCCCAAAGGTTGGGACGGCTCTGTTTACAAGAACCTGGTTTACGGTACAAGTTCAATATCGCAGAAAGTGAAAAATGGATAAAGAAGTTGTGGTACTTACGTACAATGCAGTATCACTCAGCAATGAAATCTATGTCATCAGGCCCGTAGCAGCATAATGAGTGGATTCAGGTACGATGATTCTAACTGAAATAAGTCACACAGAAAAAGAAACATCATAAGATATCACTAATACACGGAATGTAACCTTCGCTACACAGGAACTGAATTACAAAACAGAACAGGGTCTCAAATTTAGAAACCCAACTTATGCTTGCTTAAGGGGAAAGGTGAGTTGGGGTGCTGCATAAAACCAGAGATTGAAATGAGCACAGATAAAGTTCCTTAAGCCAAATATGGAATAGACAAGAGCTACTCCTTGCTCAACGAAATGGACTCAACACCCCATATTAAATGCCTAAGAGTGTACCTGACTAGGAAGTATCTTAAAACCTATGGATTGCTATGTCTCTGAAAGAGAATCAAGTGTGTGTACAGGGGCATAAACGCAGCAGTGATAGGATTGGAGAGGTTCGGTGAGCAAATGAAGACCCTTTGAAGTCATATTGCATGGTACCCATTCCACGAGTCTCAACTCTCCAGGTTTAAGGTATTCTTCCTTCAGCTAAAACATGCATGTGGAACCCAGAGTATGATCAACCGTGTGATCGGGAGACGTGTTCCAATATGTCTCAGTTTTCGTCCCCTGGTACTCGGGTGCAACATTCCAGACGCTTTACTAACACTCTCCCGACTTGGAGAGTCAGTGCCTTTAACCTCCTGTTTGGCCCAGTTTGCAATTTCTGCGGAAGATGAACAGGAATAGGGAGAACCAATGACAGACTAGCTGGAGGTGTCTGGACGGGCAAATTTAACTCTCATTTCCCACCAGGAAGAGGAATTAACCAAAGGCTCAGCGTGCCGTGCCGGAACCAGATTAGGGCCTGAAGCCATCCTGCGGTGTTGCGGCCAGCTCACGAGAAAGCGACTTGAAGAAAGGAGCTCAGGGGCACTGTAATTCACAAACCTGCAGAGTTATAAATGACAGCTATCGTCCAAATATATACTGAAGTAAGGCTGCCAAGAGGACTTGAAAGCGGGGCAGAATTGCAGGAAACCGATTTCAGGAGGTAGACTGGAATTGCATTGAAAGCATAGGAAAAGAGGCAGAACGTCCACAATGATGCACTTGGCCAAAAAGGGCGTATGCGTTTTTTCCTGAATATATTCAGGAAAAAACGCATACGCCCTTTTTGGCCAACCAAGCAAGCTTGCAAAGGAAATCTGCACTACAATGAAGTCTCACTTCCCCCCGGTCAAAAGGGCCATCTGAAAAAAGTGTAAAATCCAGAAAGGCAGGACAGGCCATGGAGAACTGGGAGCCTTGTTATGCTGATGGGCGGGATGTAAATTGCCAACAGCCACTCGGGAGAAGTGTATGGTGTTTCCTGAAACATCTAAAAAACAAAGCAACAGAGCCTAGGGCACTTCCACTTATGGTCCTATAGCTTAGGGAAATTAAAATCAAAAGACACAGCCACCCCAAAGGTTGGGACGGCTCTGTTTACAAGAACCTGGTTTACGGTACAAGTTAAATATCGCAGAAAGTGAACAATGGATAAAGAAGTTGTGGTACTTACGTACAATGCAGTATCACTCAGCAATGAAATCTATGTCATCAGGCCCGTAGCAGCATAATGAGTGGATTCAGGTACGATGATTCTAACTGAAATAAGTCACACAGGAAAAGAAACATCATAAGATATCACTAATACACGGAATGTAACCTTGGCTACACAGGAACTGAATTACAAAACAGAACAGGGTCTCAAATTTAGAAACCCAACTTATGCTTGCTTAAGGGGAAAGGTGAGTTGGGGTGCTGCATAAAACCAGAGATTGAAATGAGCACAGATAAAGTTCCTTAAGCCAAATATGGAATAGACAAGAGCTACTCCTTGCTCAACGAAATGGACTCAACACCCCATATTAAATGCCTAAGAGTGTACCTGACTAGGAAGTATCTTAAAACCTATGGATTGCTATGTCTCTGAAAGAGAATCAAGTGTGTGTACAGGGGCATAAACGCAGCAGTGATAGGATTGGAGAGGTTCGGTGAGCAAATGAAGACCCTTTGAAGTCATATTGCATGGTACCCATTCCACGAGTCTCAACTCTCCAGGTTTAAGGTATTCTTCCTTCAGCTAAAACATGCATGTGGAACCCAGAGTATGATCAACCGTGTGATCGGTAGACGTGTTCCAATATGTCTCAGTTTTCGTCCCCTGGTACTCGGGTGCAACATTCCAGACGCTTTACTAACACTCTCCCGACTTGGAGAGTCAGTGCCTTTAACCTCCTGTTTGGCCCAGTTTGCAATTTCTGCGGAAGATGAACAGGAATAGGGAGAACCAATGACAGACTAGCTGGAGGTGTCTGGACGGGAAAATTTAATTCTCATTTCCCACCAGGAAGAGGAATTAACCAAAGGTTCAGCGTGCCGTGCCGGAACCAGATTAGGGCCTGAAGCCATCCTGCGGTGTTGCGGCCAGCTCACGAGAAAGCGACTTGAAGAAAGGAGCTCAGGGGCACTGTAATTCACAAACCTGCAGAGTTATAAATGACAGCTATCGTCCAAATATATACTGAAGTAAGGCTGCCAAGAGGACTTGAAAGCGGGGCAGAATTGCAGGAAACCGATTTCAGGAGGTAGACTGGAATTGCATTTAAAGCATAGGAAAAGAGGCAGAACGTCCACAATGATGCACTTGGCCAAAAAGGGCGTATGCGTTTTTTCCTGAATATATTCAGGAAAAAACGCATACGCCCTTTTTGGCCAACCAAGCAAGGTTGCAAAGGAAATCTGCACTACAATGAAGTCTCACTTCCCCCCGGTCAAAAGGGCCATCTGAAAAAAGTGTAAAATCCAGAAAGGCAGGACAGGCCATGGAGAACTGGGAGCCTTGTTATGCTGATGGGCGGGATGTCAATTGCCAACAGCCACTCGGGAGAAGTGTATGGTGTTTCCTGAAACATCTAAAAAACAAAGCAACAGAGCCTAGGGCACTTCCACTTATGGTCCTATAGCTTAGGGAAATTAAAATCAAAAAGACACAGCCACCCCAAAGGTTGGGACGGCTCTGTTTACAAGAACCTGGTTTACGGTACAAGTTCAATATCGCAGAAAGTGAAAAATGGATAAAGAAGTTGTGGTACTTACGTACAATGCAGTATCACTCAGCAATGAAATCTATGTCATCAGGCCCGTAGCAGCATAATGAGTGGATTCAGGTACGATGATTCTAACTGAAATAAGTCACACAGGAAAAGAAACATCATAAGATATCACTAATACACGGAATGTAACCTTGGCTACACAGGAACTGAATTCCAAAACAGAACAGGGTCTCAAATTTAGAAACCCAACTTATGCTTGCTTAAGGGGAAAGGTGAGTTGGGGTGCTGCATAAAACCAGAGATTGAAATGAGCACAGATAAAGTTCCTTAAGCCAAATATGGAATAGACAAGAGCTACTCCTTGCTCAACGAAATGGACTCAACACCCCATATTAAATGCCTAAGAGTGTACCTGACTAGGAAGTATCTTAAAACCTATGGATTGCTATGTCTCTGAAAGAGAATCAAGTGTGTGTACAGGGGCATAAACGCAGCAGTGATAGGATTGGAGAGGTTCGGTGAGCAAATGAAGACCCTTTGAAGTCATATTGCATGGTACCCATTCCACGGGTCTCAACTCTCCAGGTTTAAGGTATTCTTCCTTCAGCTAAAACATGCATGTGGAACCCAGAGTATGATCAACCGTGTGATCAGGAGACGTGTTCCAATATGTCTCAGTTTTCGTCCCCTGGTACTCGGGTGCAACATTCCAGACGCTTTACTAACACTCTCCCGACTTGGAGAGTCAGTGCCTTTAACCTCCTGTTTGGCCCAGTTTGCAATTTCTGCGGAAGATGAACAGGAATAGGGAGAACCAATGACAGACTAGCTGGAGGTGTCTGGACGGGCAAATTTAACTCTCATTTCCCACCAGGAAGAGGAATTAACCAAAGGCTCAGCGTGCCGTGCCGGAACCAGATTAGGGCCTGAAGCCATCCTGCGGTGTTGCGGCCAGCTCACGAGAAAGCGAGTTGAAGAAAGGAGCTCAGGGGCACTGTAATTCACAAACCTGCAGAGTTATAAATGACAGCTATCGTCCAAAAATATACTGAAGTAAGGCTGCCAAGAGGACTTGAAAGCGGGGCAGAATTGCAGGAAACCGATTTCAGGAGGTAGACTGGAATTGCATTTAAAGCATAGGAAAAGAGGCAGAACGTCCACAATGATGCACTTGGCCAAAAAGGGCGTATGCGTTTTTTCCTGAATATATTCAGGAAAAAACGCATACGTCCTTTTTGGCCAACCAAGCAAGCTTGCAAAGGAAATCTGCACTACAATGAAGTCTCACTTCCCCCCGGTCAAAAGGGCCATCTGAAAAAAGTGTAAAATCCAGAAAGGCAGGACAGGCCATGGAGAACTGGGAGCCTTGTTATGCTGATGGGCGGGATGTAAATTGCCAACAGCCACTCGGGAGAAGTGTATGGTGTTTCCTGAAACATCTAAAAAACAAAGCAACAGAGCCTAGGGCACTTCCACTTATGGTCCTATAGCTTAGGGAAATGAAAATCAAAAGACACAGCCACCCCAAAGGTTGGGACGGCTCTGTTTACAAGAACCTGGTTTACGGTACAAGTTCAATATCGCAGAAAGTGAAAAATGGATAAAGAAGTTGTGGTACTTACGTACAATGCAGTATCACTCAGCAATGAAATCTATGTCATCAGGCCCGTAGCAGCATAATGAGTGGATTCAGGTACGATGATTCTAACTGAAATAAGTCACACAGGAAAAGAAACATCATAAGATATCACTAATACACGGAATGTAACCTTGGCTACACAGGAACTGAATTCCAAAACAGAACAGGGTCTCAAATTTAGAAACCCAACTTATGCTTGCTTAAGGGGAAAGGTGAGTTGGGGTGCTGCATAAAACCAGAGATTGAAATGAGCACAGATAAAGTTCCTTAAGCCAAATATGGAATAGACAAGAGCTACTCCTTGCTCAACGAAATGGACTCAACACCCCATATTAAATGCCTAAGAGTGTACCTGACTAGGAAGTATCTTAAAACCTATGGATTGCTATGTCTCTGAAAGAGAATCAAGTGTGTGTACAGGGGCATAAACGCAGCAGTGATAGGATTGGAGAGGTTCGGTGAGCAAATGAAGACCCTTTGAAGTCATATTGCATGGTACCCATTCCACGGGTCTCAACTCTCCAGGTTTAAGGTATTCTTCCTTCAGCTAAAACATGCATGTGGAACCCAGAGTATGATCAACCGTGTGATCGGGAGACGTGTTCCAATATGTGTCAGTTTTCGTCCCCTGGTACTCGGGTGCAACATTCCAGACGCTTTACTAACACTCTCCCGACTTGGAGAGTCAGTGCCTTTAACCTCCTGTTTGGCCCAGTTTGCAATTTCTGCGGAAGATGAACAGGAATAGGGAGAACCAATGACAGACTAGCTGGAGGTGTCTGGACGGGCAAATTTAACTCTCATTTCCCACCAGGAAGAGGAATTAACCAAAGGCTCAGCGTGCCGTGCCGGAACCAGATTAGGGCCTGAAGCCATCCTGCGGTGTTGCGGCCAGCTCACGAGAAAGCGAGTTGAAGAAAGGAGCTCAGGGGCACTGTAATTCACAAACCTGCAGAGTTATAAATGACAGCTATCGTCCAAAAATATACTGAAGTAAGGCTGCCAAGAGGACTTGAAAGCGGGGCAGAATTGCAGGAAACCGATTTCAGGAGGTAGACTGGAATTGCATTGAAAGCATAGGAAAAGAGGCAGAACGTCCACAATGATGCACTTGGCCAAAAAGGGCGTATGCGTTTTTTCCTGAATATATTCAGGAAAAAACGCATACGCCCTTTTTGGCCAACCAAGCAAGCTTGCAAAGGAAATCTGCACTACAATGAAGTCTCACTTCCCCCCGGTCAAAAGGGCCATCTGAAAAAAGTGTAAAATCCAGAAAGGCAGGACAGGCCATGGAGAACTGGGAGCCTTGTTATGCTGATGGGCGGGATGTAAATTGCCAACAGCCACTCGGGAGAAGTGTATGGTGTTTCCTGAAACATCTAAAAAACAAAGCAACAGAGCCTAGGGCACTTCCACTTATGGTCCTATAGCTTAGGGAAATTAAAATCAAAAGACACAGCCACCCCAAATGTTGGGACGGCTCTGTTTACAAGAACCTGGTTTACGGTACAAGTTCAATATCGCAGAAAGTGAACAATGGATAAAGAAGTTGTGGTACTTACGTACAATGCAGTATCACTCAGCAATGAAATCTATGTCATCAGGCCCGTAGCAGCATAATGAGTGGATTCAGGTACGATGATTCTAACTGAAATAAGTCACACAGAAAAAGAAACATCATAAGATATCACTAATACACGGAATGTAACCTTGGCTACACAGGAACTGAATTACAAAACAGAACAGGGTCTCAAATTTAGAAACCCAACTTATGCTTGCTTAAGGGGAAAGGTGAGTTGGGGTGCTGCATAAAACCAGAGATTGAAATGAGCACAGATAAAGTTCCTTAAGCCAAATATGGAATAGACAAGAGCTACTCCTTGCTCAACGAAATGGACTCAACACCCCATATTAAATGCCTAAGAGTGTACCTGACTAGGAAGTATCTTAAAACCTATGGATTGCTATGTCTCTGAAAGAGAATCAAGTGTGTGTACAGGGGCATAAACGCAGCAGTGATAGGATTGGAGAGGTTCGGTGAGCAAATGAAGACCCTTTGAAGTCATATTGCATGGTACCCATTCCACGGGTCTCAACTCTCCAGGTTTAAGGTATTCTTCCTTCAGCTAAAACATGCATGTGGAACCCAGAGTATGATCAACCGTGTGATCGGGAGACGTGTTCCAATATGTCTCAGTTTTCGTCCCCTGGTACTCGGGTGCAACATTCCAGACGCTTTACTAACACTCTCCCGACTTGGAGAGTCAGTGCCTTTAACCTCCTGTTTGGCCCAGTTTGCAATTTCTGCGGAAGATGAACAGGAATAGGGAGAACCAATGACAGACTAGCTGGAGGTGTCTGGACGGGCAAATTTAACTCTCATTTCCCACCAGGAAGAGGAATTAACCAAAGGCTCAGCGTGCCGTGCCGGAACCAGATTAGGGCCTGAAGCCATCCTGCGGTGTTGCGGCCAGCTCACGAGAAAGCGAGTTGAAGAAAGGAGCTCAGGGGCACTGTAATTCACAAACCTGCAGAGTTATAAATGACAGCTATCGTCCAAAAATATACTGAAGTAAGGCTGCCAAGAGGACTTGAAAGCGGGGCAGAATTGCAGGAAACCGATTTCAGGAGGTAGACTGGAATTGCATTTAAAGCATAGGAAAAGAGGCAGAACGTCCACAATGATGCACTTGGCCAAAAAGGGCGTATGCGTTTTTTCCTGAATATATTCAGGAAAAAACGCATACGCCCTTTTTGGCCAACCAAGCAAGCTTGCAAAGGAAATCTGCACTACAATGAAGTCTCACTTCCCCCCGGTCAAAAGGGCCATCTGAAAAAAGTGTAAAATCCAGAAAGGCAGGACAGGCCATGGAGAACTGGGAGCCTTGTTATGCTGATGGGCGGGATGTAAATTGCCAACAGCCACTCGGGAGAAGTGTATGGTGTTTCCTGAAACATCTAAAAAACAAAGCAACAGAGCCTAGGGCACTTCCACTTATGGTCCTATAGCTTAGGGAAATTAAAATCAAAAGACACAGCCACCCCAAAGGTTGGGACGGCTCTGTTTACAAGAACCTGGTTTACGGTACAAGTTCAATATCGCAGAAAGTGAACAATGGATAAAGAAGTTGTGGTACTTACGTACAATGCAGTATCACTCAGCAATGAAATCTATGTCATCAGGCCCGTAGCAGCATAATGAGTGGATTCAGGTACGATGATTCTAACTGAAATAAGTCACACAGGAAAAGAAACATCATAAGATATCACTAATACACGGAATGTAACCTTGGCTACACAGGAACTGAATTACAAAACAGAACAGGGTCTCAAATTTAGAAACCCAACTTATGCTTGCTTAAGGGGAAAGGTGAGTTGGGGTGCTGCATAAAACCAGAGATTGAAATGAGCACAGATAAAGTTCCTTAAGCCAAATATGGAATAGACAAGAGCTACTCCTTGCTCAACGAAATGGACTCAACACCCCATATTAAATGCCTAAGAGTGTACCTGACTAGGAAGTATCTTAAAACCTATGGATTGCTATGTCTCTGAAAGAGAATCAAGTGTGTGTACAGGGGCATAAACGCAGCAGTGATAGGATTGGAGAGGTTCGGTGAGCAAATGAAGACCCTTTGAAGTCATATTGCATGGTACCCATTCCACGGGTCTCAACTCTCCAGGTTTAAGGTATTCTTCCTTCAGCTAAAACATGCATGTGGAACCCAGAGTATGATCAACCGTGTGATCGGGAGACGTGTTCCAATATGTCTCAGTTTTCGTCCCCTGGTACTCGGGTGCAACATTCCAGACGCTTTACTAACACTCTCCCGACTTGGAGAGTCAGTGCCTTTAACCTCCTGTTTGGCCCAGTTTGCAATTTCTGCGGAAGATGAACAGGAATAGGGAGAACCAATGACAGACTAGCTGGAGGTGTCTGGACGGGCAAATTTAACTCTCATTTCCCACCAGGAAGAGGAATTAACCAAAGGCTCAGCGTGCCGTGCCGGAACCAGATTAGGGCCTGAAGCCATCCTGCGGTGTTGCGGCCAGCTCACGAGAAAGCGAGTTGAAGAAAGGAGCTCAGGGGCACTGTAATTCACAAACCTGCAGAGTTATAAATGACAGCTATCGTCCAAAAATATACTGAAGTAAGGCTGCCAAGAGGACTTGAAAGCGGGGCAGAATTGCAGGAAACCGATTTCAGGAGGTAGGCTGGAATTGCATTGAAAGCATAGGAAAAGAGGCAGAACGTCCACAATGATGCACTTGGCCAAAAAGGGCGTATGCGTTTTTTCCTGAATATATTCAGGAAAAAACGCATACGTCCTTTTTGGCCAACCAAGCAAGCTTGCAAAGGAAATCTGCACTACAATGAAGTCTCACTTCCCCCCGGTCAAAAGGGCCATCTGAAAAAAGTGTAAAATCCAGAAAGGCAGGACAGGCCATGGAGAACTGGGAGCCTTGTTATGCTGATGGGCGGGATGTAAATTGCCAACAGCCACTCGGGAGAAGTGTATGGTGTTTCCTGAAACATCTAAAAAACAAAGCAACAGAGCCTAGGGCACTTCCACTTATGGTCCTATAGCTTAGGGAAATTAAAATCAAAAGACGTAGCCACCCCAAAGGTTGGGACGGCTCTGTTTACAAGAACCTGGTTTACGGTACAAGTTCAATATCGCAGAAAGTGAAAAATGGATAAAGAAGTTGTGGTACTTACGTACAAAGCAATATCACTCAGCAAGGAAATCTATGTCATCAGGCCCGTAGCAGCATAATGAGTGGATTCAGGTACGATGATTCTAACTGAAATAAGTCACACAGAAAAAGAAACATCATAAGATATCACTAATACACGGAATGTAAACTTGGCTACACAGGAACTGAATTACAAAACAGAACAGGGTCTCAAATTTAGAAACCCAACTTATGCTTGCTTAAGGGGAAAGGTGAGTTGGGGTGCTGCATAAAACCAGAGATTGAAATGAGCACAGATAAAGTTCCTTAAGCCAAATATGGAATAGACAAGAGCTACTCCTTGCTCAACGAAATGGACTCAACACCCCATGTTAAATGCCTAAGAGTGTACCTGACTAGGAAGTATCTTAAAACCTATGGATTGCTATGTCTCTGAAAGAGAATCAAGTGTGTGTACAGGGGCATAAACGCAGCAGTGATAGGATTGGAGAGGTTCGGTGAGCAAATGAAGACCCTTTGAAGTCATATTGCATGGTACCCATTCCACGGGTCTCAACTCTCCAGGTTTAAGGTATTCTTCCTTCAGC
Organism: Lagenorhynchus albirostris; assembly: GCF_949774975.1. Lineage (NCBI taxonomy): Eukaryota > Metazoa > Chordata > Mammalia > Artiodactyla > Delphinidae > Lagenorhynchus > Lagenorhynchus albirostris. Next base: position 702,112 of record NW_026783445.1, on the reverse strand, counting down.
TAAAACATGCATGTGGAACCCAGAGTATGATCAACCGTGTGATCGGGAGACGTGTTCCAATATGTCTCAGTTTTCGTCCCCTGGTACTCGGGTGCAACATGCCGGACGCTTTACTAAAACTCTCCCGACTTGGAGAGTCAGTGTCTTTAACCTCCTGTTTGGCCCAGTTTGCAATTTCTGCGGAAGATGAACAGGAATAGGGAGAACCAATGACAGACTAGCTGGAGGTGTTGGACGGGCAAATTTAACTCTCATTTCCCACCAGGAAGAGGAATTAACCAAAGGCTCAGCGTGCCGTGCCGGAACCAGATTAGGGCCTGAAGCCATCCTGCGGTGTTGCGGCCAGCTCACGAGAAAGCGAGTTGAAGAAAGGAGCTCAGGGGCACTGTAATTCACAAACCTGCAGAGTTATAAATGACAGCTATCGTCCAAAAATATACTGAAGTAAGGCTGCCAAGAGGACTTGAAAGCGGGGCAGAATTGCAGGAAACCGATTTCAGGAGGTAGACTGGAATTGCATTTAAAGCATAGGAAAAGAGGCAGAACGTCCACAATGATGCACTTGGCCAAAAAGGGCGTATGCGTTTTTTCCTGAATATATTCAGGAAAAAACGCATACGCCCTTTTTGGCCAACCAAGCAAGCTTGCAAAGGAAATCTGCACTACAATGAAGTCTCACTTCCCCCCGGTCAAAAGGGCCATCTGAAAAAAGTGTAAAATCCAGAAAGGCAGGACAGGCCATGGAGAACTGGGAGCCTTGTTATGCTGATGGGCGGGATGTAAATTGCCAACAGCCACTCGGGAGAAGTGTATGGTGTTTCCTGAAACATCTAAAAAACAAAGCAACAGAGCCTAGGGCACTTCCACTTATGGTCCTATAGCTTAGGGAAATTAAAATCAAAAAGACACAGCCACCCCAAAGGTTGGGACGGCTCTGTTTACAAGAACCTGGTTTATGGTACAAGTTCAATATCGCAGAAAGTGAAAAATGGATAAAGAAGTTGTGGTACTTACGTACAATGCAGTATCACTCAGCAATGAAATCTATGTCATCAGGCCCGTAGCAGCATAATGAGTGGATTCAGGTACGATGATTCTAACTGAAATAAGTCACACAGAAAAAGAAACATCATAAGATATCACTAATACACGGAATGTAACCTTGGCTACACAGGAACTGAATTACAAAACAGAACAGGGTCTCAAATTTAGAAACCCAACTTATGCTTGCTTAAGGGGAAAGGTGAGTTGGGGTGCTGCATAAAACCAGAGATTGAAATGAGCACAGATAAAGTTCCTTAAGCCAAATATGGAATAGACAAGAGCTACTCCTTGCTCAACGAAATGGACTCAACACCCCATATTAAATGCCTAAGAGTGTACCTGACTAGGAAGTATCTTAAAACCTATGGATTGCTATGTCTCTGAAAGAGAATCAAGTGTGTGTACAGGGGCATAAACGCAGCAGTGATAGGATTGGAGAGGTTCGGTGAGCAAATGAAGACCCTTTGAAGTCATATTGCATGGTACCCATTCCACGGGTCTCAACTCTCCAGGTTTAAGGTATTCTTCCTTCAGCTAAAACATGCATGTGGAACCCAGAGTATGATCAACCGTGTGATCGGGAGACGTGTTCCAATATGTCTCAGTTTTCGTCCCCTGGTACTCGGGTGCAACATTCCAGACGCTTTACTAACACTCTCCTGACTTGGAGAGTCAGTGCCTTTAACCTCCTGTTTGGCCCAGTTTGCAATTTCTGCGGAATATGAACAGGAATAGGGAGAACCAATGAGAGACTAGCTGGAGGTGTCTGGACGGGCAAATTTAACTCTCATTTCCCACCAGGAAGAGGAATTAACCAAAGGCTCAGCGTGCCGTGCCGGAACCAGATTAGGGCCTGAAGCCATCCTGCGGTGTTGCGGCCAGCTCACGAGAAAGCGACTTGAAGAAAGGAGCTCAGGGGCACTGTAATTCACAAACCTGCAGAGTTATAAATGACAGCTATCGTCCAAAAATATACTGAAGTAAGGCTGCCAAGAGGACTTGAAAGCGGGGCAGAATTGCAGGAAACCGATTTCAGGAGGTAGACTGGAATTGCATTTAAAGCATAGGAAAAGAGGCAGAACGTCCACAATGATGCACTTGGCCAAAAAGGGCGTATGCGTTTTTTCCTGAATATATTCAGGAAAAAACGCATACGCCCTTTTTGGCCAACCAAGCAAGCTTGCAAAGGAAATCTGCACTACAATGAAGTCTCACTTCCCCCCGGTCAAAAGGGCCATCTGAAAAAAGTGTAAAATCCAGAAAGGCAGGACAGGCCATGGAGAACTGGGAGCCTTGTTATGCTGATGGGCGGGATGTAAATTGCCAACAGCCACTCGGGAGAAGTGTATGGTGTTTCCTGAAACATCTAAAAAACAAAGCAACAGAGCCTAGGGCACTTCCACTTATGGTCCTATAGCTTAGGGAAATTAAAATCAAAAAGACACAGCCACCCCAAAGGTTGGGACGGCTCTGTTTACAAGAACCTGGTTTACGGTACAAGTTCAATATCGCAGAAAGTGAAAAATGGATAAAGAAGTTGTGGTACTTACGTACAATGCAGTATCACTCAGCAATGAAATGTATGTCATCAGGCCCGTAGCAGCATAATGAGTGGAGTCAGGTATGATGATTCTAACTGAAATAAGTCACACAGGAAAAGAAACATCATAAGATATCACTAATACACGGAATGTAACCTTGGCTACACAGGAACTGAATTACAAAACAGAACAGGGTCTCAAATTTAGAAACCCAACTTATGCTTGCTTAAGGGGAAAGGTGAGTTGGGGTGCTGCATAAAACCAGAGATTGAAATGAGCACAGATAAAGTTCCTTAAGCCAAATATGGAATAGACAAGAGCTACTCCTTGCTCAACGAAATGGACTCAACACCCCATATTAAATGCCTAAGAGTGTACCTGACTAGGAAGTATCTTAAAACCTATGGATTGCTATGTCTCTGAAAGAGAATCAAGTGTGTGTACAGGGGCATAAACGCAGCAGTGATAGGATTGGAGAGGTTCGGTGAGCAAATGAAGACCCTTTGAAGTCATATTGCATGGTACCCATTCCACGGGTCTCAACTCTCCAGGTTTAAGGTATTCTTCCTTCAGCTAAAACATGCATGTGGAACCCAGAGTATGATCAACCGTGTGATCGGGAGACGTGTTCCAATATGTGTCAGTTATCGTCCCCTGGTACTCGGGTGCAACATTCCAGACGCTTTACTAACACTCTCCCGACTTGGAGAGTCAGTGCCTTTAACCTCCTGTTTGGCCCAGTTTGCAATTTCTGCGGAAGATGAACAGGAATAGGGAGAACCAATGACAGACTAGCTGGAGGTGTCTGGACGGGCAAATTTAACTCTCATTTCCCACTAGGAAGAGGAATTAACCAAAGGCTCAGCGTGCCGTGCCGGAACCAGATTAGGGCCTGAAGCCATCATGCGGTGTTGCGGCCAGCTCACGAGAAAGCGAGTTGAAGAAAGGAGCTCAGGGGCACTGTAATTCACAAACCTGCAGAGTTATAAATGACAGCTATCGTCCAAAAATATACTGAAGTAAGGCTGCCAAGAGGACTTGAAAGCGGGGCAGAATTGCAGGAAACCGATTTCAGGAGGTAGGCTGGAATTGCATTGAAAGCATAGGAAAAGAGGCAGAACGTCCACAATGATGCACTTGGCCAAAAAGGGCGTATGCGTTTTTTCCTGAATATATTCAGGAAAAAACGCATACGCCCTTTTTGGCCAACCAAGCAAGCTTGCAAAGGAAATCTGCACTACAATGAAGTCTCACTTCCCCCCGGTCAAAAGGGCCATCTGAAAAAAGTGTAAAATCCAGAAAGGCAGGACAGGCCATGGAGAACTGGGAGCCTTGTTATGCTGATGGGCGGGATGTAAATTGCCAACAGCCACTCGGGAGAAGTGTATGGTGTTTCCTGAAACATCTAAAAAACAAAGCAACAGAGCCTAGGGCACTTCCACTTATGGTCCTATAGCTTAGGGAAATTAAAATCAAAAGACACAGCCACCCCAAAGGTTGGGACGGCTCTGTTTACAAGAACCTGGTTTACGGTACAAGTTCAATATCGCAGAAAGTGAAAAATGGATAAAGAAATTGTGGTACTTACGTACAATGCAATATCACTCAGCAAGGAAATCTATGTCATCAGGCCCGTAGCAGCATAATGAGTGGATTCAGGTACGATGATTCTAACTGAAATAAGTCACACAGAAAAAGAAACATCATAAGATATCACTAATACACGGAATGTAACCTTGGCTACACAGGAACTGAATTACAAAACAGAACAGGGTCTCAAATTTAGAAACCCAACTTATGCTTGCTTAAGGGGAAAGGTGAGTTGGGGTGCTGCATAAAACCAGAGATTGAAATGAGCACAGATAAAGTTCCTTAAGCCAAATATGGAATAGACAAGAGCTACTCCTTGCTCAACGAAATGGACTCAACACCCCATATTAAATGCCTAAGAGTGTACCTGACTAGGAAGTATCTTAAAACCTATGGATTGCTATGTCTCTGAAAGAGAATCAAGTGTGTGTACAGGGGCATAAACGCAGCAGTGATAGGATTGGAGAGGTTCGGTGAGCAAATGAAGACCCTTTGAAGTCATATTGCATGGTACCCATTCCACGAGTCTCAACTCTCCAGGTTTAAGGTATTCTTCCTTCAGCTAAAACATGCATGTGGAACCCAGAGTATGATCAACCGTGTGATCGGGAGACGTGTTCCAATATGTCTCAGTTTTCGTCCCCTGGTACTCGGGTGCAACATTCCAGACGCTTTACTAACACTCTCCCGACTTGGAGAGTCAGTGCCTTTAACCTCCTGTTTGGCCCAGTTTGCAATTTCTGCGGAAGATGAACAGGAATAGGGAGAACCAATGACAGACTAGCTGGAGGTGTCTGGACGGGCAAATTTAACTCTCATTTCCCACCAGGAAGAGGAATTAACCAAAGGCTCAGCGTGCCGTGCCGGAACCAGATTAGGGCCTGAAGCCATCCTGCGGTGTTGCGGCCAGCTCACGAGAAAGCGACTTGAAGAAAGGAGCTCAGGGGCACTGTAATTCACAAACCTGCAGAGTTATAAATGACAGCTATCGTCCAAATATATACTGAAGTAAGGCTGCCAAGAGGACTTGAAAGCGGGGCAGAATTGCAGGAAACCGATTTCAGGAGGTAGACTGGAATTGCATTTAAAGCATAGGAAAAGAGGCAGAACGTCCACAATGATGCACTTGGCCAAAAAGGGCGTATGCGTTTTTTCCTGAATATATTCAGGAAAAAACGCATACGCCCTTTTTGGCCAACCAAGCAAGGTTGCAAAGGAAATCTGCACTACAATGAAGTCTCACTTCCCCCCGGTCAAAAGGGCCATCTGAAAAAAGTGTAAAATCCAGAAAGGCAGGACAGGCCATGGAGAACTGGGAGCCTTGTTATGCTGATGGGCGGGATGTAAATTGCCAACAGCCACTCGGGAGAAGTGTATGGTGTTTCCTGAAACATCTAAAAAACAAAGCAACAGAGCCTAGGGCACTTCCACTTATGGTCCTATAGCTTAGGGAAATTAAAATCAAAAAGACACAGCCACCCCAAAGGTTGGGACGGCTCTGTTTACAAGAACCTGGTTTACGGTACAAGTTCAATATCGCAGAAAGTGAAAAATGGATAAAGAAGTTGTGGTACTTACGTACAATGCAGTATCACTCAGCAATGAAATCTATGTCATCAGGCCCGTAGCAGCATAATGAGTGGATTCAGGTACGATGATTCTAACTGAAATAAGTCACACAGGAAAAGAAACATCATAAGATATCACTAATACACGGAATGTAACCTTCGCTACACAGGAACTGAATTACAAAACAGAACAGGGTCTCAAATTTAGAAACCCAACTTATGCTTGCTTAAGGGGAAAGGTGAGTTGGGGTGCTGCATAAAACCAGAGATTGAAATGAGCACAGATAAAGTTCCTTAAGCCAAATATGGAATAGACAAGAGCTACTCCTTGCTCAACGAAATGGACTCAACACCCCATATTAAATGCCTAAGAGTGTACCTGACTAGGAAGTATCTTAAAACCTATGGATTGCTATGTCTCTGAAAGAGAATCAAGTGTGTGTACAGGGGCATAAACGCAGCAGTGATAGGATTGGAGAGGTTCGGTGAGCAAATGAAGACCCTTTGAAGTCATATTGCATGGTACCCATTCCACGGGTCTCAACTCTCCAGGTTTAAGGTATTCTTCCTTCAGCTAAAACATGCATGTGGAACCCAGAGTATGATCAACCGTGTGATCAGGAGACGTGTTCCAATATGTCTCAGTTTTCGTCCCCTGGTACTCGGGTGCAACATTCCAGACGCTTTACTAACACTCTCCCGACTTGGAGAGTCAGTGCCTTTAACCTCCTGTTTGGCCCAGTTTGCAATTTCTGCGGAAGATGAACAGGAATAGGGAGAACCAATGACAGACTAGCTGGAGGTGTCTGGACGGGCAAATTTAACTCTCATTTCCCACCAGGAAGAGGAATTAACCAAAGGCTCAGCGTGCCGTGCCGGAACCAGATTAGGGCCTGAAGCCATCCTGCGGTGTTGCGGCCAGCTCACGAGAAAGCGAGTTGAAGAAAGGAGCTCAGGGGCACTGTAATTCACAAACCTGCAGAGTTATAAATGACAGCTATCGTCCAAAAATATACTGAAGTAAGGCTGCCAAGAGGACTTGAAAGCGGGGCAGAATTGCAGGAAACCGATTTCAGGAGGTAGACTGGAATTGCATTTAAAGCATAGGAAAAGAGGCAGAACGTCCACAATGATGCACTTGGCCAAAAAGGGCGTATGCGTTTTTTCCTGAATATATTCAGGAAAAAACGCATACGTCCTTTTTGGCCAACCAAGCAAGCTTGCAAAGGAAATCTGCACTACAATGAAGTCTCACTTCCCCCCGGTCAAAAGGGCCATCTGAAAAAAGTGTAAAATCCAGAAAGGCAGGACAGGCCATGGAGAACTGGGAGCCTTGTTATGCTGATGGGCGGGATGTAAATTGCCAACAGCCACTCGGGAGAAGTGTATGGTGTTTCCTGAAACATCTAAAAAACAAAGCAACAGAGCCTAGGGCACTTCCACTTATGGTCCTATAGCTTAGGGAAATGAAAATCAAAAGACACAGCCACCCCAAAGGTTGGGACGGCTCTGTTTACAAGAACCTGGTTTACGGTACAAGTTCAATATCGCAGAAAGTGAAAAATGGATAAAGAAGTTGTGGTACTTACGTACAATGCAGTATCACTCAGCAATGAAATCTATGTCATCAGGCCCGTAGCAGCATAATGAGTGGATTCAGGTACGATGATTCTAACTGAAATAAGTCACACAGGAAAAGAAACATCATAAGATATCACTAATACACGGAATGTAACCTTGGCTACACAGGAACTGAATTCCAAAACAGAACAGGGTCTCAAATTTAGAAACCCAACTTATGCTTGCTTAAGGGGAAAGGTGAGTTGGGGTGCTGCATAAAACCAGAGATTGAAATGAGCACAGATAAAGTTCCTTAAGCCAAATATGGAATAGACAAGAGCTACTCCTTGCTCAACGAAATGGACTCAACACCCCATATTAAATGCCTAAGAGTGTACCTGACTAGGAAGTATCTTAAAACCTATGGATTGCTATGTCTCTGAAAGAGAATCAAGTGTGTGTACAGGGGCATAAACGCAGCAGTGATAGGATTGGAGAGGTTCGGTGAGCAAATGAAGACCCTTTGAAGTCATATTGCATGGTACCCATTCCACGGGTCTCAACTCTCCAGGTTTAAGGTATTCTTCCTTCAGCTAAAACATGCATGTGGAACCCAGAGTATGATCAACCGTGTGATCGGGAGACGTGTTCCAATATGTGTCAGTTTTCGTCCCCTGGTACTCGGGTGCAACATTCCAGACGCTTTACTAACACTCTCCCGACTTGGAGAGTCAGTGCCTTTAACCTCCTGTTTGGCCCAGTTTGCAATTTCTGCGGAAGATGAACAGGAATAGGGAGAACCAATGACAGACTAGCTGGAGGTGTCTGGACGGGCAAATTTAACTCTCATTTCCCACCAGGAAGAGGAATTAACCAAAGGCTCAGCGTGCCGTGCCGGAACCAGATTAGGGCCTGAAGCCATCCTGCGGTGTTGCGGCCAGCTCACGAGAAAGCGACTTGAAGAAAGGAGCTCAGGGGCACTGTAATTCACAAACCTGCAGAGTTATAAATGACAGCTATCGTCCAAAAATATACTGAAGTAAGGCTGCCAAGAGGACTTGAAAGCGGGGCAGAATTGCAGGAAACCGATTTCAGGAGGTAGACTGGAATTGCATTGAAAGCATAGGAAAAGAGGCAGAACGTCCACAATGATGCACTTGGCCAAAAAGGGCGTATGCGTTTTTTCCTGAATATATTCAGGAAAAAACGCATACGCCCTTTTTGGCCAACCAAGCAAGCTTGCAAAGGAAATCTGCACTACAATGAAGTCTCACTTCCCCCCGGTCAAAAGGGCCATCTGAAAAAAGTGTAAAATCCAGAAAGGCAGGACAGGCCATGGAGAACTGGGAGCCTTGTTATGCTGATGGGCGGGATGTAAATTGCCAACAGCCACTCGGGAGAAGTGTATGGTGTTTCCTGAAACATCTAAAAAACAAAGCAACAGAGCCTAGGGCACTTCCACTTATGGTCCTATAGCTTAGGGAAATTAAAATCAAAAGACACAGCCACCCCAAAGGTTGGGACGGCTCTGTTTACAAGAACCTGGTTTACGGTACAAGTTCAATATCGCAGAAAGTGAAAAATGGATAAAGAAGTTGTGGTACTTACGTACAATGCAGTATCACTCAGCAATGAAATCTATGTCATCAGGCCCGTAGCAGCATAATGAGTGGATTCAGGTACGATGATTCTAACTGAAATAAGTCACACAGGAAAAGAAACATCATAAGATATCACTAATACACGGAATGTAACCTTGGCTACACAGGAACTGAATTACAAAACAGAACAGGGTCTCAAATTTAGAAACCCAACTTATGCTTGCTTAAGGGGAAAGGTGAGTTGGGGTGCTGCATAAAACCAGAGATTGAAATGAGCACAGATAAAGTTCCTTAAGCCAAATATGGAATAGACAAGAGCTACTCCTTGCTCAACGAAATGGACTCAACACCCCATATTAAATGCCTAAGAGTGTACCTGACTAGGAAGTATCTTAAAACCTATGGATTGCTATGTCTCTGAAAGAGAATCAAGTGTGTGTACAGGGGCATAAACGCAGCAGTGATAGGATTGGAGAGGTTCGGTGAGCAAATGAAGACCCTTTGAAGTCATATTGCATGGTACCCATTCCACGGGTCTCAACTCTCCAGGTTTAAGGTATTCTTCCTTCAGCTAAAACATGCATGTGGAACCCAGAGTATGATCAACCGTGTGATCGGGAGACGTGTTCCAATATGTCTCAGTTTTCGTCCCCTGGTACTCGGGTGCAACATTCCAGACGCTTTACTAACACTCTCCCGACTTGGAGAGTCAGTGCCTTTAACCTCCTGTTTGGCCCAGTTTGCAATTTCTGCGGAAGATGAACAGGAATAGGGAGAACCAATGACAGACTAGCTGGAGGTGTCTGGACGGGCAAATTTAACTCTCATTTCCCACCAGGAAGAGGAATTAACCAAAGGCTCAGCGTGCCGTGCCGGAACCAGATTAGGGCCTGAAGCCATCCTGCGGTGTTGCGGCCAGCTCACGAGAAAGCGAGTTGAAGAAAGGAGCTCAGGGGCACTGTAATTCACAAACCTGCAGAGTTATAAATGACAGCTATCGTCCAAAAATATACTGAAGTAAGGCTGCCAAGAGGACTTGAAAGCGGGGCAGAATTGCAGGAAACCGATTTCAGGAGGTAGACTGGAATTGCATTGAAAGCATAGGAAAAGAGGCAGAACGTCCACAATGATGCACTTGGCCAAAAAGGGCGTATGCGTTTTTTCCTGAATATATTCAGGAAAAAACGCATACGCCCTTTTTGGCCAACCAAGCAAGCTTGCAAAGGAAATCTGCACTACAATGAAGTCTCACTTCCCCCCGGTCAAAAGGGCCATCTGAAAAAAGTGTAAAATCCAGAAAGGCAGGACAGGCCATGGAGAACTGGGAGCCTTGTTATGCTGATGGGCGGGATGTAAATTGCCAACAGCCACTCGGGAGAAGTGTATGGTGTTTCCTGAAACATCTAAAAAACAAAGCAACAGAGCCTAGGGCACTTCCACTTATGGTCCTATAGCTTAGGGAAATTAAAATCAAAAGACACAGCCACCCCAAATGTTGGGACGGCTCTGTTTACAAGAACCTGGTTTACGGTACAAGTTCAATATCGCAGAAAGTGAACAATGGATAAAGAAGTTGTGGTACTTACGTACAATGCAGTATCACTCAGCAATGAAATCTATGTCATCAGGCCCGTAGCAGCATAATGAGTGGATTCAGGTACGATGATTCTAACTGAAATAAGTCACACAGGAAAAGAAACATCATAAGATATCACTAATACACGGAATGTAACCTTGGCTACACAGGAACTGAATTACAAAACAGAACAGGGTCTCAAATTTAGAAACCCAACTTATGCTTGCTTAAGGGGAAAGGTGAGTTGGGGTGCTGCATAAAACCAGAGATTGAAATGAGCACAGATAAAGTTCCTTAAGCCAAATATGGAATAGACAAGAGCTACTCCTTGCTCAACGAAATGGACTCAACACCCCATATTAAATGCCTAAGAGTGTACCTGACTAGGAAGTATCTTAAAACCTATGGATTGCTATGTCTCTGAAAGAGAATCAAGTGTGTGTACAGGGGCATAAACGCAGCAGTGATAGGATTGGAGAGGTTCGGTGAGCAAATGAAGACCCTTTGAAGTCATATTGCATGGTACCCATTCCACGGGTCTCAACTCTCCAGGTTTAAGGTATTCTTCCTTCAGCTAAAACATGCATGTGGAACCCAGAGTATGATCAACCGTGTGATCGGGAGACGTGTTCCAATATGTCTCAGTTTTCGTCCCCTGGTACTCGGGTGCAACATTCCAGACGCTTTACTAACACTCTCCCGACTTGGAGAGTCAGTGCCTTTAACCTCCTGTTTGGCCCAGTTTGCAATTTCTGCGGAAGATGAACAGGAATAGGGAGAACCAATGACAGACTAGCTGGAGGTGTCTGGACGGGCAAATTTAACTCTCATTTCCCACCAGGAAGAGGAATTAACCAAAGGCTCAGCGTGCCGTGCCGGAACCAGATTAGGGCCTGAAGCCATCCTGCGGTGTTGCGGCCAGCTCACGAGAAAGCGAGTTGAAGAAAGGAGCTCAGGGGCACTGTAATTCACAAACCTGCAGAGTTATAAATGACAGCTATCGTCCAAAAATATACTGAAGTAAGGCTGCCAAGAGGACTTGAAAGCGGGGCAGAATTGCAGGAAACCGATTTCAGGAGGTAGGCTGGAATTGCATTGAAAGCATAGGAAAAGAGGCAGAACGTCCACAATGATGCACTTGGCCAAAAAGGGCGTATGCGTTTTTTCCTGAATATATTCAGGAAAAAACGCATACGCCCTTTTTGGCCAACCAAGCAAGCTTGCAAAGGAAATCTGCACTACAATGAAGTCTCACTTCCCCCCGGTCAAAAGGGCCATCTGAAAAAAGTGTAAAATCCAGAAAGGCAGGACAGGCCATGGAGAACTGGGAGCCTTGTTATGCTGATGGGCGGGATGTAAATTGCCAACAGCCACTCGGGAGAAGTGTATGGTGTTTCCTGAAACATCTAAAAAACAAAGCAACAGAGCCTAGGGCACTTCCACTTATGGTCCTATAGCTTAGGGAAATTAAAATCAAAAGACGTAGCCACCCCAAAGGTTGGGACGGCTCTGTTTACAAGAACCTGGTTTACGGTACAAGTTCAATATCGCAGAAAGTGAAAAATGGATAAAGAAGTTGTGGTACTTACGTACAAAGCAATATCACTCAGGAAGGAAATCTATGTCATCAGGCCCGTAGCAGCATAATGAGTGGATTCAGGTACGATGATTCTAACTGAAATAAGTCACACAGAAAAAGAAACATCATAAGATATCACTAATACACGGAATGTAAACTTGGCTACACAGGAACTGAATTACAAAACAGAACAGGGTCTCAAATTTAGAAACCCAACTTATGCTTGCTTAAGGGGAAAGGTGAGTTGGGGTGCTGCATAAAACCAGAGATTGAAATGAGCACAGATAAAGTTCCTTAAGCCAAATATGGAATAGACAAGAGCTACTCCTTGCTCAACGAAATGGACTCAACACCCCATGTTAAATGCCTAAGAGTGTACCTGACTAGGAAGTATCTTAAAACCTATGGATTGCTATGTCTCTGAAAGAGAATCAAGTGTGTGTACAGGGGCATAAACGCAGCAGTGATAGGATTGGAGAGGTTCGGTGAGCAAATGAAGACCCTTTGAAGTCATATTGCATGGTACCCATTCCACGGGTCTCAACTCTCCAGGTTTAAGGTATTCTTCCTTCAGCTAAAACATGCATGTGGAACCCAGAGTATGATCAACCGTGTGATCGGGAGACGTGTTCCAATATGTCTCAGTTTTCGTCCCCTGGTACTCGGGTGCAACATGCCGGACGCTTTACTAAAACTCTCCCGACTTGGAGAGTCAGTGTCTTTAACCTCCTGTTTGGCCCAGTTTGCAATTTCTGCGGAAGATGAACAGGAATAGGGAGAACCAATGACAGACTAGCTGGAGGTGTTGGACGGGCAAATTTAACTCTCATTTCCCACCAGGAAGAGGAATTAACCAAAGGCTCAGCGTGCCGTGCCGGAACCAGATTAGGGCCTGAAGCCATCCTGCGGTGTTGCGGCCAGCTCACGAGAAAGCGAGTTGAAGAAAGGAGCTCAGGGGCACTGTAATTCACAAACCTGCAGAGTTATAAATGACAGCTATCGTCCAAAAATATACTGAAGTAAGGCTGCCAAGAGGACTTGAAAGCGGGGCAGAATTGCAGGAAACCGATTTCAGGAGGTAGACTGGAATTGCATTTAAAGCATAGGAAAAGAGGCAGAACGTCCACAATGATGCACTTGGCCAAAAAGGGCGTATGCGTTTTTTCCTGAATATATTCAGGAAAAAACGCATACGCCCTTTTTGGCCAACCAAGCAAGCTTGCAAAGGAAATCTGCACTACAATGAAGTCTCACTTCCCCCCGGTCAAAAGGGCCATCTGAAAAAAGTGTAAAATCCAGAAAGGCAGGACAGGCCATGGAGAACTGGGAGCCTTGTTATGCTGATGGGCGGGATGTAAATTGCCAACAGCCACTCGGGAGAAGTGTATGGTGTTTCCTGAAACATCTAAAAAACAAAGCAACAGAGCCTAGGGCACTTCCACTTATGGTCCTATAGCTTAGGGAAATTAAAATCAAAAAGACACAGCCACCCCAAAGGTTGGGACGGCTCTGTTTACAAGAACCTGGTTTATGGTACAAGTTCAATATCGCAGAAAGTGAAAAATGGATAAAGAAGTTGTGGTACTTACGTACAATGCAGTATCACTCAGCAATGAAATCTATGTCATCAGGCCCGTAGCAGCATAATGAGTGGATTCAGGTACGATGATTCTAACTGAAATAAGTCACACAGAAAAAGAAACATCATAAGATATCACTAATACACGGAATGTAACCTTGGCTACACAGGAACTGAATTACAAAACAGAACAGGGTCTCAAATTTAGAAACCCAACTTATGCTTGCTTAAGGGGAAAGGTGAGTTGGGGTGCTGCATAAAACCAGAGATTGAAATGAGCACAGATAAAGTTCCTTAAGCCAAATATGGAATAGACAAGAGCTACTCCTTGCTCAACGAAATGGACTCAACACCCCATATTAAATGCCTAAGAGTGTACCTGACTAGGAAGTATCTTAAAACCTATGGATTGCTATGTCTCTGAAAGAGAATCAAGTGTGTGTACAGGGGCATAAACGCAGCAGTGATAGGATTGGAGAGGTTCGGTGAGCAAATGAAGACCCTTTGAAGTCATATTGCATGGTACCCATTCCACGGGTCTCAACTCTCCAGGTTTAAGGTATTCTTCCTTCAGCTAAAACATGCATGTGGAACCCAGAGTATGATCAACCGTGTGATCGGGAGACGTGTTCCAATATGTCTCAGTTTTCGTCCCCTGGTACTCGGGTGCAACATTCCAGACGCTTTACTAACACTCTCCCGACTTGGAGAGTCAGTGCCTTTAACCTCCTGTTTGGCCCAGTTTGCAATTTCTGCGGAAGATGAACAGGAATAGGGAGAACCAATGACAGACTAGCTGGAGGTGTCTGGACGGGCAAATTTAACTCTCATTTCCCACTAGGAAGAGGAATTAACCAAAGGCTCAGCGTGCCGTGCCGGAACCAGATTAGGGCCTGAAGCCATCATGCGGTGTTGCGGCCAGCTCACGAGAAAGCGAGTTGAAGAAAGGAGCTCAGGGGCACTGTAATTCACAAACCTGCAGAGTTATAAATGACAGCTATCGTCCAAAAATATACTGAAGTAAGGCTGCCAAGAGGACTTGAAAGCGGGGCAGAATTGCAGGAAACCGATTTCAGGAGGTAGACTGGAATTGCATTGAAAGCATAGGAAAAGAGGCAGAACGTCCACAATGATGCACTTGGCCAAAAAGGGCGTATGCGTTTTTTCCTGAATATATTCAGGAAAAAACGCATACGCCCTTTTTGGCCAACCAAGCAAGCTTGCAAAGGAAATCTGCACTACAATGAAGTCTCACTTCCCCCCGGTCAAAAGGGCCATCTGAAAAAAGTGTAAAATCCAGAAAGGCAGGACAGGCCATGGAGAACTGGGAGCCTTGTTATGCTGATGGGCGGGATGTAAATTGCCAACAGCCACTCGGGAGAAGTGTATGGTGTTTCCTGAAACATCTAAAAAACAAAGCAACAGAGCCTAGGGCACTTCCACTTATGGTCCTATAGCTTAGGGAAATTAAAATCAAAAGACACAGCCACCCCAAAGGTTGGGACGGCTCTGTTTACAAGAACCTGGTTTACGGTACAAGTTCAATATCGCAGAAAGTGAAAAATGGATAAAGAAATTGTGGTACTTACGTACAATGCAATATCACTCAGCAAGGAAATCTATGTCATCAGGCCCGTAGCAGCATAATGAGTGGATTCAGGTACGATGATTCTAACTGAAATAAGTCACACAGAAAAAGAAACATCATAAGATATCACTAATACACGGAATGTAACCTTGGCTACACAGGAACTGAATTACAAAACAGAACAGGGTCTCAAATTTAGAAACCCAACTTATGCTTGCTTAAGGGGAAAGGTGAGTTGGGGTGCTGCATAAAACCAGAGATTGAAATGAGCACAGATAAAGTTCCTTAAGCCAAATATGGAATAGACAAGAGCTACTCCTTGCTCAACGAAATGGACTCAACACCCCATGTTAAATGCCTAAGAGTGTACCTGACTAGGAAGTATCTTAAAACCTATGGATTGCTATGTCTCTGAAAGAGAATCAAGTGTGTGTACAGGGGCATAAACGCAGCAGTGATAGGATTGGAGAGGTTCGGTGAGCAAATGAAGACCCTTTGAAGTCATATTGCATGGTACCCATTCCACGGGTCTCAACTCTCCAGGTTTAAGGTATTCTTCCTTCAGCTAAAACATGCATGTGGAACCCAGAGTATGATCAACCGTGTGATCGGGAGACGTGTTCCAATATGTCTCAGTTTTCGTCCCCTGGTACCCGGGTGCAACATTCCAGACGCTTTACTAACACTCTCCCGACTTGGAGAGTCAGTGCCTTTAACCTCCTGTTTGGCCCAGTTTGCAATTTCTGCGGAAGATGAACAGGAATAGGGAGAACCAATGACAGACTAGCTGGAGGTGTCTGGACGGGCAAATTTAACTCTCATTTCCCACCAGGAAGAGGAATTAACCAAAGGCTCAGCGTGCCGTGCCGGAACCAGATTAGGGCCTGAAGCCATCCTGCGGTGTTGCGGCCAGCTCACGAGAAAGCGAGTTGAAGAAAGGAGCTCAGGGGCACTGTAATTCACAAACCTGCAGAGTTATAAATGACAGCTATCGTCCAAAAATATACTGAAGTAAGGCTGCCAAGAGGACTTGAAAGCGGGGCAGAATTGCAGGAAACCGATTTCAGGAGGTAGACTGGAATTGCATTTAAAGCATAGGAAAAGAGGCAGAACGTCCACAATGATGCACTTGGCCAAAAAGGGCGTATGCGTTTTTTCCTGAGTATATTCAGGAAAAAACGCATACGCCCTTTTTGGCCAACCAAGCAAGGTCGCAAAGGAAATCTGCACTACAATGAAGTCTCACTTCCCCCCCGGTCAAAAGGGCCATCTGAAAAAAGTGTAAAATCCAGAAAGGCAGGACAGGCCATGGAGAACTGGGAGCCTTGTTATGCTGATGGGTGGGATGTAAATAGCCAACAGCCACTCGGGAGAAGTGTATGGTGTTTCCTGAAACATCTAAAAAACAAAGCAACAGAGCCTAGGGCACTTCCACTTATGGTCCTATAGCTTAGGGAAATTAAAATCAAAAGACACAGCCACCCCAAAGGTTGGGACGGCTCTTTTTACAAGAACCTGGTTTACGGTACAAGTTCAATATCGCAGAAAGTGAAAAATGGATAAAGAAGTTGTGGTACTTACGTACAATGCAGTATCACTCAGCAATGAAATCTATGTCATCAGGCCCGTAGCAGCATAATGAGTGGATTCAGGTACGATGATTCTAACTGAAATAAGTCACACAGAAAAAGAAACATCATAAGATATCACTAATACACGGAATGTAACCTTGGCTACACAGGAACTGAATTACAAAACAGAACAGGGTCTCAAATTTAGAAAACCAACTTATGCTTGCTTAAGGGGAAAGGTGAGTTGGGGTGCTGCATAAAACCAGAGATTGAAATGAGCACAGGTAAAGTTCCTTAAGCCAAATATGGAATAGACAAGAGCTACTCCTTGCTCAACGAAATGGACTCAACACCCCATGTTAAATGCCTAAGAGTGTACCTGACTAGGAATTATCTTAAAACCTATGGATTGCTATGTCTCTGAAAGAGAATCAAGTGTGTGTACAGGGGCATAAACGCAGCAGTGATAGGATTGGAGAGGTTCGGTGAGCAAATGAAGACCCTTTGAAGTCATATTGCATGGTACCCATTCCACGGGTCTCAACTCTCCAGGTTTAAGGTTTTCTTCCTTCAGCTAAAACATGCATGTGGAACCCAGAGTATGATCAACTGTGTGATCGGGAGACGTGTTCCAATATGTGTCAGTTTTCGTCCCCTGGTACTCGGGTGCAACATTCCAGACGCTTTACTAACACTCTCCCGACTTGGAGAGTCAGTGCCTTTAACCTCCTGTTTGGCCCAGTTTGCAATTTCTGCGGAAGATGAACAGGAATAGGGAGAACCAATGACAGACTAGCTGGAGGTGTCTGGACGGGCAAATTTAACTCTCATTTCCCACCAGGAAGAGGAATTAACCAAAGGCTCAGCGTGCCGTGCCGGAACCAGATTAGGGCCTGAAGCCATCCTGCGGTGTTGCGGCCAGCTCACGAGAAAGCGACTTGAAGAAAGGAGCTCAGGGGCACTGTAATTCACAAACCTGCAGAGTTATAAATGACAGCTATCGTCCAAAAATATACTGAAGTAAGGCTGCCAAGAGGACTTGAAAGCGGGGCAGAATTGCAGGAAACCGATTTCAGGAGGTAGACTGGAATTGCATTGAAAGCATAGGAAAAGAGGCAGAACGTCCACAATGATGCACTTGGCCAAAAAGGGCGTATGCGTTTTTTCCTGAATATATTCAGGAAAAAACGCATACGCCCTTTTTGGCCAACCAAGCAAGCTTGCAAAGGAAATCTGCACTACAATGAAGTCTCACTTCCCCCCGGTCAAAAGGGCCATCTGAAAAAAGTGTAAAATCCAGAAAGGCAGGACAGGCCATGGAGAACTGGGAGCCTTGTTATGCTGATGGGCGGGATGTAAATTGCCAACAGCCACTCGGGAGAAGTGTATGGTGTTTCCTGAAACATCTAAAAAACAAAGCAACAGAGCCTAGGGCACTTCCACTTATGGTCCTATAGCTTAGGGAAATTAAAATCAAAAGACACAGCCACCCCAAAGGTTGGGACGGCTCTGTTTACAAGAACCTGGTTTACGGTACAAGTTCAATATCGCAGAAAGTGAAAAATGGATAAAGAAGTTGTGGTACTTACGTACAATGCAATATCACTCAGCAATGAAATCTATGTCATCAGGCCCGTAGCAGCATAATGAGTGGATTCAGGTACGATGATTCTAACTGAAATAAGTCACACAGAAAAAGAAACATCATAAGATATCACTAATACACGGAATGTAACCTTGGCTACACAGGAACTGAATTACAAAACAGAACAGGGTCTCAAATTTAGAAACCCAACTTATGCTTGCTTAAGGGGAAAGGTGAGTTGGGGTGCTGCATAAAACCAGAGATTGAAATGAGCACAGATAAAGTTCCTTAAGCCAAATATGGAATAGACAAGAGCTACTCCTTGCTCAACGAAATGGACTCAACACCCCATATTAAATGCCTAAGAGTGTACCTGACTAGGAAGTATCTTAAAACCTATGGATTGCTATGTCTCTGAAAGAGAATCAAGTGTGTGTACAGGGGCATAAACGCAGCAGTGATAGGATTGGAGAGGTTCGGTGAGCAAATGAAGACCCTTTGAAGTCATATTGCATGGTACCCATTCCACGGGTCTCAACTCTCCAGGTATAACGTATTCTTCCTTCAGCTAAAACATGCATGTGGAACCCAGAGTATGATCAACCGTGTGATCGGGAGACGTGTTCCAATATGTCTCAGTTTTCGTCCCCTGGTACTCGGGTGCAACATTCCAGACGCTTTACTAACACTCTCCCGACTTGGAGAGTCAGTGCCTTTAACCTCCTGTTTGGCCCAGTTTGCAATTTCTGTGGAAGATGAACAGGAATAGGGAGAACCAATGACAGACTAGCTGGAGGTGTCTGGACGGGCAAATTTAACTCTCATTTCCCACCAGGAAGAGGAATTAACCAAAGGCTCAGCGTGCCGTGCCGGAACCAGATTAGGGCCTGAAGCCATCCTGCGGTGTTGCGGCCAGCTCACGAGAAAGCGACTTGAAGAAAGGAGCTCAGGGGCACTGTAATTCACAAACCTGCAGAGTTATAAATGACAGCTATCGTCCAAAAATATACTGAAGTAAGGCTGCCAAGAGGACTTGAAAGCGGGGCAGAATTGCAGGAAACCGATTTCAGGAGGTAGACTGGAATTGCATTGAAAGCATAGGAAAAGAGGCAGAACGTCCACAATGATGCACTTGGCCAAAAAGGGCGTATGCGTTTTTTCCTGAATATATTCAGGAAAAAACGCATACGCCCTTTTTGGCCAACCAAGCAAGCTTGCAAAGGAAATCTGCACTACAATGAAGTCTCACTTCCCCCCGGTCAAAAGGGCCATCTGAAAAAAGTGTAAAATCCAGAAAGGCAGGACAGGCCATGGAGAACTGGGAGCCTTGTTATGCTGATGGGCGGGATGTAAATTGCCAACAGCCACTCCGGAGAAGTGTATGGTGTTTCCTGAAACATCTAAAAAACAAAGCAACAGAGCCTAGGGCACTTCCACTTATGGTCCTATAGCTTAGGGAAATTAAAATCAAAAAGACACAGCCACCCCAAAGGTTGGGACGGCTCTGTTTACAAGAACCTGGTTTACGGTACAAGTTCAATATCGCAGAAAGTGAACAATGGATAAAGAAGTTGTGGTACTTACGTACAATGCAGTATCACTCAGCAATGAAATCTATGTCATCAGGCCCGTAGCAGCATAATGAGTGGATTCAGGTACGATGATTCTAACTGAAATAAGTCACACAGGAAAAGAAACATCATAAGATATCACTAATACACGGAATGTAACCTTGGCTACACAGGAACTGAATTACAAAACAGAACAGGGTCTCAAATTTAGAAACCCAACTTATGCTTGCTTAAGGGGAAAGGTGAGTTGGGGTGCTGCATAAAACCAGAGATTGAAATGAGCACAGATAAAGTTCCTTAAGCCAAATATGGAATAGACAAGAGCTACTCCTTGCTCAACGAAATGGACTCAACACCCCATATTAAATGCCTAAGAGTGTACCTGACTAGGAAGTATCTTAAAACCTATGGATTGCTATGTCTCTGAAAGAGAATCAAGTGTGTGTACAGGGGCATAAACGCAGCAGTGATAGGATTGGAGAGGTTCGGTGAGCAAATGAAGACCCTTTGAAGTCATATTGCATGGTACCCATTCCACGGGTCTCAACTCTCCAGGTTTAAGGTATTCTTCCTTCAGCTAAAACATGCATGTGGAACCCAGAGTATGATCAACCGTGTGATCGGGAGACGTGTTCCAATATGTGTCAGTTTTCGTCCCCTGATACTCGGGTGCAACATTCCAGACGCTTTACTAACACTCTCCCGACTTGGAGAGTCAGTGCCTTTAACCTCCTGTTTGGCCCAGTTTGCAATTTCTGCGGAAGATGAACAGGAATAGGGAGAACCAATGACAGACTAGCTGGAGGTGTCTGGACGGGCAAATTTAACTCTCATTTCCCACCAGGAAGAGGAATTAACCAAAGGCTCAGCGTGCCGTGCCGGAACCAGATTAGGGCCTGAAGCCATCCTGCGGTGTTGCGGCCAGCTCACGAGAAAGCGAGTTGAAGAAAGGAGCTCAGGGGCACTGTAATTCACAAACCTGCAGAGTTATAAATGACAGCTATCGTCCAAAAATATACTGAAGTAAGGCTGCCAAGAGGACTTGAAAGCGGGGCAGAATTGCAGGAAACCGATTTCAGGAGGTAGACTGGAATTGCATTGAAAGCATAGGAAAAGAGGCAGAACGTCCACAATGATGCACTTGGCCAAAAAGGGCGTATGCGTTTTTTCCTGAATATATTCAGGAAAAAACGCATACGCCCTTTTTGGCCAACCAAGCAAGCTTGCAAAGGAAATCTGCACTACAATGAAGTCTCACTTCCCCCCGGTCAAAAGGGCCATCTGAAAAAAGTGTAAAATCCAGAAAGGCAGGACAGGCCATGGAGAACTGGGAGCCTTGTTATGCTGATGGGCGGGATGTAAATTGCCAACAGCCACTCCGGAGAAGTGTATGGTGTTTCCTGAAACATCTAAAAAACAAAGCAACAGAGCCTAGGGCACTTCCACTTATGGTCCTATAGCTTAGGGAAATTAAAATCAAAAGACACAGCCACCCCAAAGGTTGGGACGGCTCTGTTTACAAGAACCTGGTTTACGGTACAAGTTCAATATCGCAGAAAGTGAAAAATGGATAAAGAAGTTGTGGTACTTACGTACAATGCAGTATCACTCAGCAATGAAATCTATGTCATCAGGCCCGTAGCAGCATAATGAGTGGATTCAGGTACGATGATTCTAACTGAAATAAGTCACACAGGAAAAGAAACATCATAAGATATCACTAATACACGGAATGTAACCTTGGCTACACAGGAACTGAATTACAAAACAGAACAGGGTCTCAAATTTAGAAACCCAACTTATGCTTGCTTAAGGGGAAAGGTGAGTTGGGGTGCTGCATAAAACCAGAGATTGAAATGAGCACAGATAAAGTTCCTTAAGCCAAATATGGAATAGACAAGAGCTACTCCTTGCTCAACGAAATGGACTCAACACCCCATATTAAATGCCTAAGAGTGTACCTGACTAGGAAGTATCTTAAAACCTATGGATTGCTATGTCTCTGAAAGAGAATCAAGTGTGTGTACAGGGGCATAAACGCAGCAGTGATAGGATTGGAGAGGTTCGGTGAGCAAATGAAGACCCTTTGAAGTCATATTGCATGGTACCCATTCCACGGGTCTCAACTCTCCAGGTTGAAGGTATTCTTCCTTCAGCTAAAACATGCATGTGGAACCCAGAGTATGATCAACCGTGTGATCGGGAGACGTGTTCCAATATGTGTCAGTTTTCGTCCCCTGGTACTCGGGTGCAACATTCCAGACGCTTTACTAACACTCTCCCGACTTGGAGAGTCAGTGCCTTTAACCTCCTGTTTGGCCCAGTTTGCAATTTCTGCGGAAGATGAACAGGAATAGGGAGAACCAATGACAGACTAGCTGGAGGTGTCTGGACGGGCAAATTTAACTCTCATTTCCCACCAGGAAGAGGAATTAACCAAAGGCTCAGCGTGCCGTGCCGGAACCAGATTAGGGCCTGAAGCCATCCTGCGGTGTTGCGGCCAGCTCACGAGAAAGCGACTTGAAGAAAGGAGCTCAGGGGCACTGTAATTCACAAACCTGCAGAGTTATAAATGACAGCTATCGTCCAAAAATATACTGAAGTAAGGCTGCCAAGAGGACTTGAAAGCGGGGCAGAATTGCAGGAAACCGATTTCAGGAGGTAGACTGGAATTGCATTGAAAGCATAGGAAAAGAGGCAGAACGTCCACAATGATGCACTTGGCCAAAAAGGGCGTATGCGTTTTTTCCTGAATATATTCAGGAAAAAACGCATACGCCCTTTTTGGCCAACCAAGCAAGCTTGCAAAGGAAATCTGCACTACAATGAAGTCTCACTTCCCCCCGGTCAAAAGGGCCATCTGAAAAAAGTGTAAAATCCAGAAAGGCAGGACAGGCCATGGAGAACTGGGAGCCTTGTTATGCTGATGGGCGGGATGTAAATTGCCAACAGCCACTCGGGAGAAGTGTATGGTGTTTCCTGAAACATCTAAAAAACAAAGCAACAGAGCCTAGGGCACTTCCACTTATGGTCCTATAGCTTAGGGAAATTAAAATCAAAAGACACAGCCACCCCAAAGGTTGGGACGGCTCTGTTTACAAGAACCTGGTTTACGGTACAAGTTCAATATCGCAGAAAGTGAAAAATGGATAAAGAAGTTGTGGTACTTACGTACAATGCAATATCACTCAGCAATGAAATCTATGTCATCAGGCCCGTAGCAGCATAATGAGTGGATTCAGGTACGATGATTCTAACTGAAATAAGTCACACAGAAAAAGAAACATCATAAGATATCACTAATACACGGAATGTAACCTTGGCTACACAGGAACTGAATTACAAAACAGAACAGGGTCTCAAATTTAGAAACCCAACTTATGCTTGCTTAAGGGGAAAGGTGAGTTGGGGTGCTGCATAAAACCAGAGATTGAAATGAGCACAGATAAAGTTCCTTAAGCCAAATATGGAATAGACAAGAGCTACTCCTTGCTCAACGAAATGGACTCAACACCCCATATTAAATGCCTAAGAGTGTACCTGACTAGGAAGTATCTTAAAACCTATGGATTGCTATGTCTCTGAAAGAGAATCAAGTGTGTGTACAGGGGCATAAACGCAGCAGTGATAGGATTGGAGAGGTTCGGTGAGCAAATGAAGACCCTTTGAAGTCATATTGCATGGTACCCATTCCACGGGTCTCAACTCTCCAGGTATAACGTATTCTTCCTTCAGCTAAAACATGCATGTGGAACCCAGAGTATGATCAACCGTGTGATCGGGAGACGTGTTCCAATATGTCTCAGTTTTCGTCCCCTGGTACTCGGGTGCAACATTCCAGACGCTTTACTAACACTCTCCCGACTTGGAGAGTCAGTGCCTTTAACCTCCTGTTTGGCCCAGTTTGCAATTTCTGTGGAAGATGAACAGGAATAGGGAGAACCAATGACAGACTAGCTGGAGGTGTCTGGACGGGCAAATTTAACTCTCATTTCCCACCAGGAAGAGGAATTAACCAAAGGCTCAGCGTGCCGTGCCGGAACCAGATTAGGGCCTGAAGCCATCCTGCGGTGTTGCGGCCAGCTCACGAGAAAGCGACTTGAAGAAAGGAGCTCAGGGGCACTGTAATTCACAAACCTGCAGAGTTATAAATGACAGCTATCGTCCAAAAATATACTGAAGTAAGGCTGCCAAGAGGACTTGAAAGCGGGGCAGAATTGCAGGAAACCGATTTCAGGAGGTAGACTGGAATTGCATTGAAAGCATAGGAAAAGAGGCAGAACGTCCACAATGATGCACTTGGCCAAAAAGGGCGTATGCGTTTTTTCCTGAATATATTCAGGAAAAAACGCATACGCCCTTTTTGGCCAACCAAGCAAGCTTGCAAAGGAAATCTGCACTACAATGAAGTCTCACTTCCCCCCGGTCAAAAGGGCCATCTGAAAAAAGTGTAAAATCCAGAAAGGCAGGACAGGCCATGGAGAACTGGGAGCCTTGTTATGCTGATGGGCGGGATGTAAATTGCCAACAGCCACTCCGGAGAAGTGTATGGTGTTTCCTGAAACATCTAAAAAACAAAGCAACAGAGCCTAGGGCACTTCCACTTATGGTCCTATAGCTTAGGGAAATTAAAATCAAAAAGACACAGCCACCCCAAAGGTTGGGACGGCTCTGTTTACAAGAACCTGGTTTACGGTACAAGTTCAATATCGCAGAAAGTGAACAATGGATAAAGAAGTTGTGGTACTTACGTACAATGCAGTATCACTCAGCAATGAAATCTATGTCATCAGGCCCGTAGCAGCATAATGAGTGGATTCAGGTACGATGATTCTAACTGAAATAAGTCACACAGGAAAAGAAACATCATAAGATATCACTAATACACGGAATGTAACCTTGGCTACACAGGAACTGAATTACAAAACAGAACAGGGTCTCAAATTTAGAAACCCAACTTATGCTTGCTTAAGGGGAAAGGTGAGTTGGGGTGCTGCATAAAACCAGAGATTGAAATGAGCACAGATAAAGTTCCTTAAGCCAAATATGGAATAGACAAGAGCTACTCCTTGCTCAACGAAATGGACTCAACACCCCATATTAAATGCCTAAGAGTGTACCTGACTAGGAAGTATCTTAAAACCTATGGATTGCTATGTCTCTGAAAGAGAATCAAGTGTGTGTACAGGGGCATAAACGCAGCAGTGATAGGATTGGAGAGGTTCGGTGAGCAAATGAAGACCCTTTGAAGTCATATTGCATGGTACCCATTCCACGGGTCTCAACTCTCCAGGTTTAAGGTATTCTTCCTTCAGCTAAAACATGCATGTGGAACCCAGAGTATGATCAACCGTGTGATCGGGAGACGTGTTCCAATATGTGTCAGTTTTCGTCCCCTGATACTCGGGTGCAACATTCCAGACGCTTTACTAACACTCTCCCGACTTGGAGAGTCAGTGCCTTTAACCTCCTGTTTGGCCCAGTTTGCAATTTCTGCGGAAGATGAACAGGAATAGGGAGAACCAATGACAGACTAGCTGGAGGTGTCTGGACGGGCAAATTTAACTCTCATTTCCCACCAGGAAGAGGAATTAACCAAAGGCTCAGCGTGCCGTGCCGGAACCAGATTAGGGCCTGAAGCCATCCTGCGGTGTTGCGGCCAGCTCACGAGAAAGCGAGTTGAAGAAAGGAGCTCAGGGGCACTGTAATTCACAAACCTGCAGAGTTATAAATGACAGCTATCGTCCAAAAATATACTGAAGTAAGGCTGCCAAGAGGACTTGAAAGCGGGGCAGAATTGCAGGAAACCGATTTCAGGAGGTAGACTGGAATTGCATTGAAAGCATAGGAAAAGAGGCAGAACGTCCACAATGATGCACTTGGCCAAAAAGGGCGTATGCGTTTTTTCCTGAATATATTCAGGAAAAAACGCATACGCCCTTTTTGGCCAACCAAGCAAGCTTGCAAAGGAAATCTGCACTACAATGAAGTCTCACTTCCCCCCGGTCAAAAGGGCCATCTGAAAAAAGTGTAAAATCCAGAAAGGCAGGACAGGCCATGGAGAACTGGGAGCCTTGTTATGCTGATGGGCGGGATGTAAATTGCCAACAGCCACTCCGGAGAAGTGTATGGTGTTTCCTGAAACATCTAAAAAACAAAGCAACAGAGCCTAGGGCACTTCCACTTATGGTCCTATAGCTTAGGGAAATTAAAATCAAAAGACACAGCCACCCCAAAGGTTGGGACGGCTCTGTTTACAAGAACCTGGTTTACGGTACAAGTTCAATATCGCAGAAAGTGAAAAATGGATAAAGAAGTTGTGGTACTTACGTACAATGCAGTATCACTCAGCAATGAAATCTATGTCATCAGGCCCGTAGCAGCATAATGAGTGGATTCAGGTACGATGATTCTAACTGAAATAAGTCACACAGGAAAAGAAACATCATAAGATATCACTAATACACGGAATGTAACCTTGGCTACACAGGAACTGAATTACAAAACAGAACAGGGTCTCAAATTTAGAAACCCAACTTATGCTTGCTTAAGGGGAAAGGTGAGTTGGGGTGCTGCATAAAACCAGAGATTGAAATGAGCACAGATAAAGTTCCTTAAGCCAAATATGGAATAGACAAGAGCTACTCCTTGCTCAACGAAATGGACTCAACACCCCATATTAAATGCCTAAGAGTGTACCTGACTAGGAAGTATCTTAAAACCTATGGATTGCTATGTCTCTGAAAGAGAATCAAGTGTGTGTACAGGGGCATAAACGCAGCAGTGATAGGATTGGAGAGGTTCGGTGAGCAAATGAAGACCCTTTGAAGTCATATTGCATGGTACCCATTCCACGGGTCTCAACTCTCCAGGTTGAAGGTATTCTTCCTTCAGCTAAAACATGCATGTGGAACCCAGAGTATGATCAACCGTGTGATCGGGAGACGTGTTCCAATATGTGTCAGTTTTCGTCCCCTGGTACTCGGGTGCAACATTCCAGACGCTTTACTAACATTCTCCCGACTTGGAGAGTCAGTGCCTTTAACCTCCTGTTTGGCCCAGTTTGCAATTTCTGCGGAAGATGAACAGGAATAGGGAGAACCAATGACAGACTAGCTGGAGGTGTCTGGACGGGCAAATTTAACTCTCATTTCCCACCAGGAAGAGGAATTAACCAAAGGCTCAGCGTGCCGTGCCGGAACCAGATTAGGGCCTGAAGCCATCCTGCGGTGTTGCGGCCAGCTCACGAGAAAGCGACTTGAAGAAAGGAGCTCAGGGGCACTGTAATTCACAAACCTGCAGAGTTATAAATGACAGCTATCGTCCAAAAATATACTGAAGTAAGGCTGCCAAGAGGACTTGAAAGCGGGGCAGAATTGCAGGAAACCGATTTCAGGAGGTAGACTGGAATTGCATTCAAAGCATAGGAAAAGAGGCAGAACGTCCACAATGATGCACTTGGCCAAAAAGGGCGTATGCGTTTTTTCCTGAATATATTCAGGAAAAAACGCATACGCCCTTTTTGGCCAACCAAGCAAGCTTGCAAAGGAAATCTGCACTACAATGAAGTCTCACTTCCCCCCGGTCAAAAGGGCCATCTGAAAAAAGTGTAAAATCCAGAAAGGCAGGACAGGCCATGGAGAACTGGGAGCCTTGTTATGCTGATGGGCAGGATGTAAATTGCCAACAGCCACTCTGGAGAAGTGTTTGGTGTTTCCTGAAACATCTAAAAAACAAAGCAACAGAGCCTAGGGCACTTCCACTTATGGTACTATAGTTTAGGGCAATTAAAATCAAAAAGACACAGCCACCCCAAAGTTTGGGATGGCTCTGTTTACAAGAACCTCATATACGGTACAAGTTCAATATCGCAGAAGGTGAAAAATTGATAAAGAAGTTGTGGTACTTACGTACAATGCAATATCACTCAGCAATGAAATCTATGTCATCAGGCCCGTAGCAGCATAATGAGTGGACTAAGTACGATGAATCTAACTGAAATAAGTCACACAGAAAAAGAAACATCATAAGGTATCACTAATACACGGAATGTAAACTTGGCTACACAGGAACTGAATTCCAAAACAGAACAGGGTCTCAAATTTAGAAAACCAACTTATGCTTGCTTAAGGGGAAAGGTGAGTTGGGGTGCTGCATAAAACCAGAGATTGAAATGAGCACAGATAAAGTTCCTTAAGCCAAATATGGAATAGACAAGAGCTACTCCTTGCTCAACGAAATGGACTCAACACCCCATATTCAACGCCTAGGAATATACCTGACTAGTAAGAATCATAAAACCTATGGATTTATATATCTCTGTAGGAGAATCAAGAGTGTGTACAGCTGCATTAAAGCAGTGAAAATCAGGTAAATACCATAATAAAAATAAATTTCTTAAACAAAACACAATGACAGTGAAATAGAGAGAAATACTTAAGTAATCATTCAAGGCTTCTGATGCAACCTGCATTTACCACATCTACACCCAGAGCTGGGTGACACATAAGGCTGGACACTTGGGGCTCATAAGATTGGTGAGGTTCGGTGAGCAAATGAAGACCTTTGAAGTCATATTGCATGGTACCCATTCCATGGGTCTCAACTCTCCAGGTTTAAGGGATACTTCCTTCAGCTAAAACATGCATGTGGAACCCAGAGAATGATCAACCGTGTGATCGGGAGACGTGTTCCAATATGTGTCAGTTTTCGTCCCCTGGTACTCGGGTGCAACATGCCAGACGCTTTACTAACACTCTCCCGACTTGGAGAGTCAGTGCCTTTAACCTCCTGTTTGGCCCAGTTTGCAATTTCTGCGGAAGATGAACAGGAATAGGGAGAACCAATGACAGACTAGCTGGAGGTGTCTGGACGGGCAAATTTAACTCTCATTTCCCACCAGGAAGAGGAATTAACCAAAGGCTCAGCGTGCCGTGCCGGAACCAGATTAGGGCCTGAAGCCATCCTGCGGTGTTGCGGCCAGCTCACGAGAAAGCGAGTTGAAGAAAGGAGCTCAGGGGCACTGTAATTCACAAACCTGCAGAGTTATAAATGACAGCTATCGTCCAAAAATATACTGAAGTAAGGCTGCCAAGAGGACTTGAAAGCGGGGCAGAATTGCAGGAAACCGATTTCAGGAGGTAGACTGGAATTGCATTGAAAGCATAGGAAAAGAGGCAGAACGTCCACAATGATGCACTTGGCCAAAAAGGGCGTATGCGTTTTTTCCTGAATATATTCAGGAAAAAACGCATACGCCCTTTTTGGCCAACCAAGCAAGCTTGCAAAGGAAATCTGCACTACAATGAAGTCTCACTTCCCCCCGGTCAAAAGGGCCATCTGAAAAAAGTGTAAAATCCAGAAAGGCAGGACAGGCCATGGAGAACTGGGAGCCTTGTTATGCTGATGGGCGGGATGTCAATTGCCAACAGCCACTCTGGAGAAGTGTATGGTGTTTCCTGAAACATCTAAAAAACAAAGCAACAGAGCCTAGGGCACTTCCACTTATGGTCCTATAGCTTAGGGAAATTAAAATCAAAAGACACAGCCACCCCAAATGTTGGGACGGCTCTGTTTACAAGAACCTGGTTTACGGTACAAGTTCAATATCGCAGAAAGTGAAAAATGGATAAAGAAGTTGTGGTACTTACGTACAATGCAATATCACTCAGCAATGAAATCTATGTCATCAGGCCCGTAGCAGCATAATGAGTGGATTCAGGTATGATGATTCTAACTGAAATAAGTCACACAGAAAAAGAAACATCATAAGATATCACTAATACACGGAATGTAAACTTGGCTACACAGGAACTGAATTACAAAACAGAACAGGGTCTCAAATTTAGAAACCCAACTTATGCTTGCTTAAGGGGAAAGGTGAGTTGGGGTGCTGCATAAAACCAGAGATTGAAATGAGCACAGATAAAGTTCCTTAAGCCAAATATGGAATAGACAAGAGCTACTCCTTGCTCAACGAAATGGACTCAACACCCCATATTAAATGCCTAAGAGTGTACCTGACTAGGAAGTATCTTAAAACCTATGGATTGCTATGTCTCTGAAAGAGAATCAAGTGTGTGTACAGGGGCATAAACGCAGCAGTGATAGGATTGGAGAGGTTCGGTGAGCAAATGAAGACCCTTTGAAGTCATATTGCATGGTACCCATTCCACGGGTCTCAACTCTCCAGGTTTAAGGTATTCTTCCTTCAGCTAAAACATGCATGTGGAACCCAGAGTATGATCAACCGTGTGATCGGGAGACGTGTTCCAATATGTGTCAGTTTTCGTCCCCTGGTACTCGGGTGCAACATTCCAGACGCTTTACTAACACTCTCCCGACTTGGAGAGTCAGTGCCTTTAACCTCCTGTTTGGCCCAGTTTGCAATTTCTGCGGAAGATGAACAGGAATAGGGAGAACCAATGACAGACTAGCTGGAGGTGTCTGGACGGGCAAATTTAACTCTCATTTCCCACCAGGAAGAGGAATTAACCAAAGGCTCAGCGTGCCGTGCCGGAACCAGATTAGGGCCTGAAGCCATCCTGCGGTGTTGCGGCCAGCTCACGAGAAAGCGACTTGAAGAAAGGAGCTCAGGGGCACTGTAATTCACAAACCTGCAGAGTTATAAATGACAGCTATCGTCCAAAAATATACTGAAGTAAGGCTGCCAAGAGGACTTGAAAGCGGGGCAGAATTGCAGGAAACCGATTTCAGGAGGTAGACTGGAATTGCATTTAAAGCATAGGAAAAGAGGCAGAACGTCCACAATGATGCACTTGGCCAAAAAGGGCGTATGCGTTTTTTCCTGAATATATTCAGGAAAAAACGCATACGCCCTTTTTGGCCAACCAAGCAAGCTTGCAAAGGAAATCTGCACTACAATGAAGTCTCACTTCCCCCCGGTCAAAAGGGCCATCTGAAAAAAGTGTAAAATCCAGAAAGGCAGGACAGGCCATGGAGAACTGGGAGCCTTGTTATGCTGATGGGCGGGATGTAAATTGCCAACAGCCACTTGGGAGAAGTGTATGGTGTTTCCTGAAACATCTAAAAAACAAAGCAACAGAGCCTAGGGCACTTCCACTTATGGTCCTATTGCTTAGTTAATTTAAAATCTAAAAGACACAGCCACCCCAAATGTTGGGACGGTTCTTTTTACTGGAATCTCTTCTACGGCACAAGTTAAATATCCCAGAGAGCAAATAATGGATAAAGAAGTTGCGGTACTTATGTACAACAGAATACCACTCAGCAATGAAATCTATGTCACCAGGCCCGTACCACCATAATGATTGGATTGAGGCACGATGATTCTAAGTGAAATAAGTCACACAGAAAAAGAAACATCATAAGGTATCACTAATACACGGAATGTGAACTTGGCTACACATGAACTGAATTACAAAACAGAACAGGGTCTCAAGTTTAGAAAACTAACTTATGCTTGCTTAAGGGGGAAGGTGAGTTGGGGTGCTGCATTAAACCAGAGTTTGAAATTAGCACAGATACCGTTCCATAAGCCAAATATGGAATAGACAAGACCTACCCCTTGCTCAACGAAATGGATTCAACAATGAGGTATCACCTCACACCTGGTAGAATAGGCATCATAGAAAATCTACAAGCAAAAAATGCTGGAAAGGGTGTGGAGAAAAGGAACCCTCTTCCACTATTGTTGGGAATATAAATTGATACAGTCACTATGGAGAACAATATGGAATTTCTTAAGAAACTAACAATAGAATTACCATATGATACAGCAATCCCACTACTGGACATATACCCAGACAAAACCATAAATCAAAAAGAGACATTCACCGCAATGTTCATTGCATCACTATTTACAATATCGAGGTAATGGAAGCAACCTAAATGCCCACAGACAGACGAATGCATAAAGCCGTGGTACATATATAAAATGGAATATTACTAAGCCATGAAAAGGAATGAAATTGGGTCATTTGTAGAGACGTCGATGCATCTAGAGACTGTCATACAGAGTGAAGTAAGTCAGAAAGAGAAAAACAAATCTTGTATATTCATGCATATATGTGGAACCTAGAAAACCTGTACAGATTAACCATTTTGCAAGGCATAAATAGAGCAACAGATGTAGACAACAAACGTATGGACAACAAGGGGGGAAAGCTGTTGGGGGGGGTGGTGGGAGGAGTTGAGAGACTGGGATTGGCATGTATACATTTATATGTATAAAATAGATAACCAATAAGAACCTGCTGTATAAAAATATAAAATAAAATTCAAAATTAAAAAGAAATAAAATTTAAAAAATAGAAAAAACAATTATTCCCTTCACATACATGTATTTATATGAATAAATTATTTCCATGCTTATATCTGTAAATACAAAAAAGAGGAATAAAATCTACCTTGAACCCAAAACGAAAAAGAGAATAAAAACACAGAACCCACCAGTTCCACAGAGGAAAACCGTATCAGGGCACTTGCTCCAGTTGTAAACAATTCTGAAGTTGGTCAGTGGTGGGGAATCGTCTCCCATTCAGCCAGCAGCCCCCACGCAACAAGCGTCCTCATTGCAAAGCTGGGGCACCGTGCCGAGGCATCTGTGAGTAAACGTGAGCTGAGCCCCAGGCCAGTTGCTGCTGAACTATTCCCACCCATCCCAGGTAAAACACCTGAATATAGACAAGGACTTGAAAGCCTAGAGGGAGGGCCATAGAGCCACACGAGTGACAGCATGCCGGCCGACTTGGTGCCTGCAGGCCAGCCAGGATGGTCCTGGCCCTGGGTGCTCTTCTGGAAGATTTCCATTTCCCTGCCTGAGATACCCGTCCTGTCCCTGCCCCCACTGCTTTTTTCCTTCTTCACCTCTGCCCAGGGAGAAATTCCAGCAGCAGGTATGGGTGACACATCTTCTTCTTTAGCAGGTGGCAGCCTGGCAACTGCTGCAGAAAGTCCAGCAGAGCCCCACTCACACTGGGCCACCCACAAAGCCGTGGCCTCTCACTCCCTCCCACCAGCCCAGCCCCGAGACTGCTGACAGGGCAGAGAAAATGGCGTCAGGCACGGCTGCAGGGGCTCTTGCTGCCTGGAGTGGTATTTATAGTGATCTCAACCCAGGCACACCTGGGGAGGGCTGGCCGGCACGGTAAGGCTGCCCAGGTCAGCCAATCATCACCCCTCAGGGGCTCACAGTTGCAGAAAATGGAACTTGCTGAACCGGCCAGGTCCAAGGAACAGGTGTGGGCTCCTGAGAGTCAGGATAGACAAGGGGCTGCAGCTTTGGCTTGTTTTCTAATCATTTTATCTGGCCCATGAGTGGGAGACAACTTCAAGAAAACCCTCTCCTAATGAGAGGAACCCAGGAGTCAGGGAGAGGAGGGGTGGGTGGTGGTTGGAGACAGAGGCCTGGTGCCCCGGGTGCAGTGGAAGTCTCTGGAAGACCAGGTGGAGGGAGGCCTCACGGAGTGATGCCCAGGGTCACAGACCTGTCGCAGCTGCTGTTTGTTAGTTCAAGTCCTGCTCTGAGGTGCTCTGTGTCAGCTCTGAGCGACAGGTGAGCTGGGGGTGCTCTGCAATGAGGGCTATGTGCACGGTTCCTGTGTGCCCAGCCCTGCCACGGTACCTGCAAGGGTAGCTCTGTATCCTGGGAGGGGCCTGACCACGAGAGCCCTGTGGGCTGGGGTGGGGGTGGGGTACCTGCCCAGGTGAGCTCCATATTCTGGGATTGGTCTGACCACGAGAGCCCCATGGGCTGCTGGGGACCTGGTAAAGGATGTCAGGACAGTCAGTGAAGCCACCGAGGATATACCTCCAGTTGCTCCTAATTCCTACACCCTGCTGGTCATTCTACCAACCACCAGGACATGGTATTCTGTATTAGTCTTCAATGATGCCTTCTTTTGTATTCCATTAGTCCCAGAGTCACAAGAAATTTTGGCTTGTGAGTGGCAGGACTCAACATACAACTAAAACAATACTTCCGGGCCGTCTGGCCCCAAGGGTGCAAAAATTCCCACACCATCTTTGGGGAAAGCTTAGCTAAAGACCTAAAAGTTCTACCTCTGGAAAAGGAAACCCTCCTTCAATATGCAGACGACATTCTGATCGCCAGCCCTACTAAGGAGGCCTCTGAACTACCAAGCCAATAAAGGACAGAAGTTGTCCAAGAAAAAGCTCAAATATCACAGACTGCCGTGACCTGCCTGGGCTTCATTCTCACAGAAGGTTGGAGAAGTCCATCCCAGGAAAGGGAAGAAACCATTTTCAGCCTTACCCCTTTCTAAAACTAGAAGACAGCTTAGGGGTTCCTGGGGAGGCCAGGGTTTGCTGCTTCTGGATCCCTAACTACAGTCTACTAGCTGGGCCTCTATATGAAACACTGAAAGGAAAAGATGATGATCCTTTTGAATAGAATCCAGAAGTGGCCTTTCAAGAATGGAAAGAGCAGTCAATTCAGACCCTTGCCCTGGAACTCCCTAATTTAGCTAAACCCTTTGACCTTTACATTCCCGGTGAAAGGTGAATCGCCATTGGAGAATTAGTGCAAAACCTGGGACCACTTGAAATGGAACAATGCAAGAATGCCATCCAGGTAGGATAAACTATGGTCACCAAGGGGCTTGGCCCACTGCCACATCTGGCCAAGATACTGGCGGTATCTAAAACCCTGGAAATCAGCAGCCCAAAAGGCCACCTCCCTCCTAAGGGAAAAGGACCCCACGTGGTGATCCTAACCACCAACCATGCCCTGAAGTTGCAGGGTTCGCTCCGTGGGCACACCGACCTCGAGTGAGGAGGCCCTCCAACTCCAACATCCAGAGAGATAACCGGGGGCAACAGGGCACCATGACGACTCATGTGAACATCACTTGACCTGGAGTTTCTCTCATAAAACAACAAGAGTGTGTCCCAAAAGAGTAGACTACTGCTTGCCGGACTTACTGCACCCAGAGGGGAGCTAATAATCTTGGCGGGGGAACCGTATATCACACTGTCACCATAGAAAAGCCTACAGACACCGTGATGATGGTGGCCAGTAAGACCGGCTGGACTCTTGTTTACTTCAAAAGGCTGTTGACTCAGTGGCCATCATGGTCCTTGATCACCACTGACCCTGGACTGTCTGGGAGTTGAGCGGGCAGGGCTCTGACACCTGGTGCTGTTTGTACGTTAATTCAGGGGCCTAATTGAAGAAAGCGCAGACTACTGGTCAGAGCATCTAGGCTGGCAGAAACGGTCGGCCTAAGGTGGCCGAACAAATGTGGGGCGGGGTGAAACCGGCCCCCACAGCGTCTCTGCACATCTCTTTCCTGGACCCTTGAAGGTCATTAGAATCTATAACACTTCCAATGCTGGTGCTCAGGTGGACGAGCAGGGAGGCAGGGGGCCTGGGGACAATCAACGTCACCTGGAGGCTGCTGGGGAGAAGCTCTGACCCTCGCCCCAGGGTATGAGGGCTCCCAACTCAGCACTCAGCAGTTACAGAAGAAGGGTCTGCACCCTCAGCACTCCAAGAATGAGGAACGGGACAAAAGGCAGAGGGGGGGTTTGTCCCCAGCAAAGCCCATTAAAAATCCCTGGGAGATAAAAATAGAATCTGGGCAATAAAGTCAAGTCTAACCTTTTTTATCCTTTGTGCTTTGTCTAATTTCACGTGCTCCTAGGGTCCCGCATGCAGAGGTTCCACACCCGGCACTTCAGACCAGATTTCCTAGTGCAGAATGGCTGGGTCGACACCTCAGCTCCTGGGGCCCAGTGCAGACTCCGCGATATAGAGCCTGAGCTACAGCCAACCCGGCCCTCGAGAGCTCCGCCCCCTCCCTCCCACTGACTCTGACAGGATCTCTACACAGCAGCCCAGCCCACAGCCCACGGGGTAGTACATGCTCTCACCTCTCCATTCTCTGATCAAAATATAAAGTTTCCTTTGCTTGTGAACCAAACTCAGTCTCGATCTGTTGGCCCCAATGACACTGGGCAGGGGGACACTTGTTGGGGTCCACTCTGGAGGATCAGTAACAGAAATTGAGACTATTGTAACCTCAATGAACAGATGTGTGAGCCAAAGTGTAGTTAACATAGAACAGTGCATAAGGCTCGGGTAAAATAAGATGTTTCTAACACTTCCATTGGATATTTCCATCACTTTATTATAAGCAAGTTCAGTGAAAAGGTTTGTCTTATTTGTCAGCTCAATATTAGAGAAATGAAGTGATTTCTTTCCAAGGATGTACATCTAATAATCTTGGTTAAACCTTCAATCTTGTTTTAAATGCTTTTCCATTGAAAATGATACCTCTCTTTCAGCTCCCCCATTTCTGAGAAGTATAAAATCTTATAATTTATTATTACCAAAGGGGAAAGGTGG
The DNA here is from genome assembly GCF_949774975.1 of Lagenorhynchus albirostris. NCBI lineage: Eukaryota > Metazoa > Chordata > Mammalia > Artiodactyla > Delphinidae > Lagenorhynchus > Lagenorhynchus albirostris. The sequence continues at coordinate 665,808 of NW_026783445.1, read as the reverse complement.
GAGGAGGGATAAATTAACAGTTTGGGATTAACACATACACACTGCTATGTATAAAATAGATCATCAACAAGGAACTACTGTATAGCACAGGGAACTACACTCAACATTTTGCAATAACCTATAAGGGGAAATAATCTGAAAAAGAATAGATATTTTTATTGACATCATCTATCAATGACAGTTAAAGTGTAACCTAAGGGAAGCTGGTGGTGAGTGCTTCTGACCCTGAAGACTTCAATCATCTAAAGTTTGGACTCTGCCTACTTCCCAAGGCCCTTAATGAACATATGTGTAGCCGTAGCTTAAAAAATTCCCCAGTTTGGGTTTCGGGGAGACACTGATTTTGAAAAAGCCCTGGTGTTCTCCTTACATGAATGGGACTCTTCCTACTGCTAAAACATGTCTGTCACACCCAGAGGATGGTATACCGTCTGATCGGGAAGAGTTTGGAAAAGGCATCTCATCTCCTCATCTCCTGGTGCTCGGGTTCACCCCTCCAGCGTCTTTACTAACAGTCTCCCCACTTGGAGATGTCAGCACTGTCAACATCCTGTTGCGTACAGTTTGGAATTTGTCCAGAGGATGAAGCGGAAGGATGAGGAACAATGAGAGACAAGTCCTACGTGTTCAGACAGGCACATGTCACTCTAATTTCCAATCAGGAAGACGAATTGACCAAAGGCTAGGGTTGCCCATGGAAACAGTATAGAGCTTGAGGAAATCCCGCTGCTTTGTGGCCAGTTCCCATAAACACAAGTTGAACAATAGAACTCAGGGGCAGTAAAATTCACAAAACTGCAGAGTTGAAAATATCCATCACTGAAAAATGTCTTGAGGAAAGTCAGAGAAAAGGACTTGTAAGCAAGGGAGAATGGCAGGAAAGGGATTTGAGGAGGTAGAAAGGACTCGCCATTAAGCACAAGAAAAGGAGCTGAACATTGCCAACATTGCAGTTGGCCAAAAAGGGTGTATGCGTTTTTTTGTGTATATATTCAAGAAAAGAGCGTACACCTTTTTAGCCAACCAAACAGGTGGGCACTGGAAGTCAATACTACAAAAGACATCACTTCGCATCAGTCAGAAGAGCCATCCTCATAAAGCGTAAACAACAGAAATGCAGGACAGGGCAAGGAGAAGAGGGAGCCCTGTGAGACTTATAGTGGAAATGTATATTGCCAACGGCCATTCTGGAGAAGTGTATTGTGTTTACTAAAGCATCTAAACAATGAGCTACAGAGCATAGGGCACTTGCACTCATGGGCGTATATCTTGGGAAAAACAAAAATCGAGAGGACACAGGCACCCCAATGTTTACCCCCTCTCTGTTTAAAAGATCCTCGACTAGGATATAACTTAAATGTCTCTGGAGGGAAAAAATGGATAGAGATGTGGTACTTAGGTAGAGTGGAATATTATTCAGCCTGGAAATCAATGAAATATGGCCAGCTGTAACAACTCCGGAGGAGTTACGTATGATCATTCTAAGTGACAGAATTCAAAAAGAAGAAGACACATATCATAAGATATCACTTAAAGGTGGAATCCAAAATGGCTACACATGAAATAAATTACAAAACAAAAACATAGTCAAATATGTAGAAAACACGCATAAGGCTGCTAAACGGGAAAGGTGGGGAGGGGTGAGGCATCATCCAGGAGGTTGAAATTAGCAAAGATACCATTCCAAATACCAAACTGATAATCAACAAGGCCTACACGGTAGCTAAAAGAACTGCACTCAGCACACTCAAGTCACCGGAAAAGAATATATACGACTGGTAAGAATCTGAAAAAGAATTTATTGATGTCTCTCTGTACGTGAATCAAGTGGATGTACAGCAGCAAGAAACAGAGCTTTGAAAATCAGCTGTAACCAATATAGTAATAAATTGAAAAAAATAAACGACAGAGAGACAGAGAAAACCTCTTACAACTTTTCCTCAGGGACGGTGATGCAACATGGATTGAACACATCTAGACCCACAGCAGGATGAGACATAAGGCTGGAAACTGTTTGCGCTAAGAGAAATGTGAGGTTGGGTGAGGAAATGCACACCCTTTAAAGTAATACTACCTGGTACCCATTCAATGGGTCCCAAATCTGCAGGTTCAAGGGATCTTCCTACAGCTAAAACATGCATGGAAAACCCAGAGGACTGTACACCATGTGATCGGGAGATGTGTCTAAAATGCACCTCATTTATCCTCTCCTGGTGCTCCTGTTCACCATTCCAGCCACGTTACTTAGAAGCTCCCCACTTGGAGAATCAGCACATTTAAACTTCTGTTTCACACATTTTGCAAATTGTGAGGAGGATGAACGGGAAGAGGGGGAACCAATGAGAGAAGAGTTGTAGGGGTTTGGACGGGCACATATCACTCTAATTTCCCATTAAGAATAAGAATTAAAAAAAGGCTCAGCCTGCCTCGCCGGAGCCAAAATAGGGCCTGAAGCAATCCTGCAGGTTTGAGGCCAGCTCACAAAAGAGCAACTTAAAACATGGAGCTCAGGGTCACTGCAATTCACAAACCTGCAGAGTTATAAATGAAAACTAACGTCCAAAAATATGTTGAGGTAAGGCAAAGAAGAGGATCTGAATGCAAGACAGAATTGCAAGAAACAGATTTCAAGAGATAGATTGGACTCGTCTTTAACGCACATGAAAAGCGGCAGAATTTCGACAATGATGCAGTTGGCCCAAAAGGGCGTATGCGATTTTTCCTGATTATATCCAGGAAAAAACGCATACGCACTTTATGGGCAACGAAGCAAGCAAGCAATGCAAATGTGCACAACAAAGAAGTCTCATTTCCCACCGGTCAAAAGGGCCATCCTAAAAAATTGTAAAAACCAGAAATGCAGGACAGGCCATGGAGAACAGGGAGCCTTTATACGCTGATGGGCAGTGTGTGAACTGCCGAGAGCCACTCTGGAGAAGTGTATGGTGGTTCCTAAATCATCTAAAAACAGAGCTACAGAGCATAGGACACTTCCAATCATGGGAGTATATCTAGGGAAGTCTAAAAATCAACAAGACACAAGCACACCACAGTTTAGGGCTACTCTGTTTACAAGAACCTCAACTTCAGTACACCTTAAATATCCCAGGAAAGAGAACAATGGATAAAGAAGATGTGGTACTTATGTACAATGGAATATCTCTTCACCATGAAATCAATGTAATAAGGCTAGTAGAAGGATAAAGAGTGGATTTAGGTCCGATAATACTACTTGAAATAAGTCAAACAGAAAAAGAAACATATCATAAGATATCACTTATAGAGGGAGGGTAAATATGGCTGCACAAGAAATGAATTACAGAACAGAACAGTGTCTCACATTTAGAAAACACACTTATGTCAGCTTAAGGGGAAAGGAGAGGTGGGGTGATGCATAAAACCAGAGTTTGAAATTAGCACAGATACCGTTCAAGAAACCAAATAGGTATTAGACAAGATCTACACCTTGCTCAATGAACTGGCCTCAACACACCCTATACACCGCAGAGAAATATATCTGAGTAATAAGAATCTTAAAACCCATGTATTGATATATCTCCATAAGGGAATCAAGTGTGTGCAGAGCGGCACAAACACAGCAGTGAAAATGAGCTAAACCCCATTATAGAAATAAATTTTAAAAACAAAACGCAGAAACAATGAAAGAGAGAAAAATTCTTACAAAATTCGCTCAGGGGCTGTGATGCAACCTGGATTGACCACATATAAACCCACAGCTGGATAAGACATAAGGCTGGACACTTGGGGCTGAGAGGATTGGTGAGCTTCGGTGAGCAACTGCCGAAAGTTTAATGCAATACTTCATGCTACTCATTCCAAGGGTCCCAACACTCCAGGTTGAAGGGAATCTTCCTACAGCTAAACCATGCTTGGGAAACCCAGCGACTGGTATACCATATGATCGGGAAAGGTTTCTAAAACACACCACATTTTTCCTCTCCTGGGGCTCCGGATCGACATTCCAGCCGCTTTACTAACAACATCCCCACATGGAGAGTCAATGCCTTTAAGTTCTGGTATCGCACAGTCTTCAGTTAGTGCGGAGGATGAATGGGAATAGGGGGAACCAGTGAGAAACTAGCTGTAGCGGTTTCAATGGGCACATGTCACTCTAATTTCACATCAGTAAGAAGAATGAAGCAAAGGCACAGCAAGGTGTCCCAGAAGAAGAATAGGGCTTCAAGGAATCCTGTGGTTATGGGGCAAGATCACAAAACTAAGAGCTGAAAAATGGAGCTAAGGGCCACTGCAATTCAAAAACCTGACTTGCCCAAAAAGGGCATATGTGTTTTTTCCTGAATATATTCAGGAAAAAACGCATACGCCCTTTTTGGCCAACCAAGCAAGCTTGCAAAGGAAATCTGCACTACAATGAAGTCTGAATTCCCCCTGGTCAAAAGGGCCATCTGAAAAAAGTGTAAAATCCATAAAGGCATGACAGGCCATGGAGAACTGGGAGCCATCTTATGCTGATGGGCAGGATGTAAATTGCCAACAGCCACTCTGGAGAAGTGTTTGGTGTTTCCTGAAACATCTAAAAAACAAAGCAACAGAGCCTAGGGCACTTCCACTTATGGTACTATAGTTTAGGGCAATTAAAATCAAAAAGACACAGCCACCCCAAAGTTTGGGATGGCTCTGTTTACAAGAACCTCATATACGGTACAAGTTCAATATCGCAGAAGGTGAAAAATGGATAAAGAAGTTGTGGTACTTACGTACAATGCAATATCACTCAGCAATGAAATCTATGTCATCAGGCCCGTAGCAGCATAATGAGTGGACTAAGTACGATGAATCTAACTGAAATAAGTCACACAGAAAAAGAAACATCATAAGGTATCACTAATACACGGAATGTAAACTTGGCTACACAGGAACTGAATTCCAAAACAGAACAGGGTCTCAAATTTAGAAAACCAACTTATGCTTGCTTAAGGGGAAAGGTGAGTTGGGGTGCTGCATAAAACCAGAGATTGAAATGAGCACAGATAAAGTTCCTTAAGCCAAATATGGAATAGACAAGAGCTACTCCTTGCTCAACGAAATGGACTCAACACCCCATATTCAACGCCTAGGAATATACCTGACTAGTAAGAATCATAAAACCTATGGATTTATATATCTCTGTAGGAGAATCAAGAGTGTGTACAGCTGCATTAAAGCAGTGAAAATCAGGTAAATACCATAATAAAAATAAATTTCTTAAACAAAACACAATGACAGTGAAATAGAGAGAAATACTTAAGTAATCATTCAAGGCTTCTGATGCAACCTGCATTTACCACATCTACACCCAGAGCTGGGTGACACATAAGGCTGGACACTTGGGGCTCATAAGATTGGTGAGGTTCGGTGAGCAAATGAAGACCTTTGAAGTCATATTGCATGGTACCCATTCCATGGGTCTCAACTCTCCAGGTTTAAGGGATACTTCCTTCAGCTAAAACATGCATGTGGAACCCAGAGAATGATCAACCGTGTGATCGGGAGACGTGTTCCAATATGTGTCAGTTTTCGTCCCCTGGTACTCGGGTGCAACATGCCAGACGCTTTACTAACACTCTCCCGACTTGGAGAGTCAGTGCCTTTAACCTCCTGTTTGGCCCAGTTTGCAATTTCTGCGGAAGATGAACAGGAATAGGGAGAACCAATGACAGACTAGCTGGAGGTGTCTGGACGGGCAAATTTAACTCTCATTTCCCACCAGGAAGAGGAATTAACCAAAGGCTCAGCGTGCCGTGCCGGAACCAGATTAGGGCCTGAAGCCATCCTGCGGTGTTGCGGCCAGCTCACGAGAAAGCGAGTTGAAGAAAGGAGCTCAGGGGCACTGTAATTCACAAACCTGCAGAGTTATAAATGACAGCTATCGTCCAAAAATATACTGAAGTAAGGCTGCCAAGAGGACTTGAAAGCGGGGCAGAATTGCAGGAAACCGATTTCAGGAGGTAGACTGGAATTGCATTGAAAGCATAGGAAAAGAGGCAGAACGTCCACAATGATGCACTTGGCCAAAAAGGGCGTATGCGTTTTTTCCTGAATATATTCAGGAAAAAACGCATACGCCCTTTTTGGCCAACCAAGCAAGCTTGCAAAGGAAATCTGCACTACAATGAAGTCTCACTTCCCCCCGGTCAAAAGGGCCATCTGAAAAAAGTGTAAAATCCAGAAAGGCAGGACAGGCCATGGAGAACTGGGAGCCTTGTTATGCTGATGGGCGGGATGTCAATTGCCAACAGCCACTCTGGAGAAGTGTATGGTGTTTCCTGAAACATCTAAAAAACAAAGCAACAGAGCCTAGGGCACTTCCACTTATGGTCCTATAGCTTAGGGAAATTAAAATCAAAAGACACAGCCACCCCAAAGGTTGGGACGGCTCTGTTTACAAGAACCTGGTTTACGGTACAAGTTCAATATCGCAGAAAGTGAAAAATGGATAAAGAAGTTGTGGTACTTACGTACAATGCAATATCACTCAGCAATGAAATCTATGTCATCAGGCCCGTAGCAGCATAATGAGTGGATTCAGGTACGATGATTCTAACTGAAATAAGTCACACAGAAAAAGAAACATCATAAGATATCACTAATACACGGAATGTAAACTTGGCTACACAGGAACTGAATTACAAAACAGAACAGGGTCTCAAATTTAGAAACCCAACTTATGCTTGCTTAAGGGGAAAGGTGAGTTGGGGTGCTGCATAAAACCAGAGATTGAAATGAGCACAGATAAAGTTCCTTAAGCCAAATATGGAATAGACAAGAGCTACTCCTTGCTCAACGAAATGGACTCAACACCCCATATTAAATGCCTAAGAGTGTACCTGACTAGGAAGTATCTTAAAACCTATGGATTGCTATGTCTCTGAAAGAGAATCAAGTGTGTGTACAGGGGCATAAACGCAGCAGTGATAGGATTGGAGAGGTTCGGTGAGCAAATGAAGACCCTTTGAAGTCATATTGCATGGTACCCATTCCACGGGTCTCAACTCTCCAGGTTTAAGGTATTCTTCCTTCAGCTAAAACATGCATGTGGAACCCAGAGTATGATCAACCGTGTGATCGGGAGACGTGTTCCAATATGTCTCAGTTTTCGTCCCCTGGTACTCGGGTGCAACATTCCAGACGCTTTACTAACACTCTCCCGACTTGGAGAGTCAGTGCCTTTAACCTCCTGTTTGGCCCAGTTTGCAATTTCTGCGGAAGATGAACAGGAATAGGGAGAACCAATGACAGACTAGCTGGAGGTGTCTGGACGGGCAAATTTAACTCTCATTTCCCACCAGGAAGAGGAATTAACCAAAGGCTCAGCGTGCCGTGCCGGAACCAGATTAGGGCCTGAAGCCATCCTGCGGTGTTGCGGCCAGCTCACGAGAAAGCGAGTTGAAGAAAGGAGCTCAGGGGCACTGTAATTCACAAACCTGCAGAGTTATAAATGACAGCTATCGTCCAAAAATATACTGAAGTAAGGCTGCCAAGAGGACTTGAAAGCGGGGCAGAATTGCAGGAAACCGATTTCAGGAGGTAGACTGGAATTGCATTGAAAGCATAGGAAAAGAGGCAGAACGTCCACAATGATGCACTTGGCCAAAAAGGGCGTATGCGTTTTTTCCTGAATATATTCAGGAAAAAACGCATACGCCCTTTTTGGCCAACCAAGCAAGGTTGCAAAGGAAATCTGCACTACAATGAAGTCTCACTTCCCCCCGGTCAAAAGGGCCATCTGAAAAAAGTGTAAAATCCAGAAAGGCAGGACAGGCCATGGAGAACTGGGAGCCTTGTTATGCTGATGGGCGGGATGTCAATTGCCAACAGCCACTCTGGAGAAGTGTATGGTGTTTCCTGAAACATCTAAAAAACAAAGCAACAGAGCCTAGGGCACTTCCACTTATGGTCCTATAGCTTAGGGAAATTAAAATCAAAAGACACAGCCACCCCAAAGGTTGGGACGGCTCTGTTTACAAGAACCTGGTTTACAGTACAAGTTCAATATCGCAGAAAGTGAAAAATGGATAAAGAAGTTGTGGTACTTACGTACAATGCAATATCACTCAGCAATGAAATCTATGTCATCAGGCCCGTAGCAGCATAATGAGTGGATTCAGGTACGATGATTCTAACTGAAATAAGTCACACAGAAAAAGAAACATCATAAGATATCACTAATACACGGAATGTAAACTTGGCTACACAGGAACTGAATTACAAAACAGAACAGGGTCTCAAATTTAGAAACCCAACTTATGCTTGCTTAAGGGGAAAGGTGAGTTGGGGTGCTGCATAAAACCAGAGATTGAAATGAGCACAGATAAAGTTCCTTAAGCCAAATATGGAATAGACAAGAGCTACTCCTTGCTCAACGAAATGGACTCAACACCCCATATTAAATGCCTAAGAGTGTACCTGACTAGGAAGTATCTTAAAACCTATGGATTGCTATGTCTCTGAAAGAGAATCAAGTGTGTGTACAGGGGCATAAACGCAGCAGTGATAGGATTGGAGAGGTTCGGTGAGCAAATGAAGACCCTTTGAAGTCATATTGCATGGTACCCATTCCACGGGTCTCAACTCTCCAGGTTTAAGGTATTCTTCCTTCAGCTAAAACATGCATGTGGAACCCAGAGTATGATCAACCGTGTGATCGGGAGATGTGTTCCAATATGTCTCAGTTTTCGTCCCCTGGTACTCGGGTGCAACATTCCAGACGCTTTACTAACACTCTCCCGACTTGGAGAGTCAGTGCCTTTAACCTCCTGTTTGGCCCAGTTTGCAATTTCTGCGGAAGATGAACAGGAATAGGGAGAACCAATGACAGACTAGCTGGAGGTGTCTGGACGGGCAAATTTAACTCTCATTTCCCACCAGGAAGAGGAATTAACCAAAGGCTCAGCGTGCCGTGCCGGAACCAGATTAGGGCCTGAAGCCATCCTGCGGTGTTGCGGCCAGCTCACGAGAAAGCGAGTTGAAGAAAGGAGCTCAGGGGCACTGTAATTCACAAACCTGCAGAGTTATAAATGACAGCTATCGTCCAAAAATATACTGAAGTAAGGCTGCCAAGAGGACTTGAAAGCGGGGCAGAATTGCAGGAAACCGATTTCAGGAGGTAGACTGGAATTGCATTTAAAGCATAGGAAAAGAGGCAGAACGTCCAAAATGATGCACTTGGCCAAAAAGGGCGTATGCGTTTTTCCCTGAATATATTCAGGAAAAAACGCATACGCCCTTTTTGGCCAACCAAGCAAGCTTGCAAAGGAAATCTGCACTACAATGAAGTCTCACTTCCCCCCGGTCAAAAGGGCCATCTGAAAAAAGTGTAAAATCCAGAAAGGCAGGACAGGCCATGGAGAACTGGGAGCCTTGTTATGCTGATGGGCGGGATGTCAATTGCCAACAGCCACTCTGGAGAAGTGTATGGTGTTTCCTGAAACATCTAAAAAACAAAGCAACAGAGCCTAGGGCACTTCCACTTATGGTCCTATAGCTTAGGGAAATTAAAATCAAAAGACACAGCCACCCCAAAGGTTGGGACGGCTCTGTTTACAAGAACCTGGTTTACGGTACAAGTTCAATATCGCAGAAAGTGAAAAATGGATAAAGAAGTTGTGGTACTTACGTACAATGCAATATCACTCAGCAATGAAATCTATGTCATCAGGCCCGTAGCAGCATAATGAGTGGATTCAGGTACGATGATTCTAACTGAAATAAGTCACACAGAAAAAGAAACATCATAAGATATCACTAATACACGGAATGTAAACTTGGCTACACAGGAACTGAATTACAAAACAGAACAGGGTCTCAAATTTAGAAACCCAACTTATGCTTGCTTAAGGGGAAAGGTGAGTTGGGGTGCTGCATAAAACCAGAGATTGAAATGAGCACAGATAAAGTTCCTTAAGCCAAATATGGAATAGACAAGAGCTACTCCTTGCTCAACGAAATGGACTCAACACCCCATATTAAATGCCTAAGAGTGTACCTGACTAGGAAGTATCTTAAAACCTATGGATTGCTATGTCTCTGAAAGAGAATCAAGTGTGTGTACAGGGGCATAAACGCAGCAGTGATAGGATTGGAGAGGTTCGGTGAGCAAATGAAGACCCTTTGAAGTCATATTGCATGGTACCCATTCCACGGGTCTCAACTCTCCAGGTTTAAGGTATTCTTCCTTCAGCTAAAACATGCATGTGGAACCCAGAGTATGATCAACCGTGTGATCGGGAGACGTGTTCCAATATGTCTCAGTTTTCGTCCCCTGGTACTCGGGTGCAACATTCCAGACGCTTTACTAACACTCTCCCGACTTGGAGAGTCAGTGCCTTTAACCTCCTGTTTGGCCCAGTTTGCAATTTCTGCGGAAGATGAACAGGAATAGGGAGAACCAATGACAGACTAGCTGGAGGTGTCTGGACGGGCAAATTTAACTCTCATTTCCCACCAGGAAGAGGAATTAACCAAAGGCTCAGCGTGCCGTGCCGGAACCAGATTAGGGCCTGAAGCCATCCTGCGGTGTTGCGGCCAGCTCACGAGAAAGCGACTTGAAGAAAGGAGCTCAGGGGCACTGTAATTCACAAACCTGCAGAGTTATAAATGACAGCTATCGTCCAAAAATATACTGAAGTAAGGCTGCCAAGAGGACTTGAAAGCGGGGCAGAATTGCAGGAAACCGATTTCAGGAGGTAGACTGGAATTGCATTGAAAGCATAGGAAAAGAGGCAGAACGTCCACAATGATGCACTTGGCCAAAAAGGGCGTATGCGTTTTTTCCTGAATATATTCAGGAAAAAACGCATACGCCCTTTTTGGCCAACCAAGCAAGCTTGCAAAGGAAATCTGCACTACAATGAAGTCTCACTTCCCCCCGGTCAAAAGGGCCATCTGAAAAAAGTGTAAAATCCAGAAAGGCAGGACAGGCCATGGAGAACTGGGAGCCTTGTTATGCTGATGGGCGGGATGTCAATTGCCAACAGCCACTCGGGAGAAGTGTATGGTGTTTCCTGAAACATCTAAAAAACAAAGCAACAGAGCCTAGGGCACTTCCACTTATGGTCCTATAGCTTAGGGAAATTAAAATCAAAAGACACAGCCACCCCAAAGGTTGGGACGGCTCTGTTTACAAGAACCTGGTTTACGGTACAAGTTCAATATCGCAGAAAGTGAAAAATGGATAAAGAAGTTGTGGTACTTACGTACAATGCAATATCACTCAGCAATGAAATCTATGTCATCAGGCCCGTAGCAGCATAATGAGTGGATTCAGGTACGATGATTGTAACTGAAATAAGTCACACAGAAAAAGAAACATCATAAGATATCACTAATACACGGAATGTAAACTTGGCTACACAGGAACTGAATTACAAAACAGAACAGGGTCTCAAATTTAGAAAACCAACTTATGCTTGCTTAAGGGGAAAGGTGAGTTGGGGTGCTGCATAAAACCAGAGATTGAAATGAGCACAGATAAAGTTCCTTAAGCCAAATATGGAATAGACAAGAGCTACTCCTTGCTCAACGAAATGGACTCAACACCCCATATTAAATGCCTAAGAGTGTACCTGACTAGGAAGTATCTTAAAACCTATGGATTGCTATGTCTCTGAAAGAGAATCAAGTGTGTGTACAGGGGCATAAACGCAGCAGTGATAGGATTGGAGAGGTTCGGTGAGCAAATGAAGACCCTTTGAAGTCATATTGCATGGTACCCATTCCACGGGTCTCAACTCTCCAGGTTTAAGGTATTCTTCCTTCAGCTAAAACATGCATGTGGAACCCAGAGTATGATCAACCGTGTGATCGGGAGACGTGTTCCAATATGTCTCAGTTTTCGTCCCCTGGTACTCGGGTGCAACATTCCAGACGCTTTACTAACACTCTCCCGACTTGGAGAGTCAGTGCCTTTAACCTCCTGTTTGGCCCAGTTTGCAATTTCTGCGGAAGATGAACAGGAATAGGGAGAACCAATGACAGACTAGCTGGAGGTGTCTGGACGGGCAAATTTAACTCTCATTTCCCACCAGGAAGAGGAATTAACCAAAGGCTCAGCGTGCCGTGCCGGAACCAGATTAGGGCCTGAAGCCATCCTGCGGTGTTGCGGCCAGCTCACGAGAAAGCGAGTTGAAGAAAGGAGCTCAGGGGCACTGTAATTCACAAACCTGCAGAGTTATAAATGACAGCTATCGTCCAAAAATATACTGAAGTAAGGCTGCCAAGAGGACTTGAAAGCGGGGCAGAATTGCAGGAAACCGATTTCAGGAGGTAGACTGGAATTGCATTGAAAGCATAGGAAAAGAGGCAGAACGTCCACAATGATGCACTTGGCCAAAAAGGGCGTATGCGTTTTTCCCTGAATATATTCAGGAAAAAACGCATACGCCCTTTTTGGCCAACCAAGCAAGCTTGCAAAGGAAATCTGCACTACAATGAAGTCTCACTTCCCCCCGGTCAAAAGGGCCATCTGAAAAAAGTGTAAAATCCAGAAAGGCAGGACAGGCCATGGAGAACTGGGAGCCTTGTTATGCTGATGGGCGGGATGTCAATTGCCAACAGCCACTCTGGAGAAGTGTATGGTGTTTCCTGAAACATCTAAAAAACAAAGCAACAGAGCCTAGGGCACTTCCACTTATGGTCCTATAGCTTAGGGAAATTAAAATCAAAAGACACAGCCACCCCAAAGGTTGGGACGGCTCTGTTTACAAGAACCTGGTTTACGGTACAAGTTCAATATCGCAGAAAGTGAAAAATGGATAAAGAAGTTGTGGTACTTACGTACAATGCAATATCACTCAGCAATGAAATCTATGTCATCAGGCCCGTAGCAGCATAATGAGTGGATTCAGGTACGATGATTCTAACTGAAATAAGTCACACAGAAAAAGAAACATCATAAGATATCACTAATACACGGAATGTAAACTTGGCTACACAGGAACTGAATTACAAAACAGAACAGGGTCTCAAATTTAGAAACCCAACTTATGCTTGCTTAAGGGGAAAGGTGAGTTGGGGTGCTGCATAAAACCAGAGATTGAAATGAGCACAGATAAAGTTCCTTAAGCCAAATATGGAATAGACAAGAGCTACTCCTTGCTCAACGAAATGGACTCAACACCCCATATTAAAAGCCTAAGAGTGTACCTGACTAGGAAGTATCTTAAAACCTATGGATTGCTATGTCTCTGAAAGAGAATCAAGTGTGTGTACAGGGGCATAAACGCAGCAGTGATAGGATTGGAGAGGTTCGGTGAGCAAATGAAGACCCTTTGAAGTCATATTGCATGGTACCCATTCCACGGGTCTCAACTCTCCAGGTTTAAGGTATTCTTCCTTCAGCTAAAACATGCATGTGGAACCCAGAGTATGATCAACCGTGTGATCGGGAGACGTGTTCCAATATGTCTCAGTTTTCGTCCCCTGGTACTCGGGTGCAACATTCCAGACGCTTTACTAACACTCTCCCGACTTGGAGAGTCAGTGCCTTTAACCTCCTGTTTGGCCCAGTTTGCAATTTCTGCGGAAGATGAACAGGAATAGGGAGAACCAATGACAGACTAGCTGGAGGTGTCTGGACGGGCAAATTTAACTCTCATTTCCCACCAGGAAGAGGAATTAACCAAAGGCTCAGCGTGCCGTGCCGGAACCAGATTAGGGCCTGAAGCCATCCTGCGGTGTTGCGGCCAGCTCACGAGAAAGCGAGTTGAAGAAAGGAGCTCAGGGGCACTGTAATTCACAAACCTGCAGAGTTATAAATGACAGCTATCGTCCAAAAATATACTGAAGTAAGGCTGCCAAGAGGACTTGAAAGCGGGGCAGAATTGCAGGAAACCGATTTCAGGAGGTAGACTGGAATTGCATTGAAAGCATAGGAAAAGAGGCAGAACGTCCACAATGATGCACTTGGCCAAAAAGGGCGTATGCGTTTTTTCCTGAATATATTCAGGAAAAAACGCATACGCCCTTTTTGGCCAACCAAGCAAGCTTGCAAAGGAAATCTGCACTACAATGAAGTCTCACTTCCCCCCGGTCAAAAGGGCCATCTGAAAAAAGTGTAAAATCCAGAAAGGCAGGACAGGCCATGGAGAACTGGGAGCCTTGTTATGCTGATGGGCGGGATGTAAATTGCCAACAGCCACTGGGGAGAAGTGTATGGTGTTTCCTGAAACATCTAAAAAACAAAGCAACAGAGCCTAGGGCACTTCCACTTATGGTCCTATAGCTTAGGGAAATTAAAATGAAAAAGACACAGCCACCCCAAAGGTTGGGACGGCTCTGTTTACAAGAACCTGGTTTACGGTACAAGTTCAATATCGCAGAAAGTGAAAAATGGATAAAGAAGTTGTGGTACTTACGTACAATGCAGTATCACTCAGCAATGAAATCTATGTCATCAGGCCCGTAGCAGCATAATGAGTGGATTCAGGTACGATGATTCTAACTGAAATAAGTCACACAGGAAAAGAAACATCATAAGATATCACTAATACACGGAATGTAACCTTGGCTACACAGGAACTGAATTACAAAACAGAACAGGGTCTCAAATTTAGAAACCCAACTTATGCTTGCTTAAGGGGAAAGGTGAGTTGGGGTGCTGCATAAAACCAGAGATTGAAATGAGCACAGATAAAGTTCCTTAAGCCAAATATGGAATAGACAAGAGCTACTCCTTGCTGAACGAAATGGACTCAACACCCCATATTAAATGCCTAAGAGTGTACCTGACTAGGAAGTATCTTAAAACCTATGGATTGCTATGTCTCTGAAAGAGAATCAAGTGTGTGTACAGGGGCATAAACGCAGCAGTGATAGGATTGGAGAGGTTCGGTGAGCAAATGAAGACCCTTTGAAGTCATATTGCATGGTACCCATTCCACGGGTCTCAACTCTCCAGGTTTAAGGTATTCTTCCTTCAGCTAAAACATGCATGTGGAACCCAGAGTATGATCAACCGTGTGATCGGGAGACGTGTTCCAATATGTCTCAGTTTTCGTCCCCTGGTACTCGGGTGCAACATTCCAGACGCTTTACTAACACTCTCCCGACTTGGAGAGTCAGTGCCTTTAACCTCCTGTTTGGCCCAGTTTGCAATTTCTGCGGAAGATGAACAGGAATAGGGAGAACCAATGACAGACTAGCTGGAGGTGTCTGGACGGGCAAATTTAACTCTCATTTCCCACCAGGAAGAGGAATTAACCAAAGGCTCAGCGTGCCGTGCCGGAACCAGATTAGGGCCTGAAGCCATCCTGCGGTGTTGCGGCCAGCTCACGAGAAAGCGAGTTGAAGAAAGGAGCTCAGGGGCACTGTAATTCACAAACCTGCAGAGTTATAAATGACAGCTATCGTCCAAAAATATACTGAAGTAAGGCTGCCAAGAGGACTTGAAAGCGGGGCAGAATTGCAGGAAACCGATTTCAGGAGGTAGACTGGAATTGCATTGAAAGCATAGGAAAAGAGGCAGAACGTCCACAATGATGCACTTGGCCAAAAAGGGCGTATGCGTTTTTCCCTGAATATATTCAGGAAAAAACGCATACGCCCTTTTTGGCCAACCAAGCAAGCTTGCAAAGGAAATCTGCACTACAATGAAGTCTCACTTCCCCCCGGTCAAAAGGGCCATCTGAAAAAAGTGTAAAATCCAGAAAGGCAGGACAGGCCATGGAGAACTGGGAGCCTTGTTATGCTGATGGGCGGGATGTCAATTGCCAACAGCCACTCTGGAGAAGTGTATGGTGTTTCCTGAAACATCTAAAAAACAAAGCAACAGAGCCTAGGGCACTTCCACTTATGGTCCTATAGCTTAGGGAAATTAAAATCAAAAGACACAGCCACCCCAAAGGTTGGGACGGCTCTGTTTACAAGAACCTGGTTTACGGTACAAGTTCAATATCGCAGAAAGTGAAAAATGGATAAAGAAGTTGTGGTACTTACGTACAATGCAATATCACTCAGCAATGAAATCTATGTCATCAGGCCCGTAGCAGCATAATGAGTGGATTCAGGTACGATGATTCTAACTGAAATAAGTCACACAGAAAAAGAAACATCATAAGATATCACTAATACACGGAATGTAAACTTGGCTACACAGGAACTGAATTACAAAACAGAACAGGGTCTCAAATTTAGAAACCCAACTTATGCTTGCTTAAGGGGAAAGGTGAGTTGGGGTGCTGCATAAAACCAGAGATTGAAATGAGCACAGATAAAGTTCCTTAAGCCAAATATGGAATAGACAAGAGCTACTCCTTGCTCAACGAAATGGACTCAACACCCCATATTAAAAGCCTAAGAGTGTACCTGACTAGGAAGTATCTTAAAACCTATGGATTGCTATGTCTCTGAAAGAGAATCAAGTGTGTGTACAGGGGCATAAACGCAGCAGTGATAGGATTGGAGAGGTTCGGTGAGCAAATGAAGACCCTTTGAAGTCATATTGCATGGTACCCATTCCACGGGTCTCAACTCTCCAGGTTTAAGGTATTCTTCCTTCAGCTAAAACATGCATGTGGAACCCAGAGTATGATCAACCGTGTGATCGGGAGACGTGTTCCAATATGTCTCAGTTTTCGTCCCCTGGTACTCGGGTGCAACATGCCAGACGCTTTACTAACACTCTCCCGACTTGGAGAGTCAGTGCCTTTAACCTCCTGTTTGGCCCAGTTTGCAATTTCTGCGGAAGATGAACAGGAATAGGGAGAACCAATGACAGACTAGCTGGAGGTGTCTGGACGGGCAAATTTAACTCTCATTTCCCACCAGGAAGAGGAATTAACCAAAGGCTCAGCGTGCCGTGCCGGAACCAGATTAGGGCCTGAAGCCATCCTGCGGTGTTGCGGCCAGCTCACGAGAAAGCGAGTTGAAGAAAGGAGCTCAGGGGCACTGTAATTCACAAACCTGCAGAGTTATAAATGACAGCTATCGTCCAAAAATATACTGAAGTAAGGCTGCCAAGAGGACTTGAAAGCGGGGCAGAATTGCAGGAAACCGATTTCAGGAGGTAGACTGGAATTGCATTGAAAGCATAGGAAAAGAGGCAGAACGTCCACAATGATGCACTTGGCCAAAAAGGGCGTATGCGTTTTTTCCTGAATATATTCAGGAAAAAACGCATACGCCCTTTTTGGCCAACCAAGCAAGCTTGCAAAGGAAATCTGCACTACAATGAAGTCTCACTTCCCCCCGGTCAAAAGGGCCATCTGAAAAAAGTGTAAAATCCAGAAAGGCAGGACAGGCCATGGAGAACTGGGAGCCTTGTTATGCTGATGGGCGGGATGTAAATTGCCAACAGCCACTCGGGAGAAGTGTATGGTGTTTCCTGAAACATCTAAAAAACAAAGCAACAGAGCCTAGGGCACTTCCACTTATGGTCCTATAGCTTAGGGAAATTAAAATGAAAAAGACACAGCCACCCCAAAGGTTGGGACGGCTCTGTTTACAAGAACCTGGTTTACGGTACAAGTTCAATATCGCAGAAAGTGAAAAATGGATAAAGAAGTTGTGGTACTTACGTACAATGCAGTATCACTCAGCAATGAAATCTATGTCATCAGGCCCGTAGCAGCATAATGAGTGGATTCAGGTACGATGATTCTAACTGAAATAAGTCACACAGGAAAAGAAACATCATAAGATATCACTAATACACGGAATGTAACCTTGGCTACACAGGAACTGAATTACAAAACAGAACAGGGTCTCAAATTTAGAAACCCAACTTATGCTTGCTTAAGGGGAAAGGTGAGTTGGGGTGCTGCATAAAACCAGAGATTGAAATGAGCACAGATAAAGTTCCTTAAGCCAAATATGGAATAGACAAGAGCTACTCCTTGCTGAACGAAATGGACTCAACACCCCATATTAAATGCCTAAGAGTGTACCTGACTAGGAAGTATCTTAAAACCTATGGATTGCTATGTCTCTGAAAGAGAATCAAGTGTGTGTACAGGGGCATAAACGCAGCAGTGATAGGATTGGAGAGGTTTGGTGAGCAAATGAAGACCCTTTGAAATCATATTGCATGGTACCCATTCCACGGGTCTCAATTCTCCAGGTTTAAGGTATTCTTCCTTCAGCTAAAACATGCATGTGGAACCCAGAGTATGATCAACCGTGTGATCGGGAGACGTGTTCCAATATGTCTCAGTTTTCGTCCCTGGTACTCGGGTGCAACATTCCAGACGCTTTACTAACACTCTCCCGACTTGGAGAGTCAGTGCCTTTAACCTCCTGTTTGGCCCAGTTTGCAATTTCTGCGGAAGATGAACAGGAATAGGGAGAACCAATGACAGACTAGCTGGAGGTGTCTGGACGGGCAAATTTAACTCTCATTTCCCACCAGGAAGAGGAATTAACCAAAGGCTCAGCGTGCCGTGCCGGAACCAGATTAGGGCCTGAAGCCATCCTGCGGTGTTGCGGCCAGCTCACGAGAAAGCGAGTTGAAGAAAGGAGCTCAGGGGCACTGTAATTCACAAACCTGCAGAGTTATAAATGACAGCTATCGTCCAAAAATATACTGAAGTAAGGCTGCCAAGAGGACTTGAAAGCGGGGCAGAATTGCAGGAAACCGATTTCAGGAGGTAGACTGGAATTGCATTGAAAGCATAGGAAAAGAGGCAGAACGTCCACAATGATGCACTTGGCCAAAAAGGGCGTATGCGTTTTTTCCTGAATATATTCAGGAAAAAACGCATACGCCCTTTTTGGCCAACCAAGCAAGGTTGCAAAGGAAATCTGCACTACAATGAAGTCTCACTTCCCCCCGGTCAAAAGGGCCATCTGAAAAAAGTGTAAAATCCAGAAAGGCAGGACAGGCCATGGAGAACTGGGAGCCTTGTTATGCTGATGGGCGGGATGTCAATTGCCAACAGCCACTCTGGAGAAGTGTATGGTGTTTCCTGAAACATCTAAAAAACAAAGCAACAGAGCCTAGGGCACTTCCACTTATGGTCCTATAGCTTAGGGAAATTAAAATCAAAAGACACAGCCACCCCAAAGGTTGGGACGGCTCTGTTTACAAGAACCTGGTTTACGGTACAAGTTCAATATCGCAGAAAGTGAAAAATGGATAAAGAAGTTGTGGTACTTACGTACAATGCAATATCACTCAGCAATGAAATCTATGTCATCAGGCCCGTAGCAGCATAATGAGTGGATTCAGGTACGATGATTCTAACTGAAATAAGTCACACAGAAAAAGAAACATCATAAGATATCACTAATACACGGAATGTAAACTTGGCTACACAGGAACTGAATTACAAAACAGAACAGGGTCTCAAATTTAGAAACCCAACTTATGCTTGCATAAGGGGAAAGGTGAGTTGGGGTGCTGCATAAAACCAGAGATTGAAATGAGCACAGATAAAGTTCCTTAAGCCAAATATGGAATAGACAAGAGCTACTCCTTGCTCAACGAAATGGACTCAACACCCCATATTAAATGCCTAAGAGTGTACCTGACTAGGAAGTATCTTAAAACCTATGGATTGCTATGTCTCTGAAAGAGAATCAAGTGTGTGTACAGGGGCATAAACGCAGCAGTGATAGGATTGGAGAGGTTTGGTGAGCAAATGAAGACCCTTTGAAATCATATTGCATGGTACCCATTCCACGGGTCTCAACTCTCCAGGTTTAAGGTATTCTTCCTTCAGCTAAAACATGCATGTGGAACCCAGAGTATGATCAACCGTGTGATCGGGAGACGTGTTCCAATATGTCTCAGTTTTCGTCCCCTGGTACTCGGGTGCAACATTCCAGACGCTTTACTAACACTCTCCCGACTTGGAGAGTCAGTGCCTTTAACCTCCTGTTTGGCCCAGTTTGCAATTTCTGCGGAAGATGAACAGGAATAGGGAGAACCAATGACAGACTAGCTGGAGGTGTCTGGACGGGCAAATTTAACTCTCATTTCCCACCAGGAAGAGGAATTAACCAAAGGCTCAGCGTGCCGTGCCGGAACCAGATTAGGGCCTGAAGCCATCCTGCGGTGTTGCGGCCAGCTCACGAGAAAGCGAGTTGAAGAAAGGAGCTCAGGGGCACTGTAATTCACAAACCTGCAGAGTTATAAATGACAGCTATCGTCCAAAAATATACTGAAGTAAGGCTGCCAAGAGGACTTGAAAGCGGGGCAGAATTGCAGGAAACCGATTTCAGGAGGTAGACTGGAATTGCATTGAAAGCATAGGAAAAGAGGCAGAACGTCCACAATGATGCACTTGGCCAAAAAGGGCGTATGCGTTTTTTCCTGAATATATTCAGGAAAAAACGCATACGCCCTTTTTGGCCAACCAAGCAAGGTTGCAAAGGAAATCTGCACTACAATGAAGTCTCACTTCCCCCCGGTCAAAAGGGCCATCTGAAAAAAGTGTAAAATCCAGAAAGGCAGGACAGGCCATGGAGAACTGGGAGCCTTGTTATGCTGATGGGCGGGATGTCAATTGCCAACAGCCACTCGGGAGAAGTGTATGGTGTTTCCTGAAACATCTAAAAAACAAAGCAACAGAGCCTAGGGCACTTCCACTTATGGTCCTATAGCTTAGGGAAATTAAAATCAAAAGACACAGCCA